>NC_088616.1:16254926-16563959 GCF_036013475.1 Columba livia
TAAATAATTTTATACACATACGTGTTGTATATTATATTTATAGATATGCTACCCCTATACATTAACTAATATTACACATCCTGCTCTGCTGTCGTGACTGCACTGCAGCTCTCAGGGATTATTCAGGAAGCAAAAACCACTTCCAGTGCCCCACTTACCGCCTTTGGGATAATGAGAGGGTGGGACACTGAAATCCATCTTATCTTTCAGATCTTCTTCATTCTCTTTCTCCCACTGCAAGCCTATCTTCTCCCAGTAAGTGCAAGCCAGTTTCCTAGATACAAAATAAAAGTCTTATACCATCATGCCCCCAAAAGAAAAACATTCTAAAATGAGACTTCTGGAAACCCTGACTTCTTAAAATCAGCCGGAGGGAGGGGAAGCATTCCTGCCATTGAACCTGGGCACACGGAGTTTATGCTTCTTTGTACTCAGTGGACAGAGGTCACCTCTTCCAAAGGATCATTCTATCCCCAGCTCTGTCTTCATCTCTTTCTTACTTAGTTGAATGTAGCGTAAAAGGACAATGTAACAAAAGATACTGAAGATAATGCTGTCATTTTAAAGTTCAGGAAAAAGAAGAAGTGGGTTTTTTCCCCTCCAAGCGATACATTGTGAGAACAGAAACACTTCCATCTATGACAACTATTTAGGGAGGAAAAAGAAAAAAAAAGGTGTGTCCTGCTTACATATTTTCAGGAATTTCATCAGTAAAGCTGCCAAGCAGCAAAGGGATCAACTTGTGAAAATACGAGTATCTATCTCGTAGGTGCAACAACCATTCTCCAATGACCGTTGTCACGGCATGCCGAACCTACACAGATACAAGAAGATTATTTTGAATATGTCAGAAAAATACAAAACAAAAAAATAAGTATTTGCTTTTGCTGTGTATATATATATATATATATATATATATATAAGACTTGGTAAAGTGCATCAATAGTCCCAGATGAAATCACAAGAACCCAGGACTTCCTCACTTGCAGCATCTCAAGCAGCATGCAAGCTATCAAGCTCCCTCTTGTGTTCTCACTCTGGCTTAGTTAGTCTTAGACTACTTGCTGCACAAAAGCACATCTCTGAGGGGAAGACAAGATGTAAACCTCAACAAATCCTCGTGGTTAACACCCCTCTGAGAATGCAAGAAATGTACATTTCTCTGGAATTTGAAGCCTTCCAAGCACATCTCCAGAAGCCAAGTTCTGCTTCTCACTATAAAGGAAGCCTAAGTTAAATAATGGGAATACATCCACTCAAAATTTAAAATACTTTAGTGAAGTTGCACATTTTAAAATTACTGCCTGAATTGTATCTTATGAAGGGACCAATACCATAAGTGTTTGCTAAACACGAGAAAGCCACAGAATGAAGTCCCAAAGAGAGCTGACAGAAGAATTTTAGACAGAATTTAAGGCACCCAGTATAATAAAAAGGCGCCTACAAGCTTCAAGAGCCTGCAAAATTAGCAGCTGAACAGGTCAGCCACCTTCACTTTGGACAACTTACAGCTGATGAAGCCTGTATGAGACCTATTTACATGTCTCAATGAAATGAATGGAATTTGAAAACTGGTGGGGAAAGGGAAAACACCAAAACAAAACAACCAGATTTTAAATAATCCAGAAATAAAAAAAGAAGAAAAACACACCTTGGGAATCTCATCAAATAATCTCTGTGCCAGATGAGACAGAACGTCATCCACAGACTTTCCATTTCCATACTGTATCACTGTTCCAGTAGCCTGAATTACATCAACACGAACTCTGTAGTGCTGGTGTGAAATGGTCTGCATTAAGGGTTTTATCAGGGATTCTGACTGCAGATGGAAGTGCTCTGTTAGGGCAGAGAGACAAACACACCTTCAAACATGCCCTTTTTGTGGGTGATTGAGCAACATGATTTCTGTAACACTACAAACAGCAGCCTGATTAGTGTTGCTACATTTATGTAGCGTGCGGATTTAATTCTCTATTAGAGCTGAACACTAGCACACATACATTCCACTAGCCCTGGCCTGGTTCTTCTCTAACAGATACTCCATGGCCTGCAAAGTGTACTCTTAGCATGTGTGCAACTTCTCATAGAATAGTTTGGGGTGGAAGGGACCACCCCAGCTCCCCCAGTGCCCCCCTGCCATGAGCAGGGACATCTTCAGCAGCTCAGGTTGCTCAGAGCCCCGTCCAGCCTGGCCTGGGATGTCTGCAGGGATGGTTCATCCACCACCTCTCTGCCCAACCTGGGCCAGTGTTTCAGCACCTTCATCATTAAGGGTTTCTTCCTCATGTCTAGCCTGAATTTCCGCTCTATTAGTCTGAAACCATTACTTCTTGTCCTGTTATAGCACACCCTTCTAAAACATCTGTCCCCATCTTTCTTATTAGGTGTCTTTTAAGTACTGAAACAATACAATAATGTCTTCTCGGAGCCTCTTCTTCTCCAGGCTGACCAAGCCCAACTCTCTCAGCCCATCCTCACAGCAGAGCTTTTCCAGCCTTCCGACGATCTTGGTGGCCTCCTCTGACCCCTCTCCAAGAGGTCCATGTCCTTCCTGCACTGAGAGCTCCAGAGCTGGATCTCCCATCCTCTCTCCTGGTTGTGTCCCTGTCACCTCCTGCTGCCCCCAGCTCGGGCCCTGTCCCCCCAGGAGCCCACAGGCCCATATCAGCCCCACCACTCCCCTCTTCACCCACCCCTGGGCCCCACCTGGCATGGCCTGGGCGCAGGCTGTGGCACACCTGCAACTTTCGCGCCTGACCTCGGCATAGCTGTCGAGGAGGGTGGCCTGGAGCATGCGGATCACCTCGCTGAGGTAGGGGACCATGGAGGCCCCGCAGCGCTGCAGCAGCAGGCCCAGGAGCTGGACCAGGCCAAGGCGCAGCTCCTCGCTGGGCTCAGTGCCCTGCGGCGGGCACAGGCGCTGCGCCAGGGCCGGCAGGAGGACGGGCAGCGCCTCGCCGGGCCGGTCGCCGTGGCTGAGCCCGTGGCAGAGGAGCTGGAGAGCGAGCTCCCGGCAGCGCTCCGCCGCGTCCCCCGCCAGGCAGCGCGCCAGCGGCCGCAGCAGCTGCGCCCCGAAAACCTCCTGCACCACGGCGGCCGAGAGCGGCCGCTCCTGCACCTGGGCCCGGATGGCCTCCAGCGCCCGCAGCCGCGCCGCCCGGCCGCAGCCGGGCTCCTGCAGACAGCTCAGGGGCCGGCTCAGGGCCTGCGCCACCTCGGCCGCCGCCATGCTTTCGCCGTCGCCCCGGAAGTGCGGCGGCGTTGCTAAGGACGCGCGAGGCTTTTACGACGGCGGGCGGGCGCTTTACGGTGAGGTGGGCGGGGTCTTGTGGCGGGTCCCACAGCAAAGCAGCGGGGAGGTGGGCGGTAGTTCCAGCAGGAGAGCGACACGTTATTTGTGTCACACGGGGGAAAGGACACATGTAAACGCGAGAGAAACCCACGGGTGGCTGTAGACGGTGGAAAGACTGAGGGGAAAAAACCGGACCCTACAGGGCAGCCCGGCTGCTGGGATGAGCGTGTCACTGTGTGGAAACTTCCACATGTTACTTGTGTTGCTTTTCCTTTCTGTTTTTTCTCTGCAGGGATTAACACTGCAGTGGCCACTGGTTTCTGTAACAGCATTATGTATTTTCTAGTGTTCATTTGTGTTAGTTAATGCATATTTATACTGGTTCCATATTGCACTTACATGTGCTTTCCACAACAGTGTTTTGTGTGCTGTTCTGGTGACTGTGCAGCCAACACACATCAAACCAAAAGGGTCGCCAGGGTCTTTTTCTTGACTAATCATTCATTAATTTAAAATACAGTAAACTACAGAACTAATTCAAATTATTCTTTTAAAATAGCCTTGTATTTACCAGCAAGGAGTTTTATCCTCTTGTTATGCCTCTTGTAGCTTGACTGTGAAGCTTTGAACTCCTCATTCACCCTTCATTCTGTGGGCACCGCGAGTGTGAACTCCCTGGGCACAGAGGAGACATTAACCATCCGTCAGAGCCCAGCACAGGCGCTGTGGCTCGGTCCCAGCTGTGACCACGCTCCTCACCAGCCCTGCAGAGCCATGCTCTGGGTACGGCGTCTTCCCTTTGATCACCCGAGTGACTGAGCTGACGAGCCGCCCTGCCCAGCCCCGTAGGATGCAACAGGTGCCAGAGAGCGCGGGGGCCGCTGCGCTGCTGCCTCGCCTCAGCAGCTCGTCCTTCGTGGTCTGGCCACCTTTTGTGTCCAGGCGGATCTCCGTGGCCAGGCCATCCTTCCTGGCCAGCCCCATCCTCCACAGCCGGGCTGTTGTCCTGCAAAGCCACATGCTTTGTAGTTATGTCCATCCTTCATGGTCAGACCAGCTTTCATGGCCAGCCTGTCCTTTGTTGCCAGGCTGTTGTCCTTCATAAAATCATAGAGTTGTTTAGGTGGGCAAAGAACATGAAGATCAAGGAATCCACCTGTTAACCTAACACTGCCAAGTCCACCACTGAACCACGTCCCTAAGCACCTCCAGTGGTGGTGACTCCATCACGTCCCTGGGCAGCTGGTTCCAACACCTGACAACTATTTCTGTGAAGAAATTATTCTTAGTATCCAATCTAAACTTCTCCTGGAGCAACCTGAGGCCATTTCTTCTCATCCTGTCGCTTGTTACATGGGAGAAGAGACTGACCCCCACTCGCTCCAACCTCAGGTTGTTGTAGAATCATAGAACGTGCTGGGTTGGAAGGGACCCACAGGATCATGGAGTCCAACTCCCATCCCTGCACAGGACACCCCACAGGTCACCCCGTGTGTCTGAGGACGGTGTCCAGTCTGTTCTTGAACACTGGCAGGTTGGGCTGTGACACCTCCCTGGGGAGCCTGTTCAGTGTCCAGCACCTCTGGGGGAAGAACCTTTTCCTCATGTCCATCCTAAACCTCCCCTGGCACATCTTCCTTGTAGGAAGTGAGAATGTCTCCCCTGAGCCCCTTTAGCTCCAGGCTGAACAGCCCCAGGTCCCTCAGCCGCTCCTCACAGGGCTGGTGCTCCAGCCCCTTCCCCAGCTCCGTTCCCTTCTCTGAACTCACTCCAGCACCTCAAGGTCTTTCTTGTCACGAGAGACCCCAAACTGTTTGCCCTTCATGGCCAGGGCTGTCCATTCTGGCCAGAGACATCCGCGGTGGCCAGGCCCTTGTCCTTTCCGGCCACCCGTTTTCGTCGCGGGGCAGCCGGGCCGTGCGGGTCGCTCCGGTCGCTCCGGTCGCTCGGGCCTGCCCCGGGGCTCCTTTCCCGCGGAGGCGGCGGGGAGGCCGCGCCCGCCGCTGAGTGACGGCGGCGGGACTTCCTGCGGCGGCGGGGCCGGAGCCTTCGTGCGGGAGCGGCGGGGTACGGAGCGGGGTTCGGGGGGAGGGTCCCCGCGGCGCCCCGCGGCCCCGAGGGGAGGAGGCGGCGGCTGCAGCGCGGTTACCGGCAGGGGAGCCCCTTCCTCCGCCTTCACCGCCGGGGAACGAGAGAGAAGCCGCCGCCGCTCAGCCGGCTCCAGCCGCCCAGGTATTTACGGGCCCTCCGCAGCAGCGCGGAGCCCGGCGGGCGCAGGAAGCGCCGACCCGCCGGCCCGGGCCCGGGGGATGCGCTGCCTCGGGCGGCGGGGTCGCCCGGCCGGCCCGGGGCCGCCTGCTCGGTGCTCTCCCGGGGCCGGGACCCGCTCCCCGCCGCCCCGGGGCTCAGCGGCCCGGGCAGCGCTGGCTGGGGACCCGCGTTAGGGCTGCCCGCGCCGGTTTTGGTGTGGAGCGGAGCGCTGTATGCTCGCTGGGGGAAACCAAGCGGGGTTTGGGGTTGTTTTCTCCCAATTACCAAACTTCCCCTTTGGGCAGCTCAGCCCTCTCCTCCTCATCTCCCCCGGGACCGGGAAGGCTGCTCTCTGTAAAAAGGCTGGATGTTAAAATTGACCCAAAATCCTTCTGTTGTAGAAAACCGGGATTGTGGTGATGGGGAGAGAGTCCCCAAGGGAATAGGAAGGCAAGGCTTTGCGCCATCATTTAATAGCTGTCTTTGAAACCCATGGCCTTGTATGATTAATTGCACCATTATTTCCAAAGGCTGACTGTTGTCTAGGAGTTAAAATGCTCTTTCTGTGTGTTGATTGTACAAAGATGACACAGCTCAGCATTTCCACAATACAATGTTCAGGATCAATAGCTCTTGAATAGGCAACATTAAAATGCCTTTGCTCGTTGAGATCTCCCTGACACGGGATTTGGGAACTGTCTCTTATCTCTTTCTTGCACCATTTTCTTACCTAGGTCTGTTTTCTGTTTACAAGCCTGAAGATGGCTGCTGCTTCTTCCTGCAGCGTGGAAGAAGACGAGAGCCTGAAGGGATGTGAACTCTACGTTCAGAAGCACAACATCCAGCAGATTTTGAAAGAGTGCATTGTAAATCTTTGCATAGCAAAGCCAGATCGACCCATGAAGTTCCTCAGAGAACACTTTGAAAAATTAGAAAAGGTCAGTGATTTTCAGATGGCTTATAATTTTCCATTTCTGAACTGAAAAAGATGGATTTGAAAGTTTTAAATATTTTGGTACATTTTTTTCCTTTTAAATTTTAAATTATCAGGCCACTGTTAAAAAACAGGCTATTAGAAGAAAAACCCCAACCCTTTCTTTGCTGATGTCTACTATAATATTGGCCATTGTATAGAATTTTTGTGCGTAACACCAAGATTATAATTTCTCGTCAAACTGCACTTGTTAAAAATGACCCAAAGAATTATGAGCATGTTTGTGTGATGGTGAACGCTGTCCTGAAGTTTCATCTATGGGAAGAACCTGTCTGTGAGAGCAGAAGGTGCTCTTCCCTGGCTTTTCCAGTGTCGCATGATTTCAATACGTTTTAGCCTGTTTTTACAAGATATTTGTCATATATAGGTACTCTGAAGAATCTTTAATTGAATTATGAATTTAGCAATTGCCCGTTACAGATTTTTGTATGTGGATGAGCAATACACTGATGTGGCACGTTTGCTATTAACTGCTTTAATTTTGGTCCTGTGTAGGGAGAGAGGAGTGAAAATCTTTGGGTTTAAGCACGATTTTCTAAACAGAGTCGTGTGTTTTTCCACCGAAGTGTGGTATTTTGGAGTTATTTTCCAAAGTCATTAAAATAGACAACACGTTCCACTGAGCAGAGCAGTAGAATGACAGTGTATCTGTCAGAAAATCATGTGGGCAGTTTAGAGATGAAGTGTGGGGTGTTTTTCAAGAGGCTGGAAAGGGATCTTATGGAAAGCGTAGACCTCCATCCACATCAATGTGCTGCAGCTCCCTCAGCGGCGAATTAAAAAAGTAAAACAAGGTTGTTTAATTTTGCTAATTCTTAACAACATCTTGTACAGTCAACCCAGAAAAATCAAGATTTATTACCATATTCAGGATCAGAGCGGATCATAACTGCTTTTTGCCTTCTGATGGCATCAGGGTGAGGGATGTGGACTGTCCTGGGCTTGCATTCAGGCCCATGGCTGGGCCATTCTTCACTTCACAGGACAGACATGGCCTGAGAGGGCTGCAGAGTGAAAACTTGAGTAAATACGTAGGAACAAAGTGCTGGAGGCTGAGTTTGGTGTTCAGTTCCGCAGTCATTTTCAGCTGGAGAAGTGCCAAGGTTAAAAGAGCCACCTGATGCCTTTTTAAGTTTGCACCTTATTTGCAGCAAGTACAATATGCAAAAACATAAATCTGAAAATATTTGTAGGAGAACTGTAATAGGTATTTTTCTGTTCACGTAGTACTGGCAGGGCCTGCTTGAGACGTCAGTAGTTGCTAGGAATCAGCCGGGTTTCCATACTGGGAAGTCTGCACATCGCTTTTCAGATGCTGCGAGGTACCAGCTTGCAGGTGGGATCTACTCTGGTCACGGTAGCAGGTACCGTGTAAAATCTCCAACATTCCGTTGAGCACAGAAAAGTTGAAAACGGTTCAGATAGCTGAGATTTTAAAAATTATGTAATGTTTTCTTTGGAAGAATCTGTTTTACGTTTCCCTGTCACTGTACAGAACTTGGTGGTGGTTGGGGTCCTGTTTACTTGAGGACCAAAGAAAGCAGAGCAGAAAAAACCCAGGGAACCCATCTTTTATCTTCAGTTCTTGCTTTATGTAAAGAAGTTTATTACTAAGAAGTTATAGGCAAAGCTTCGTATTTTCAGCCATACTGAGACTGTTTCAGAGCAGCCTTTGCCAGCCAAGCCAGGTGGCTTTTGCTGGTCCCTTGTGGACCTGGGCTCTCTCCTGGTCCCTTGTGTTGCTGCTGCACACCATAAATACTGTCTCGCACATGCTGAACTTGCTCTCTGGGATTGCTGTGGGTTGGCAGTGGTTTTATGGATGCAGGCTGGTGCTGTGTGTCTTAAGGTACCGTCCAAAAAGAGAGTTTTAGAAAAACCTGGGCCCTACCTATTGTAATTAAATAAAGCAAAATGAGATTATCTATGTAGCTCCACCTGGTGATATGAGACAGCATCGCACACAGACCCCATCAGAAAAATAGAAGCATATGTGTGACAGGTTTGCTGTAAGATAGTACTGAAAAGAAAGTGCGTAGTAAACTACAAATTCATTCACTGCTAGTAAAATACAGTTTGTTTATTTATCATAAAGACTTTCAGGACCAAAAGTATTTGAGCATCAGGCTTTTCTTCTGCAATAGCCGTCTCTCCCAGTACTTACATTTTGTCACAACAGATTTTTCAGTCAATGACATCCACCAGAGCCTGGCCAAGACAACAACATTCATTCTTTTTAGTGATTATGCTAAGTATAACTCCTTCCTTTAAGATAAGCTGGGAGGGGTTTTCTTGGAACAGGTGGATTTTTAAGACCCCTCAGGCAGCGTTGCTAAATGCAGGGGGTTTAGGGAAAGGTGGAGGATGAAGGGAGAAGAGTGGAGTTGTTTTCCTAAGAAATCAAATCGGCTGTAAGTGAAGCCGTGCTCTTACGAGCTTGTGCAGAACACGTTAGAGTGGTGCTGAGCTCCCTGCTCACTTTGTGAGTCCACAGGTGTGAGCAGCTTTCCTGGTCTCGAGGTCAAAAACTAGAAAAAGATGGAGCGCAGTGGTGGAACGAGAAGGGAGGTGTGTTTGGGTGTCATCTGTGCTTCACATCTCAAGCTATCATGTTTTACATTGATTGGGATACTTAATCCATGTTAATCTTTAAGCATCTAAGTGGCTTTAAAGAAACAGGTTCATCGGTAGCTTTAAACACCTGAATGAAATACCTTGCCACGTTTCAGTTCGCAGCGGGGCCGAGTCAGGCGCTGTCTGATGGCAGATTTCACTCCATCACCACCAACTTTGGGAAAGCTCTTGAAACTGATGGGCATTTATAGCTGGGAACAGGTATGTACACATATTTGCCCCCAGCTGACTGCAGCCTTTTATAGGCCCCCAAACTTATGTAGGGGCCTTTAATCCTGATTTTACTAGCTGATTTTTGAAAAAGAGTTTGTCCAGGCTTAACCCTGTCTGTGTTGGAGTCCTCGGGTGCAGAACTGGCTGCGTACCTGCCCCCTGCTCGTCTGCAGCTCGGTGAATCCCACCACCCATCTTCTGAGAGGCCGTTAGGACTGCATAGCAACTCATCCCAGCTGAAGCAGAGCTCCCGATTCAGGGATGGGAGGGTTTTGAGCTGCGCTTCTGTGATTCCTCCTCACGCTTCTGTTTTAGAACTGTCAGAGCATGGGATGGAGCGCTCTGGCAGCTGCTGACCCTTTCCATTGCCGCTGATTGCTCAGCCAAGGTGAGGCAGGAGCCTCACCTAGATTGGCAGGAGCCTCACCTAGATTAGCCTTTCCTAGATTGGAAATTGGGAACGAACTGATCGACCCGGTGGATAACTGCGGAGTGGATAAATATGTTAGTAGGATGGGTGGATGTTAAAGATATTTCTTAGTGATGCTGTAGAAGAGGAGGTGGCGTTTCACGCTGGGCAGGCGGTGGAACCATGGTTGGGATTGTGTGAGTCTTTGATTACAAGGCTGGACGGTCATCAAGATAGTAGAGTTGTGCAGCGTGACAAAGACACGACTGGAAAGGACGTTAGGACCTCCCAGATTCCTCCAGCTTTCAGCGGTGGCATCAGTCAGTCCTGCGCTTCCAACAAGCAGAGTGCTTCGCCTTGGGCTTTTATGAGTTGCTATAAATCATTGTGTCAGCCTCCAGGAGCGATGGGGCGGTGTTAGAAACCTTCCCGTATTGAGAGCATCTCCTCTGGGTCAGTTCCAGTGCAAAGAGAGATCAGTTATGTGCACGTGAAGTGCCCTGCACATTTTCTGTGGGTAAATAGAAAGCGGAATCCAGGTCTGTCAATTCAAAAACTTTATGAGTGAGCCCGAGGAATAAATAAGAAGACAAAATATTTCATTGAGAGTGTACTTTGTGTTGTTGCTTTTGAATGCAATGAATGAATTGTAGGAGGAAGAGCAGAGATAGTGAGCAGCGATACTGAGCGGCTGACCTGCTTTTAAAAGTCTCCTTGGGATGTTGTTGTAAAGCTGCACCGTGATTTGGAGCCTCCCGAGCTGCTGTCCTTCCTGCAGCTGAAACATCTGAGTTTCAGGCGGTGCCAAAGCCTGAAAGGAGAGACCGGGAGGGGAACTGCTGGAGGTGAATTTCTGTTTGGAAATGCTCTGGCTGCAGGAGAACGTTCCCGGGTCAGGAAGCGTGTGTGCTCTTAGCGCTCTGAGAGGAAGGGGAACCTCAGAACTCTCTCGGTGTTGGGGCTGCTTCACCTGCAGTGTTTAAACTCGTTACAGACTCGTGGAAGCGTTAATCGGGAAAGGCGGTGGCCCCACGCGCTGAGGACGGGGTACTGAATTCCTGCGCTTTCTGCCTCAGCCTCTTGTAGCACAAACATCTTAGCCGAAGGTGAACATGCAAAAGATAAATGGGTCACTGCAGTTGTATTTATTGGCTCGTCTTTCTTTTAATTTGAGGCAACGATGGTATATTTTCTTTCTTTTCCAGTTTATTATCACTGAACTCAGTGATGGTATTCTAGTTTCACCATCCTCCTCCTCCAGATATCCCAGGAAAGACTTTTGTTCACAACTTCTGTTAGGTTTTTGGCACTTACAGCATAGTTTCAATAGAAGTAGGATTGGATTATGTATATATGAAATAGGGTGTTACAGTTACACAGCAATATTGGTTTGTAGATTTGGCGGGTGTTGATACATCATTGCATTGGACCGTGGCAGTGACGCTGGAGGCTTCATTCGGCAGCACACACGTGGTCCCCACTGCTGTTTAAGACTAAATGACGTGCGATGTCCAGCCAAGCGAGGTCACCCAACAGAGCACTGGCCTTTGGACAACTGGACCGGGCCCTGCGTGTCCCACAGGTCAGGAGCGTCTCCACCGAAGCCAGTGCAGATAGCGGTGTGATGGGAAGAACAAGGTGCTCCCTGGGGCGTGTTGCTCGAAGGCAATTGCACTGTTTTGCAGTTGTGTCTTCCATGCGTTTTCTCATTTTAAGGTGGACATAATTGGGCAATATGACTGTGAATTATCTCTGCCATCCGACTAGGGAGTGAGATCGCTTGTTGTCATGACAACAAAAGATGGTGAGGTGTTTACTTGAAAGTGAGTTCTGCACAAGCGTTCACATCAAGCTGTGTCTGAAGAACTATTCTTCAGACAGTCCATTCCTCCTTTAAAACCTTTGCCATGTTTGTGCGGTTTCACCCCAGGATATAAGGAAGATGTCTTTTTGAAAGCTTAACCCAGGACAGAGCATAGGCTTTTGTTTTCAAAAGGCACTCTGAGGTCAGTAATGGAAATCCTACCTAGGCTACAAATAGCAGCGTATGGAAAAGCCAGCCAGTCAACTGTCTGCTGTTTATATAAAAGGAGTTTGTAGTGAAGAGACTTCCTTTTGAAATGAATCATATGGTAACTCACTTTTATAATCCTTTAATATCTTTGTGGCTTTAAAAGATATTTGGGTTTAAGAGCATGCTTTGTGATATTCATTTTACCTCGCTGAGCTTGCTTTCTTGTATAAATCAGTGCTGGGGCAGAGGAGATATTATTTATTAGTTCCTTGGAAGTGCCTTTTCTACAATGTGTGTGAAAAATAAGTGTATATTTGATATTCAAATGGGACTGACTGCTGCTCTTGTCTATTAGTAAATATGCTGTCTATAAAAAGAGCAGTTGAAGTGCTGCATACCATTAAATAGTTACCTGGCTGCTTGCTGTAGTTACCTTTTAGTATACTTTCTGCTTAGTGTCCAGCAAGGTGAAGCTTTGGAACAAGCTGCATTTGGTTGTGTTTATTTAATATAAACAGATAATGTTATCACTATTAAAGAGGCACATAAGCTGCAATAGCCAGTAATATTATTTGGAATTCTTCAGTCATAGCTTTGGTTTTCATGGCTAGTTATTAAGTATAATGCTAATATGTAGCACACACACTTTTATGTTAAATGTTTGTATTTCTACAAGTGCATAACTGTAATTAAGGGAGCTAGAGGCAGTTAGAGAGGAATCGCATGTGGGGAAGAAGTTTATGAGAAGGATAAATAGGACTTGCAGTTCTTGCACGATGGGAAAACGTAGCTGAGTCATTTTTTCAATGTCCAGTGCCGCTATTTGAAATTTGAACTGGAAATGAAAAAGTTCCAGGAAGGATTTAGCACCTGTGACCTCAGGGTTTGTCAGGTTTTGTTACAGCCGCCAGCTCAGCCGTGTTGCAGCCCAGGAGCCGCGCTGCTCTGATCCCAGTTTTAAACAGTACCAGTCTGGGAGGAACGCGGCACTTTCCGAGGCAGGTCAGGACCTTCCAAAGCTCGACCTTTAGCCAGCCCTCTGCGTTTTATCTCTTTGCTCGTCTCTGGAATATTTCAGTAGTCCCTTAATCAAAACTAGAATGTGTGGCTTGTTGCCTTGGATTCTGCAGCATGGGAAATACTATTTAGTTAGTTATTTCAAATGGCAATAATACATCAAAGATTGGTGTCAAAGGCTCCTTAGGTTAATGAGGGGGGCAGTGTCAGTGATGGTGAGGAAAGAAACTGGAATGAGACCAGAAAAGACAAGTGGCACGACTGGATTTGTCAGACATTTGTAAACATCAATGGCAAAACATACCTTAATCATCTGTTTTTCTTGCAAGCTTAGAAATGGTGAACTTGAGCCAGTTTTCTGTACCGCTGTTTTCTGGTGTCGTACCCGATGAGTTAACAATAACTCATTTCCTCTCTCAATGAGACCAACTGGTTATGTTGGTAACCTGCCACGTGTCTGGTGCTCCCAGATTCTCCCTCCTCCACCGGCTCCACGCTTGGCTCCGCTTGGAGAGTCTCCTTGGAAATTAATAGTGTAAGACGGAGGCCGGGTTGGAGCATGGAGGGGGTTGGTCTCTTCTCCCAAGTAGCAAGTGACAGGACAAGAGGAAATGGCCTCAGGTTGTGCCAGGGGAGGTTTAGATTGGATATCAGGAAAACTTTCTTCACAGAAAGGGCTGTGGGGCATTGAACAGGCTGCCCAGGGCAGTGGTGGAGTCACCATCCCTGGAGGGGTTTAAAAGGCGTTTAGATGAGGTTCTCAGGGACGTGGTTTAGTGCTGGAGTTGGGTTATGGTTGGACTTGATGATCCTGAGGGTCTCTGCCAACCAAAATGATTCTGTGATGCTGTGATTCTTCCATGGCTCTATGATTCTGGCATCCTCGCCAAAGGAATGTTGGTTTAATGGGGTGCGCAGGCTTGTCAGCGTTCCTGTGTTTTCTCTTGGGTGGGCTGCAACGCTGCTCGTCTGAATTGTCCCAGAAATACTGGAGTTGTTCAGGGAGTCGCGGACTATGTGTGCGTCAATCAACATAACCCCGAGACTATCGGGGTGTGCGTTATGCCTACGGTAATACAACAGGTAGCAGCAAATAAAATGGCTCGACTGCTGCGTGAGTTGGCTTGCCTCCTTATTGTGCTCATGTCTCTCCTGCACGTGCCCTTGGGGTTCCTGTGTCAGACAAGCCGAGGGCAGGACACGTGGTCCATCCCATCTCCAGTTCTCGCCTGCCCTAGGGAGGGTCAGCAAAGAGAAGGAACCAGCTCAGAAGGTGCTGGGGAGGTGGCGGAGGCCGTGTGGAGGTTCCAGGGCCCAGAGGCTGGGCTGGGGCTGATAACACCAGCCCCTGTTCCTTTGGCTGATAGACATGGGCGACGCAAAGGGAATTTCACTCCTGTATGCTTTCCCTTGGATCTCAGGAAGAGGGAGAGTAGGAGATGGGGTCTCCGAAGATATAATTATAGGTAATCTTGTTTGTCTTAATTCTTTAGAAGTCAAGCAATTCAGTGTGTGAATTGACAATGTCTTGCAGCTCTGATGTCCTTTCTCGAAGGTTTTCTATACTGTTTCCTGCCCTTGTTACTGTCTCTTCAGGGATTCCCCTTTGTATTTTATTTTCCATGCCATGAGCGTGAAATGTGGAGAATAACCTCCCTATGACCAGCTGATGCTCAGCCAGCCATCGTTTTTCATAGCTCTCTGCGGCCTACCTTGGCTCTTATTTGCTTGGACGTCGTCCCTTTGATGGTAAATCTGTTACATGGCAGAAATCCTGGAGCAGGGAGCATCTTTGTTCTTCCTGGTGACAGTAAACCTGCGATGCAGAGCAAGATGAAGAACCCTATCTAATATATCAACACGTGAATTCTGAGATGTTCTCTGCACAAGAGGCAAAGATATGTACAAGCCAGCTGAGAAAATAACGGCCGTGATGTTGAGGAGTAAGCAGAAGAGGCTTGTTCTTTTGCTTTCTCAGCCACGAGCAGCTGCAGAGATGTCTGCAGTTTGTGATACATTGGTTTCCATTCTGTGTAAGAAAGAGTTGACCATGTCAAGTAATGGAGCGACGATAGCTGTACACACATTGTAGTTAACATCACCCTTCACGCTGCTCACGTGAAATTTGTATCTTTCTTTCAGCAGTAGACGTGTAGATTGACAGTTGCGTAAGTATAGAAAGGAAGGGGTTGCTGAGGTTGTAAAATAGGAGTGAAGCGTATCCGGTTAGCTACAGGGTAAGAGATGTTTCATGGTCTCTTTTTGCCTTGCAGGAGGAGTGCAAGCAAATACTGGCGTGGCAGAAATCCAGTTCCCAGTCTGACTCTCACGACGATGAGATTTCCCCTCCTCCTCCCAACCCGGTGGTAAAAGCCCGGCGCAGGAGGGGGGGCGTCAGCGCAGAAGTGTACACGGAGGAAGATGCTGTTTCTTACGTCAGAAAGGTAACGCGCCGCCATCCATCGATTCTGAGATGCGCAGGGCAGTTGAACGGCTCACAGTTTGAGATCACGGGTCAGCCCGTAGGATGGTGTCCTTGTGCAGCATGTGCGCAGCTGGACCATCTTCACACTCAAGTTCTTTTGCTGCCTCCTTGACTAAGCACCTTCCCCATCAATGTTGCTTCAGCATTCTCTGTTCTTCCCCTTTTTGAGATGTGCTGCTGATCTGTTTCCCCCTTTGACAGGGTGGGTAATTCTCAGCCATTTTCTCAATATCGGCAGCTTCTGAGTTGTGTCAGAACCTCACGGTTTTGGGAAGCAGCCTTTTCTCTTGCTGTGTTTTCTGCTTTTTTTCCCAAAGGTCACTTCAAGTTTTCCTCCAACCTACGTCATGGAGGTTCCCCAGATGCTTCAGGCTCATGTTGGTTTGTTACCACTTGGGTTTTCAGAATTCTGTTGACCGTACTTGGGCAATTTTATGTGACACTGTCTTTGAAGAAATGCCAATCCTAAATTAGGTCATTTCTTCAGTAGGAACACTAATTTGGGCTTATTTTTTTTAGGTGCCTTTTTCACAGCAATATCTAGCGATGTTATATCTTTGATATCTCTTAATAACTCCGCATTTTTTTTTTAAACTGGCCAAAGCTTTCAAGGTTGTTAAAAGACAAAAGGTTATTAAAGACAAAAGGTTATTAAAAGACAGCCATGACAATAGTGTGTGTCACGTTTGTTTAGGGAGCTGGACTAAAAATGCATTTCAGAAGGTTGACAGATGCTGCTGATGTGCTTTTGTGCATGCCTGGAGTGGCTTGAACCCAAAGAGCTTGTTCTTTATGGGAATACGATTGTCAGTCACTGGTTTTTGGCAGAATACTTTTCACCTCTGCAGTCAGATGTGCTTTGTCATCTGCTCACGATACAAGCTCACCGGCTGCTCTGGGGATTTCTTTCCCAAGAAAGAATTAAGATAGTTTCTCATCCTGAAAACAAGTGTGGAAGAGTTTTCTTGTGGCAGTTAAATAATACTTGCAAGTATAGAGTGAATTTTAACACCGCTGTGGTCCAGCTGTTAATGCGCTGCACTGCTAAAACCTTGCATGGTATTTTAAAAGCCACTTCCAAATCCTTTTTTCTGTGCGGTTTGCAGTATCCCCCTTAAAATCTTCCACAAAGATCACATTTGTCTCTGCTTAGTGTGGGCTCCATCTGACTCTTCTGGAAACCAAAGGAAATATTCCTTCCCACACCCCTGAGTAATTCTTTGATGTTTGTAATGGAACCGGGAGTTAACTTTGTTTTCTTCCTTTTTCAGCAGTGATGCCAATAGGCCCTGACAGTAGCATGGGTAGGCAGGAGCCACAAGAAGCAACACTGATCATATTCTGTGTGTTCTATGACTAGGGCTGTTATGATTTTAATTTATTTGGAACTGACTGGGCATAAATAATAATAATTTAGGGGATGGTTTCTCATCAGGCTACAGATGCTGCAAGGAATGTAGAACTAGCACTGGGAGGGTTGGTGTCAGTGCTTTGTCTTCTGCCATCAGCAAATAAATCCCATGGTGAAGGCCGTGGATGTGTGTTTGTGACAGAGGTTTCTAGAATACAGAAACAAAGAGTGACTCTGAAAGGACAAAATATTAAACTAATTTGAAAGCGTAAAAAGCAAGGCAAGGGTTGTGTTCAGCTATTGCAAACAGATGGATTTCCACATAGTAGCCAGGAAGAGCCACTGGCTTGAATTCAGAGTAGGATAGAAACGCATTTGGGTCATAAGCCAATGTGAAGGATCCCTGGAAGGGGCGGCTGCAGGATTAGTGCCACAGGCAGTGCCATGAGCTGTGTCACCCGAGGGGAAATCAAAGGAGGTTTGGCTTTGTGGTTTGAGCAAGCGCCTGGCACGGCTCGGTCCTGAGGAGCACAGGGGAGGATCTCTGCGGAACGCTGTTCTGTTGCTTCATTCCCGACACCAGAGAGAGCAGTACTTGTCAACACGTCTGACATAACATGCCGTTGCCAACTAACAGAATAAGAATCTTGCTGAAAAGAGGGCTATTGGCTTGAACTCAGTGATTGCTTGGAAGCCTGGTGTAAGAAATGGCCAAGTGGTTCTTCCTGACGTTTGATTTTAGTGGGACGCCTGGTCACTGTGACACCTAAAGACGCTGCCGTGTCCCTGCCCCAGCACACCCACTGCGGTCTCTGCCTCGCGCCTTCTGTTTCCTCAGTCCAGGAGATTTAAAAGGAGACTACGCGGCTGCCAGTACCTGCTCACTATAGTATTTTATGGATATCCTTCTCCCCACTCACCCCAAATCTTCTATTTCATTTTTAGTTGTCATATTGAGAACGTAAATTCTCATCCTCACATTATCAGAACTGTGATTTATTACTTTCTTGGTGGCTTCATGTTATAGCCTAAACATTTCTCAATGTTTGAAATCAAATTGCATCCATTATCTTGAATAGTGGCATCTTCTATACATTTCAAGATCTATAAAGAAATACAACCAGGCGTGTAATTACCCTTCATTGTTTTCTCTACAGGTTATTCCGAAGGACTATAAAACTATGACTGCCCTGGCGAAGGCCATCTCCAAGAACGTGCTGTTTGCTCATCTGGATGACAATGAACGAAGGTATGAGGTGCTTTATGATTTAAAGGAATCTGTAGGACAGATTCTTGATCTGAGGACAAGAAGTTATATTACATTTTGTCTCTGAGATCAGAACTACTCTCACTGATGCATTTGAGTCTTACTGGGTGCACCCTGACACACGCTTATGGTTGTATGGCAGAGAATAAAACCGCAAGCTAAAAAAGGGCAAGAAGCAGTTAGAGTGTGTTCAGACCTATTTAATATTTTCAAGTCAGCTGTGCCTGATGAACTTAATTCCTTAAGGAACTGGCTAAAGCAGTGTCAGAAGCATTTGTAGTTATGTCTGAGAACTCAGGGGAGACAGGTCAAGTGCTGGAAGAGTGGGAAGTAAAAAGCATGATGTCTATAAAGAGGTAAAAGAGAATTACAGGTAAATCATTTTGTTCTTTGAAAAACTGGAACAAACAAATTATGTGTAAGCAGCTGAAAGAGACCAAGGAGTTCGGTAAAGCCAATGTGACTTTGAAAAACGTGAAAATATCTTCCTGCAATGGAGTAGCAAGTCTTGTAGCTAGGGAAGGCACAACAGAGGCCAGACTGCTTGAGTTCTAGTAGTGTTTTTGACAATAATGTGTATGGAATCGACACAAAATGGATTGGATCGCCATCCAAATAACAGTTATCAATGGTCCATCATTCTAATGGAAGGATACATTGAAGTGTGGGAAGGGTTGGTCTGGTTTTCGTTATTGTTGTCACCTTGCTGGTGGAATAGGGTATGAGTGCTGAATTTTCAGATGACATGAAGATGGGAAAGGCTGCTAGAGCATTGGGAGACACAGCTGGAATTGAGAATTGTGCTGACAGGCTCAAGAAGTGCTCTAGTAAAAGCACAATGGATTGTCACTGAGCCAAGCGCAGAGAACTATACTCAGGCAGGAAGAACACCTTGATAACCGTAAGACCATTTTGCAGTTTTGATAGTGGATCATGGTCTGGACATTAGTCACTAGTGTCAAGCTGTTTTGAAAATGCTTAGGTTTTGCTGGAGTAGCTGAACAGGAGAGCATGCAAGGCATGTCCTGGTGCTGGAAAGGCTTCAGCTGAACACAGTGCCCGGTTTTGGGCACCGCGCTTCAAGAATGGACAGTGGGAGGAGGTTCAGGGGAGAGCGGTGGGAACGATCACAGATCTACCTGACATCACTGCTGGAGAAAGAATGGGATTGATTGGCCTGCAGAAGGAAAACTCCAGGGCAGAGGGACGTGATCAGAGCTTATAAGTGTGTCTGAATAGTGATATGTGAGGAATAACTGCTGTGTGCGCCAAAGGGTAAAGAATAACGGATTTAAGATGCAGCAGGAAAGAGTCAAACCAGATACTACGAATGGGTCTCTGACTGCTTGGGGAGGTCGTGGAGTCTCCACCTCTTCAGGCCTTGAAGAAGAGACCAGAGTGCACTCTGCCAGGAATGACGGGAGTAGAGTTGGTCCTGTCTTGCAGCAGATACATTAAGCGATGTCACGAGGTCCTTGCCAACCCTGCCTGTGTGCTGCTGTGGTTAGAAAGGACAAAGACTGTGTCTACACTGACCTTTTTGGTGCTGGCAGAACATCAGCACAACCGTCCTTTGGTGAGGCTGCGCACGCGTGTTCAGTCCAAGCACGTTCCATGTGTGCAAATTTTGCTCCCTCTTGCAGGCGTTTACACAGTTTAATTACTTTGCAATCTTAATTATTATGGCATTACATTAGCATGCAGATTTCTGGAGTAATTAGAAGAGGATTAACTTTTCACGTTTCTTCTAGCTTTTTCACCCACAGCGGAGAATTCTTGTACAGAACTGCTATAAATCCTGGTTATACCATTGGCTCGCTAAGGTGACAGGCACTGGAAGGGCAGGTTTTTAGGGCTGGAAAGGGGATGTTTTGAGAATACGTTATCAAAGGAGGGTGAGAGAGAAAAACTGAAGAAGAAGCGCGTTTTTCTTGCACTGTGTTGATGTACATCATGGTCATGGCCTCTCCTGCCTGTCCCCATGTCCCGTTTACCCCTGGGAGCCAGACTGTCCTGTTGTGGATGTGTTAGGAGTGACACGATGTGCACAGCTCGCCGTGTGTGTGCTGCGCGTGGGTTGTAGACGATCCGCTTTGTAGTCCTCCAGCTACGGCTTGACCATATGGCCTTTGCTGGCAAAAGATCTAGAAGCGTTTTGGTTTCTGGGTTGAGCACCGGGGCGTATTCAGCGATACACCATCTCCCTTGCTCAAAGGATGTGTGTAGGTGCGCTATTCAAGCTCATGAGGAGCACAGCAAGCTATTGCTGACATTGGAAAGAAACAAAGGAACTCTCAAAAGGACACAGACATTCTGCTTTTGCGGACAGGATTGTGATGAATGAATAGGTTGTTCTCCCTTTGCATGTTACTGAGGACACTCTTGACGTTGTGCTGTTGCCCTTGTCTGCTTTCATTTGTCAAATGTGGAGAAGTCAGCAAGTTGGGACGTGCCTTTGCCGTCACTTCCAGTTTGCATCTTGCCGAGGCAGGTATAGTAAAGGAAGTGGTGTATGGCTTCATTTGGGTTCTGTCCTCTTGGAATGTGGGAAAGCAAGGTGAGATTTCACTTTCTGTGCTGCACTGGTGGTGTTGGTGGTTATTTTCCTCGGTGCTTTTCTACACTGAAGACAGTGTCATTGTTTCATTTAATTTCATGGTTGACCATTCGCCAAGATGTAGAAGGTGTTCAGGTGGGGAAGGATGGATGGGAAGGACTTAATTCCTCATTTATGTTGGATGACTCTTAGATTTTTCCTTCTCCTCTTAAAGATACTTATGTTAGTTTGCTGTGCGTGACTTGTGCTGCATTTGCTGCTTGACAGCTGTGGAGTTCCTTATGTCTGACATAAACTCTTACTTCTGAAGGCAGTGTGTAGCGTATTGTATGTGTCAGATATTCCATACGAATGATTAATTGCATGACAAGTCATGCTGAAGTTCAGGTGAACCTTTTGCACTGGTGTCTGAAATGGTTTTGTTCAAGTCTTATTTTAGAGAGCGTCTTTTCACGTGCCGTGCTTAAAACAGCGTTGCCATCTATCTCAGACGTGCACACACACACACACAGTCTGTGGTGTAATATTATACTGAAAAGTGCAATAAAAGCGAAACTGTACCTGCATCAGTACTAAAAGCAGTAGAGCTAGTTAAGAGCAACTTTTGCCAAAATCTTCATTTGAAGCGTTGCTAATAT
This sequence comes from Columba livia, assembly GCF_036013475.1. Taxonomy (NCBI): domain Eukaryota; kingdom Metazoa; phylum Chordata; class Aves; order Columbiformes; family Columbidae; genus Columba; species Columba livia. The sequence continues at coordinate 16,276,048 of NC_088616.1, forward strand.
TATAAAACCAGTGTGGCTCTGCAAAGTGCCATGACCGGCCACCGCTTCCCCGTGGGACTGTTCCACGGGCTTCAACAGCATTTTGATTAAACTCCGGAGTAGGGTCTTGTTTCTCTCAAAGCCAGTGGCAAAATGCCCATTATCTGAAGTGGAGATGCGTGTTTAACTGTCAGAGACCTGTTGTTCTCATTCACAAAATAAGGAATGTGTGGCTTTATAATTGTGATTCTGCATTGTGCACCCAATGTGTATTTCCTATGCGTCCTCCTTTGCCTGGAGCTGGTCTGTTACCTGCTCGCTGGCAGCAAACCCTCCACTTTACGTGGGTGTATCACATACTCATGACCCCAAATTTTTTTGAATTGGTGAGAAAATAGTTGTAAAAAAGTTAAAACAACATCATGGCTTCACAAAATTAATTCATTCTCGTGTTTCAATAGCTGTAGTTTGATTGTTTATTACAGTATTGCACGTCTAACAAAACTACCGGACTAGATTAAAAATGTCTGTGATGTAGACGCAGGCCGGTAAATAGGAGCTGTGGGGAACAGAGGGATGTTAAGGGGGTGATGGGTTTTGAACTAAACAGCTTAGTGAGTTGCAGAGAGAACACGAGTGTGTGTCCATGTCCCTGCCTTTGTTTCTTGTATTGTTATGAACTCAAACTCAATTAGTCTTCTCCGAGTAGCGTTATCTCATGTGTGCTTTGATGGGCTTTGCTTCCCCGGTTGGGATGTGTGGCAAAGCCATTTCACTTTGCTCAGGCTGGATGTAGCTACTTTGCGGTTGGGATGTATTTAATTTCTGGGTCGTTGAGCTTGGATTTTGCTAGTGCTGTTGTATCACCCCGCAGGTCCCCAGGCACGCGTGCTCTAACTTCTCTCTCCTTTCCCCCACCCCATATGATGACATCTTGGCTGGCTTATGTCCACATGGGGTTTTTCCCTTTCTTCTGTGTTTCTTCTGTGCTCCGCTTCCTTCGTGACTCCGCTCGACAGCTCTTGGAAGAGTCGGCTCAGAGGGTTTTGCAGTAAGTGAGCAGGGGAGGCTGTTAGTCAAGCTGAGGGCAGCAGCGTGTTTTGGAAGAGCACAGTTCATGCTGCTGTGCACACATCATGCAGAAGCTGTGGAGATGTCCACCCACAGGACAGTTTCCCAGGTGCTCTGAAGCTGGTTGCGGTCCCTGCACGATCGGCGGCTCTGTGCCTGTCTGCTGTGACCTGGTGCTGCCGAAGCCTCACGGACACACGCACGGTCCTTCAGAACAGCTGCTGCTGTGACAGCTTTGAAAGAGCTCCGTGCAGCACAGGATCCCGTCTGGTACGGAGGCAGCACTGCAGGCTGTGCACCCACAAGGACGAGGAGCTGCTCTGCAGTCTGTTCAGGGATGGTCGGTGGAGCTGGATCTGCAGCCAGGTAAGGGCCATTCTCCCTCTCCTTCGTTGTACCTGGGAAAGTGAAATGGCAGCATTAACCGTGAGGGATTTTTGCATTATAAGCATAAATGTATTTTTTACAAATGATGTTCTTTGCAGCAGCTTGTCGTTAATGTCAGCTGAGGGCAGAAGCCCTCTTGTTTTTCCGCTCTTCATTCCAAGGGGAGGTCCTAGGAAAAAGAAAATCCTTGATTATGGCATTTATACCTAATAAAAAGACTCAAAGATGAAATTACAGGCTTTGCAGAAGTGCACGTTTCAGAAGGTGCATCTGCCTTTGTAATGCCCCTCCAGAATGCTGCTGGGAAGTTACACGTAATAACATTCAAGCATTAGGTGGCCTGGGCTATAGATTGTAATGGCTGAATCAAGTTGTTCCTTGCTGACCTTATTCCTCCCAATTCCAACTGATCCCATGCTTCAAGTCCATTCTGAAGGCAATTAAGAGTTTGCATAAGCTTTCCCCTTTCTTTTGGCCTGGGACACTTGAGGGCTTTGCCCCCGGGGGAGATGAGGCGGGCGGGCGCGTGGTGCTGGTGCCCTCTCTGCTGCTTCGCTTGCGTTCACTCAGCAGGCACTGAATGACTTCTGGCTCTGCAAAGATAGTATTACACCCATACCTTGGCAGCGTTTTATTTCCTCTCCCACTCTTGGATTTCCAGCAGATTAACATCCTCTAAGGCTTCCTCGTTGTGAAATAGTGCATAAAGTCAAAATTGGTGACAAGGGGTTACTCTGATTGTCCTAATCTCTTCTAACCTGCCAATGTAGTAGTAAGAACTTTTATCAGTTCAGCATGTAACACTGGAGCAGAAGTACACCCCCTTGGCTTGGCCACGTTGTTGAATAGTAAAGGGGGAAAAAAAAAGGAAGAGATTGTTCATTCATTTTCCTTCTGTGGATAAAAATAAAGGATATTTTTTCATCATGTCGTTGACAGGATGTTCTGTCTCTGCTTGACGGGAGCGACCACCGAGAGGGAGACAGAGAAGGCTCAGAGGGGACCTGCTCTGGGAATGGAAGCTGAACCCAGAGCAGCTAATGATTGTCAAGGAGGAGGAGACAGAAGTGAAGCGCAGCCCATGGGTGGGACAGCGGGACCGAGAGCAGCACGAGGGTCATTCTGGTGCAGGATGTCAGCAGCGCCCGTCCGTCTGTCCCTCAGCAGAACCTTGGTGGCCTCCTGACCACATCAAGAAATGGTTAAATGTTCACCATATCTGTATGTAAATGCTACGTAAAAACGTTGTAAAGCTTGTTCACCAAGGAGTAAAGAGAGTGGATAAATATTTAACATGTACTTCCAGACTCCGTTTTTGACAGTTTAGCTGATATCATAATGTTTGCAAGTGTTTATTGCTAATGTACAGGCAGCTGTAATGCCTGCAACAGCTTTCAGAATACTGTGTACTTTATTACTTGGATTAATAATAAATCGGTTTGTTTGAACAGTATATTGGTGTGAAACTGCTTTGGAAATGAGTCAGGAAATTGTATTTAATGGATTTACTAAAATATTGATCTCTTACAAAGGCACAAACCAACAGCAAATGAACTAAACAGTAGATCAAACTGCTGTATTTAGTACAGCAACATACAGTGTTACATTTACTCCTGTGTGTCGCCTGCATAGCAAAGGTATGAGAATAACGGGCATTTTTTATTTTCTGTGCTTGATGGGGCCAACACGTAACCCGTGTTCTGCAACTCGGGCAGTTTTGTAGGCCGTGGTTGGTGGCAAAGTGGGGTCCTATGGGGGCAAACATCCGCTATTTGAAAGACGTTAGTGTCCAAAATGCGACTTCTCAGCATCGAGACACCATCATGTTCTTAAAATGTACTAAGGGCTGTCACAGAGGGGACGTGAGTCACCACGTACCTGAAACCCATGAAGACAAACCATCAGAATTAGGCCTAAATTGCACAAGATGGATGTAAACTAGACGCGTGGTAACGATTTCTAGCGCTAGGGCTACTTTGTAGAATCTCTAATTGTTAAGAACAGGTTTGGCAGGTCTCTTTGAACACAGATTACTTTGGTCTCTGTTTGGATGGTAGAAGTGCCTTCGCACTATTTTTGCAGTTCTTGCATCCTCAGTAGCAAGAAACCAGTATATTCTTTCTGTATACATTTTGATTTTCTCTTTTTTATCTATATGAAGGGTTACTTTTATATTACACGTCTTTTGTTTCCTCAGTTAGATGAATCTCATTCTTTCATCTTCCTTTGCAGACCGGGTTCCTCAGACCATTGACCAGTTTGTTGTTCTCAACTTTCCACCTCTTTCTTATTTCTTTATCTTTTCCACAGCAACAGGATATTGTTGCCTCTGATTGAACATGTAATCACTGCAACCATTGGATCCTTTCCTGCAGAAATGGGACCTTGCCAGTGAATCTTCACCAGGGATTTATGCTGTTGTGTCTTTATTGCAAGTATATCTATTTTCTCAAATAATTTCTTCCATTTGTAATCGCTTTACATCCTATTTTTTTAGGTGCTTGCAGCTCCTTTGCAGCTGGATATTGTCTTCAGATTCAGAATACACACTCCTTACCCAGGCCAGTAATGACTTGGGTGCTTTTTTCACTACAGGCGTAGTCAAACATGAGAAAAGTAACTAACAGATGAATTTGAATTATTGTCCTGTTGATCTCATATTAAAATATTCTTGAAACTTTTGGTGATTAGTGAATTTCAAGGATGTTATTATTGCTACAAGCTTTATTCACCTCTGCATAATACCGTGTTTTATTGAAGCACTGGCTGCAGGCCAGCTGGAAAGCCTCATGTATGTGGAAGAAACCTAAGACGGCACCATTCAGGAGCAAGATATTTTCGAAGCAGGATGCCACAGCAATGACATATTCTTTACACATCCTGTATTTTCCTTGCATTTGTAACTTAACTCTGTTGGTAAGAAGCAAACACAGATCTGGCTTCTGCCTGTGCTTCCTATGTGCCTACAGCATGCAGAACAGCGCAACAAAAATGCCCTTCCCATGATCCTGTGGCAGTATTTTGGTATCTCCAAGCGCCCACGTTGTGCTAAAACCACAGGGATGTTAAGGGAGCGTATTTACTGTGCCCGCTGTAGGTGTGTCTGAGTTAGCTGGTGCTCATGACACCTCAGTTTGGAGCCTCAGGATGTGGTTTCACTGTTGATTTAACCCAAATTCTGAGCTGGTGCCAAAGGAAGAAGTAACACAGTGAGTGTCTGACCTCGGCTGTGTGTTGCTGTTGCTCTCGTGGCCGCAGTTACCAGGTGAGCTCTCTGAAGAGCGATGGTGCTCCCCCTGATCAGTCAGATCAGGTCCTTCCTCCACCTTGTACATCATCTGCATCTGCATGTACATCTACATCTACATCTACCCGTCTACCATCTGCAGTGATATTTTCGCTGAGCAAAGGGAGGTGGTGGAGCTGGGAGCAGAGGACAGGGCAGGACCTCCCCTTCTGGCAGCATCAAGGGCCAAAGTCAAACTAAATGATGGCGAAGCTGTACCTTAATTTCCCATAGTAATCGTTGGAGAAAGAGGATGGAAATAGATGACATGAATACCCCTGTTATGAGCAATTGTTCCTTGCCAAGAATGCTCTGCTTAGAAGATGAGAGATGAAAAGGAAGAATAAGAGGTGAGAAGTTGCCCAGCGGGGCATGGCAGCGTTGGGGTGGAGGGCTTCAGTGGCTCAATGTCATGGCTTCTTGGGGTTATTTTAGAATTTTTTGTGACCAAAGAGTTGAGGAGTTTCTTCCCCTCCGTTTTGGGAGTAGCAGTGGAGGGAGGAGGATGCCGCCATCATCCCCATGCGCTCCGTGGGGGCGCGCGGCGGGACGGGCTGTGTCCGTGGGGGTTCGTAGAGGTGTGGGTGTCCCTCCTGTGCTGGACCCCAGGAGAAGGTCAGCAGACCGTGGTAACTGGGGCAGAGGAGATGTGCGTGTGCAAGTTCTGTGATGCGGAACAGCTTTGGTACCCAAGAGACTGGTGCAAAACCTTGCTGTGTATTTTTTGTGAGATTTTTTTCCGGTGATCACTCGTATTAGATGATTAGCCTGGCCTTTGAATTCTACTTGTAAGCAACTAAGAAGAGGAGACGGTCGCTCAGATCAACCGAGGCATGTTAAACAAAGCTTTCTCTCTTTGGATAACAGCAAGGGCTTTTCCAGGGAACCTGCCTGGCAATCCAGCTTTTCTTTGTGCCTTTTACACCTTGTTCGTGGCCTTGGTCCCGCGTGGTGTTTGAAGGAGCATCTGAGTTGTTCCATTGACTTGCTACGGGTACCAAAGGAACGATTTGTGTGTTTAAATGGAAGCACATTGGGTCCTGCTGACTCGGAGCTTGCCAGCGAGGAATCCTGCTTCAACCAGAAGGAGTTATGGGTCTTGGAGACAACAGCCATCTGGCAGCAGAGGTGGAAATGAAACCAGGTAGAATTGCCCAGCCGTTTGGAAAAGAAACGTTCCAATTCTCCATTCGAGGATTAGCCATGAATTTAACAGCGACTTTATTTTCCAGTACATCCAGCTCGTCGATCCGAGAATTGTTGGTTTTAATTACCATTGTGGTGCTTGCAGGCAGCAGGCTCTCAATTAGTTGTTCGAAGTTCAGCTCTCAGCAGTCGTCGGGACATCGTATCTGCTTTGGGATCAGTCTGTGCAACAGCCTGACAGCCACAGGCTTTGTATAGGGATGCACTTTTTGTGGTGTCAGTTTTTGGCCTGCTAGATAGGTTATTCTCTTAAACATAACTAGAAGCACACACATTTGGTATTGATGGATATTTTTATCTTGGAGAAACAAATGCTGTTAGTTCTTTGCTTTTTAGAGGTTGTGATTCACCCTCAGTGTTTTGTTAGACAGTTTATATCCTTCATCACAAATACTAGCGGCGCCATTCCCCATGGCAGTTATTTTTAATTCTCCATAACATAGTGGTTCACATATGGGCAGTGTGTCACCCGTTCTGAAGAGAGTTGAAGCGGAGATGTAATTGACATAAATCCTTTTTAGATCTAGGAGGAAAAAAAGCCAAATAGTATTCATGCATGGTCATGAAAAAATCTTGAGTCTAAACTTATATCTCTATATATAAAATAGAAAAAACCAAGACCACTGCTGAATTTAACAGACCTTGTAAAATGTTTCTGCTACCACAGTCTGGGTGACCGTGACTTCGTGAGCTTCTTTACACAACGATTAGCTGGCAGCGGTGCTGAAAATGTGTTGCTCAATGCCAAGGTTTTCCAGAATTAAACACAAAGGTTGAATCAAAGAACATCCACTCTTCTCCTCAAGTCTTTGTCTTCTGCTCCAGAGCAACAGGAAGCTTGTTGGGAGCAGTGATTTGTCTTCGTGCGTGGACAAACAAGGGTGTATTTCAACTAAAGCGCTTTAAAATGATGCTTCCTTTTCTTTTGTTTCGTTTTGCGCAGCAGGAGGGCTGTGGGTAGCCTGTCAGCAGACACTCCTACTCTCATACGTCTTCATTAGGTGGCTGATTCTGCAACCTGGCGCGGCTTTGGAAGTCTGCGTGTCTCCAAGTGGGAGTACCAGCGGTGCCGCGCTGGAGGATCAACTGCATGATTAAGTGGCTTAGTTATGCATTTAGAAGAGGATGTTCAAAGAGCTTAAGGGAACTAGATATTCATGTTGATTGATATGGAGTGGGAAGTGAACGTTTAACTCCTATAAGGTTCTCCTGAAAATCCCCCATTTATATTCTGAATGGTTAGAGCTGCGTTTTTCCATTACGGGATGACATCTGCTTAGTAACACGGTGTTTGGAAAGACAGGAAGAAATCGACCTTCAAGCAAAAGATAATCTATAATACTACAAGGGTTAGTGGTGGGTTTTTTTCCTTATAGAAAGAGATGATTCAGCTCAGCAACCAGATGAAATTTCTCTGTCATTCCAGTGCACTTAATGGAAATACCAAGTGTAAGTTATTTGGCTGTTAAGCCGCTAACTCTGTTTTAATGAAGCAAAATCTGACAAACCCAAACAATGATTTAGTTCTTGCTTTACAAGTTCCTTACTAAAGACTTTGACCCGGAGTGCATCGCGTCCTGTGAGGTAACAGCTGGTCTGACATTGTCCTCGGAAAATGCAACGGTTGCTACGATTGCAAGAAACAAAGCTGGTCTTTGAATCAACTGGAACAGCTGTAAGAGACTGACACACCATGCGCTGTCAGCTGCTGCATTCAGATATCCAGACTGCCGAAAGGCGATACTTTAACCCTTTGGCACCCTCAGATTCCTCTCCTCTCTTCTTTTTTTATTTTATTTTATTTTAAGCCAGAAAAAAATCAATTGGCTTTTCATGTTGCCTTTTGCTTCCAGAAATTTAAAAAACAACCTCACAAACCCATCACTTTCTTCGTAGAGATTTGATTTTTATATCGACTCGACTTCTGATTTTTCAGCAATATGAAGACGTGCTTGTCGAGAGGCGAAATTTGCGTTACAAAAGTATAACGCGTTCCTCCGTGTGGCGCGTTAAATAGAAAATATCACAGCGCACATCCAGTAAACTGCATCGGATGCTGTTTTAAGGCACTCGGCATCTTCCAGGTTTTGTGTGTGGAGAGTGTATTTGGTTTACTGAAGCAGAAAGAAGGTGAATGGATCGTGTCTGGAAGAGGAGGGCGGGTGGTAGCGGTGTCTGTAATAGGGGCCTGTGAGATGCAGAGCTGGTGGCTGCACTTGGGCACGCTCAGACTGGAAAAGTTTAGGTTCTTTTCTTTTAGAGCACTCAGGGAACTGATCCATAATCTAAATTAGCTTGGGATGTGGCAGATTTTCCATAGGGTGAGGTCTCCAGCTCACGCTTGGCTCTGCGCTCTCCATCGTTCTTGCAGCGTTTGCTGAAAAGTCCTCTCCAGAATGGTATGGTTTGGGGTTTTTTTTCAAAGATGGCAAAATGTGATGACATGAAAATTTATTTCACTTAAGGAAGATTCAGCAGCCATCTCTTGTGAGCAAAATGCTGGTGTGGCTTTGGTAGGCGTGAAAGCCGCGCTGTTACAGCTTGGAGCCCGGCTGATTCTTGGAGGCCTGAAACAGGCACATAGTGGGTCTCTTGCTGAACGATTGTTTTAGTTCAATTACAAAGGGTGGGATATTACTCTGAGATTTTGTAGTCTGTGTTAGTATCAGGAAAGCTGCCTTAGCATCTCTCCGTGGGTGAAGTCTCGGTGCTGCACAGCGTGGCTGATCCCGCTGCTCATCCACATATCACCCGCTTTCTTGTGCCTTGTGTTCCCAGGTCCCGATCCTCCGCCATCCGAGTAACTGAAAGAATGGCAATTATCAGCACTGTGGGCAGAATCAAGCTCAGTTTGTTCTGTTTGGGGACATGACAGCCTGAAAAAGGCAGATTTGTATCCCGAGCCCAGAGGATTTGGGAGTTGTTTGCTAACGTGAGTGAATGTCCTGGATAAAGGCTGAGATAAACAGAATCATTTTCCAGATGTGGTGACTGAGTTAGGCAGAAAAACTGCGCAACCTAAAGCTTTGATTCTCATTAATAGGAAAGCACTTTACTGTCCCGATAGGCTGTTTTATCTTTACAGTTACGACAAGGTCCATGTAAAGGCTGAACCTCCTGACATCCCTCCGTTCATTTCCAATGAAAGACCAAGTTTGCTGTCATTAAGCCAAATTCCAGCTGAGGTTTCCCCGTCTTTGTATTTTTCGTATAGTCTGTTAGATCTATTTGTCATGATCAGTCAGGGAGAAACAAGAGAAACAAAACAACAGGTTTACCTTTTTTCTTAATTAATTTCTGTCTTATTTGTTCTTTATTTAAAAGACTTGTAAGGAGGCTGCTGCTGCCTTTGAAGCGCTCACTCCGCTTCTCCCTAACAGAGTCATATCATGGTCTTACGAGGCGAATGGTAATTACTGTTTAATATCCAGAAACAGGCCTTGGCCTTTTGGCATCCCAGTAATTCCCAGAGTAGCCGACTGAACCTTCACCACGATAGGCTGGATTTGCTGTGTTCAAATCCTGTTACGATTCCTTGATTCCAAGCCCTGACCGTTTCATCACCACACTCGACCCGTGTTCCTTGTGGAGCTGCTTTCTGCAACGTGGTTACAACATCAATGCACGTTTTTCTTTGCTTTTAGAAGTTTGGTTTAAAACAGTGATTTGGCATAAGTCGCGTTTCGTGCAAGTTGACTTGCTGTTCCTTAATGGCATGGCCTGTCATGTTCCCTCTCTTAGTTAATAAATCCCATGCTTTTACTAGAACTTATTTCCAAGAATATGAAATTATTGTTCTATTATTAGAACACAGGGTTTGATTCCTTGACAGGTTGACAAGAGCTTTGCAGCACTTTGTGAGAACAGCCCTTCCTAATCAAAACTGTCCTTGGCAGCCTCGAGTCCGTTTACCCTGCTACTAAAATATAGCTGAAATATAGCTGAAATAAAGCTGCTTAACCGCTTGGGCAGCGTGTTGTGGCATCTGGGACTTAATGGTCTCATTTCACACTCACCTCACCCTCTGATACCAACATCTTCAGAGCAGGAGCCCTCAACACACGCCTTTTAATGTCTGATCCCATCCTAATGGAGCTCCTCACAGATGCCAACATCTGTTGGCTGTTCTTGGCCATGGTGTAGCGTATAGGCTCATGGTTATCTGACTTCTGCCATTTTTTGGTAATAAGTAAATTGCATTTAGACTAGAAAGATGATAAACCTACTAATTTGGTGCACCTTGGGATCTTCCTTATGTTGAAGGGTTTTTTTTCTGTGGCTTTGGAGTGTTTTAATTTACTGTGTTTTTTGGCTGTGCGGCTTCCTTCCTCAGCACTTGAGATCTGATCTTCAGTATGTTGAATATAGATTCTTTTTAATGACCTGGGCTACCTCTCATTATGTCACAAAATTTTGACTTCTTTTGCTGTGGCTTCTTATTAAAAGAGTTGTCTGACAAATACGGGTTTTGCGCATGTGGATGGCGCGCATTGAGAATCGTTTCATTTGCAAGGAAAGCTTTCATGGAAAACAAGGTTAAATTGCGTGGGAGCAATGGAGATTCTGCAAACAGCTCTACTAGGTTGTTTCTTTCTTCTTTCCAATACTTGTTGTTAGAAATCTTATTAGAGCAAGAACCACGTTCTTGAAGCCCACGGGCGAAACGATGAGCATGTGAAGGTTACATAGGGCTTATTTCTGCTAAACTTCTCCACGTTTCTTCTTAATGTTGTATTAGTTCTGTTGCTTTGTTCTTGTGCCGTGGTGACACCCTCTGGCGATGGCAGGACAGGTTCGCTGCCGCTGGGCAGATCTGCGAGCTCACTGCGGAGAATTTGGCGTTCCCTGCGCTGCCTCCCCCTCCAGCCTAAAAATCACACACGTGAAGTTAGTTAATGTTGTGCACCAACACAATGGTTAATTGATACGAATTAAAGTACCGTGTAATAAATAGCGTTGGGCAGCTTTTTTGTTTTGCTTTTTGGTGAGCAGCTTGAAAAGCTTCACTTTATACTTAAATTCATTGGTTTACACCAGCTCCGAAGCACGTTTTCCCCTTCTGCAGTGCAGCCTCTGAGCACCAGCACAGGGCGGGCTCACCGCTCTGTTCCACCTGCGGAATAAAACAGGTTTTTAAAGATGGAAAAGCTCTGGTGAATTGTCTGCCTACTGTTCATTTTGTATTTTGCATGGATAATGCTTTTTGTTTGTGCTGGTTTACCCTGTGGGTCACAGAATGCAAACTGACTGCAACTGGATGTTTTTCCAGGCAGTATAATGAGAAAAACCAGTGAGCTGGTGAGGCAGTTGACAGCCAAGTGGGCCTGGAGAAAGCCATTGGGATGCCCAAGTCCTATTAAAATGAAGGTGTTGAAGAACAACTAGCATTTTTTGTTGGATCTAGATCAATGTCTCATTTTGAATCATAGAATGTGCTGAGTTGGAAAAGACCCACAGGATCATGGAGTCCAACTCCCATCCCTGCACAGGACACCCCACAGGTCACCCCGTGTGTCTGAGGACGGTGTCCAGTCTCTTCTTGAACACTGTCAGGTTGGGCCGTGACACCTCCCTGGGGAGCCTGTTCAGTGTCCAGCACCTCTGGGGGAAGAACCTTTTCCTCATGTCCAACTGCCCCTCCCTGGCACATCTTCTGCCATTCCCTGGGGTCTGTCACTGTCACCAGAGAGAAGAGTTTGGCACCTGCCCTCCCTGCTCCCCTGGTGAGGAGCTGTAACCGCAGTGAGGTCTCCTCTCAGTCTCCTCTTCTCCAGGCTGAACAAACCCAGTGAAAAACAACTCGGTGCGTGTCTCCAGGGCAGGCTGGTAGCACAGAACGACCGGAACGGTCGGGTCAGTGCGGCGATTGGAAACCACGCACAGCGGGACGCAGACGGAGATGCACACACAGACAGATCTTGTTGAGGAAGGAACGCCGAGCCAAGCGGAGCCGAGAGCTGAGCCAGGCTGAGGCCTTCTTTATTAGTCAGTGACAATTTATAGGATTTATAGGTACAGGCCTGGACTAAGATGTTACATAAGAAGTTTTTCCAATAATTGTTATTCAAAATACACCACACCGATGTTATCTTTGTTTCAGTTACGTGCCCACTCATTCACAGACCAGGCCCAATGACATTCACACATCATACATACGGGGGTGGTTTTCCGACCCGAGATATCATTCTCGGCCTGGGCTATCACTTCTTACCCTCATAAAAACAATATTGTGTATAATCTGTGCAAGGCCCTTTAGCTGGAGCTGCGGTTCCCACGGGTCAGGGCAAAGCGGCTGCCTGGCTGCAGCGGCGCGGGGATCCAGCGCTTCAGGCTGCGTTGGTAGAGAAACCTCCACGCGTAGACAGGGGATAATGACTCAGATGAAAACCGTAACAGGCCCAGCGTAGGGCAACGAAGATGATGAAGGGAGTGGAGCACCTCCCTTATGAAGAAAGGCTGAGGGAGCTGGGGCTCTTTAGTTTGGAGAAGAGGAGACTGAGGGGTGACCTTATTAATGCTTATAAATATATAAAGGGTGAGTGCCATGAGGATGGAGCCAGGCTCTTCTCGGTGACAAACAATGATATGACAAGGGGTAATGGGATCAAGCTGGAACACAAGAGGTTCCGCTTAAATTTGAGAAGAAACTTGTTTGGGGTGAGGGTGGCAGAGCCTGGCCCAGGCTGCCCAGGGGGTTGTGGAGTCTCCTTCTGTGCAGACATTCCAACCCGCCTGGACACCTTCCTGTGTAACCTCATCTGGGTGTTCCTGCTCCATGGGGGGATTGCACTGGATGAGCTTTCCAGGTCCCTTCCAATCCCAAACATACTGTGATCCTGTGATACTGTGATCGAGCGACCCCCCCAGTCCCATAGCAGGGACCGAGCCGCCCTGGGCTGGCGCTGGGGACTCGGGTCGGGCCAGCACGCTGCTCAGCCTGGTGATGGGCGCCGAGGGCTGGCGCAGCTTCCCAAAGCAGCCGTGGATTCGTCTGCCACCTGGGGTCACTGTGATCAAGGTTATTAAAAACCAGAGGTATAAAGTAACAAAGAAAATATAAGCAGCAAAAACCAGACTTCCAAACCCTAGCCTGGAGGCTAAAATGGATATTGCCAGAAGGGTGCACATTGCTTGAAATTTTATTGTGTGCGAAAAAACATATCAGCGTATAAACAGAAATCTGCTTTAACAAATCAAGAGATAAACTAACACAAGAAAAGCATTATCTGCTGTAGACATTTTCTTATTGCATTTTCTCTTAGCTCTTCTACCTGTTGGTTCATAGAGTGTATTACAACTGACTTTACAGATCTTTGTAGCAGTGTAGTTGCTTCAGAAATCTTCAGTGGTCTTGATGCCAATCTTTTTTTACACTGGAATTACTGCACGTATCTCAGTGGCTTTTCGTATTATTTACACATGTGAGATTATAGGTAAGTCTAGTACATATTTGGAGTTTCACCCATCTTATGGGATTTCCTAAGTGTGCTATTATTTAATCCTTCGTCTCAGTTAACCCCGCATGATGTATTATGGACCTGCAGTACTTCTTAAAAGCACTTTAGCCGAATTTTCAAGCTGGCTGGGCTTAAAGTTGTCAAAATATGTATTTATGTTAAAAATCCTCAGAACGTTGCACGGATGTGAATCTTGCTCTGGCGGTGCTGCATCCTAAGAGAAGAGGCTGGGAAAAGAGCAGCTCCAGAAACCCTTTTCCCACTCTCTTCTGTTCACGAATCCTTTTATAAAGACCTATAGGCACCCAGAGCACGTGTGGCTGGTGGGTGGCCGTCATTAGAGCTGAAGAAGGTAATGTACATCTATTTAGTGCGTATTTTTTATCCTCAGCTGAATATTGGTGAAACTTTTAGATAATGGGGCTATACAAGACATAGTGTGGAATTCAGACTGTTCTTTAGTATGAAAAATGTATAAATCATTTGACCCTTCTTTGTCATTACTAATTAGAAATGATGCGTATAATGAATGCTTTTGTTGACACGGGGTGACCTGTGGGGTGTCCTGCACAGGGACAGGAGTTGGACTCCAGGGTCCTTTTGGGTCTCTTCCAACACAGGACATTCTATGATTCTGTGACATATCTGTGCATTTAGTGAGATAAGTACTTCAGGTACATGTGTAGTTAAAGGAGAGTAGGATGGTGAAACAGCATTGCATGTAGCGCTGTTTCTTCCATAGCTCTTTGCAAATGGAATTCATCCGTTCTTTGCAGTATTGAAAAGTTATATAGTTAGAGTTGCCTTACAGCTCTAATGAACTTTGCATCACTGGCACCACCTCCAAATAATATTATTTAGCATCTTTGGTAATTACCTGATCTTTAAAGCATCTGTAAGGACCCCATTTTAGTCCTGTTACAATCAGTATTCTTTGGAGTAATTCACTACTTATATCATCATGAGGTCAGAATAGGAACATTATGTTTTCATCTCTTGTAGTGAGATAGCTCCTCATACAGGGGGTCATGCTGCTGTATACATAATTACTGCTATATGAAGAATATAAATTAACATGTTAGTTTTGATGGGAATGTTGATGAGCTTGGAATGGCATCATTAATATTCTCAATAGTGCAAAATAATACTTTTCATTTTCGCTTCCCTTGCTTTTCCTTTCAACTGGTGGAGCTAAAAATACGGCACAGCTGCTTTCCCTTTACACGTGTGGAAACGTGTGGAGTGTGAAGTGAGGGACAGAGTCGCAACCCTTTGGGTGCGGAAACACGACGTTTGGTGCTGAGACACCAGCTCCAGCGTCTCACCAGCCGGTGGCGAGAGGGAGGGCCTGGCGGGGCCGCCGTTGGGCTGGGACCCGCTGATTGTGTTCAAGATTAATTGCCAAGTCCACCTGGAGTTGCCAACTGCACCTTTTCCTTCTCCATGGCCTGAGTTGCTTTAAGCGCCGTCGAACCTGAGCAGGCCCTCGGAAGCACAACATCTGGTCATCAGTTTACTGGATCTCATAGGGGATTAAGGCAGGAGTGGAGGATCCTTCTGGATGTAAATCAATACTTAGCAGTGACATCCGACTGCGTGAAGTCTCGGGAGAAAGGAGAGTCCAGCCCTAGGATCTGATCTGGAGCTCGACAGAAAGTCTGCAGGAGACCATTAGAAAGGATGAATGGCCATGGAAAGCGAATGATGGAAAGCTCTGTGAAGTATATTTATGTTAATAACAACTTACTCTTAAGAGGTGCCCTTTGCCTGTTGCGCTTTGTTTTCTTTATTAAGAGGGGTAAGTCGCCATTATCTGTGTTGAACACTTTTTGGATGTCCTTTGCGGTTGTGGTTGGTGAATACAATTACAGAGTGAGTATCTGATCCTGAAGGTGGGTTTGTGCGGACAAGCTCCCACTACCTGGAGCAGCTCAGGGGACACCAGTGGGAGCTGCTACAAGCAGGAGGATTCATTGATATTGAATTGACGGCAAAGGAACATGAAGTAAACGAGCTGCGGACTGGGAGCAAAACAACAGAAAATAATGGTAGGAGAGAATTAAATTGTGCTCATAGATAAATCTTTTATAAAACTAACTCAATCAGAAAGTCGCTAATTAGTTTTTACCAATTCTGGGATCGGTTTAAACTAAGCTGCAGTTACAGGAAGGCTCACATAAAATAAAGCGTAGCTCTAATATGATCAAACTCATGTTTTCTTGTTACTGCCTTTTCCTTTCCTTATTTTTGTTGATCTAGTATGCAGAAGTACAATATTTCACCAGCACAACATTGCTTAGATTGCAAGTGTATGACTTTAATAAGAGTATATTTTCCTAACTGTCATTTTTGAAAGTTTCTGCTTTTTCTTTTAGTTTTTTAGTGTTTTTTGGTTCTTTTCTCCCCGATTCAGCCTCTGGGTAGTGAGGTGACCCAGCGGCATGAAAAATTCCCATCATAAAGAGTCATCTATTAAAGCAACTTTATAACAGTTTGCTTTTAAAAGAATATTTGCTACGTATGTTGCCTGGCAAAACCCATCTATTGAACTTGGAGGTTGGGTGATTGGTAGGATATTGTGTTATTTTTAACTCATCGGACACTTTTAGGCCCTGACTTCTATCACTGCTTATATTTCTGGTCGGCTCGGCCTCTCGTCCTGTCTGCGCTGCCCTGGTCCCAGCGATGCCATTGCCTTTCGCTCTTAAACCCATCAGCTCAGGTCATTTCCACCTCTCCTGCCCTGGCCGAGCTGCGTTACATCCCTCTCCCGCTCCGCAGTTTCTGACTTATTGCTGGCAGCTGGTCAGTTGCAGAAAATACGATTCTAGCCCATGAATCTCGAAAGACAATAGAACAACATTTATCAATTAAAATCTGATATTATGGAGCCTGTTTATAAATAACTTGGCTATCCCAAATTTATGTTGGTAATACCTTATAGCATTTAATCCATATATTAAACACTCTCCTATGGCAGAGGAGGAGAGATGGTTCTGTGGCACTGTATATATTTACAAGTACAGGAGTAAACCCCATTGTCTACACCGCACTGTCCCACTCCCTGCGTGTTCGCTCACACTTGCGTGTATAAATTGTTTGAAAGGTGAACTTGAGTGTGGATGTCTGATAAGACAGAAACCCGGAGGCTGCAATCGGGGCTGATCTCTTGAGTTTTGGTTCAAGGCCAGATTCTGGAAAATGATTTGAGTTCCGATTCAGGCAAAATCCCTTGAATATGTTTTTCTGGCAATATTTTTGCAAACAGCTGATCTTTTCACATTTTTTCCATTGGGTTAGGAACCTTAAGAGAGTAACCAAGACACCGCTGAAGTTCTGCTGGTTGCTGCTCCGAGAAAGGAAAATGCAACCCGTATACATGGTGCCATCATTGTGGCGTTTTCCTCCGGTGTGTCTCAAAGCTCTAGGTGATAGATAACGGCATTAAGGAGAGCGAGTTCAAGTTAATTGCAAAGCGTTGCTTATTAGGTTTGAAAGAGAGATAATCACAGGGCATTCTAATTTCTTAAGACACTGATTAATGTAGCAGCTACAGAGGAAAAACTGGCAGTGAATATGTTTCTAGGGAGTTTGCAGGATTGCTGGTTTATGCATTTTCTTTTACAGCCTACACAGTTGGAGATAATTCAGAATCTTACTGTTGAAGAGTAAGCCAAGTATCTGAAATCTTGTGACCATATTTAGGGGTGGATGAAATGTTTTGGTTAAAATAGCTCACGCTCCCTTACACATGCCCGTGTTGCTCTCTGGTCCTCAGACCGGCGAAAGGAAGAAACAGGGAGACCTCAGAGGTTCCCTTTGCTTGTCTCCTGGAAGAATAGGGGGGAAATTCGGGAGATATGGGAATTACAGCATAATTTGGGTTTGCACTTCTTGCCTTGCTGCCCACTGGTACCGACCTCTCCCGGTGACTGCGGTTCCCTGGCCATCTGGCACGTTTGGCTGCATAGCGGCTCGGCTGCATCGCCGGTGGGGACGTGCAAAATATGGAGAGCGCTACTGCGGTTTAAAAATAGCATTGATTAGCAGATAGATTAAAGGGTGGAGAAGGACGTTTGGTGGAACAGCGAGAAAGGCGGTCCCAACCTACATCTGTACTAATGGAATTCTTACAGTAGTCTCGGACAATCTGTTCCCAGTATGTACCAGGACATCCAGCTTTACCCATGTGCCAAGAGACTGAACTCCGCGCATCTGATACTCGGTAATTCAGCACAACACATGCAGTTCTACGGATCCTTCGGCTCTAACTGAAATCTAGAGGATGCTCGAAGGACTCCTAAGGCAGGCAGGATTAAACGGGCTCCTGCTATGTAGGAGGTGGATTCTGAACGCTACCAGTGGCAAAATGGAAGATTGTTTTTGAGGAACGAGATGTCCCATTCCTGACCCCGTCACCCTGCGCGCGGGCCAGGGGAGAGCACTGGTGCCAGTGCAACCGGCGTGCTCAGCACATGTCCAAGGCTCTGCTTTATATCCAGCGATACTAAACCTTGTTTATAAAGGCAAGACGTTATTGTTTTGAGTGTTTGGCACTGCCTCTCATCTTTTAAAAAGTTGAGAGGAACAAATCTGATGAGGTTTCCAGCTATTTCATCTGGGTTGCCAGAGCAGGCTGTCAGGAACCAGTGCGTCTTCTCTGACACTGATCCTCTGCTTGTTTTATTCTGCGTTGACCTGCTAGGAAACATCTTTTTGCTTGTCCTTGGGAATACAAGCTGAAAAGGTTCTTTTGAATCATTGAGTCCGGCCATCCAATACTGTAGAAAACCAAGCCATAGGATCCCTGAATCAAGATATTTTTATTATCTCCAGTTTATTGGGCTACAGTTGTTGGAAAGCTGCTCCGTAACACTGCGGTTCCCATGGCACGAGAGCATCTCATTTCCACACTAAATGTTTAGATGTGTTCATTTTTCATGCCCTCCTCGTCCATTAGTTAAAATAACTCTTTTGCAGCTCTGATGTTCACCCTTGCCTCTCATCTCTATGTATTAATACATTTAAGTGGTATCTGTTCTCTACTTATTTTACTACTGTAAATGGTTCAAACTCTTTTCTTCTTCTATAAAAGACAGGCTCTCTGTTACCACCCCACAGTACGTTTTTCTGCATCCTTTTGAATCAAATGCATCTTGCTTCTTTGTTTCTTTGGCACATGGTTGATTAGAATCGTGCACGATATTGAAGGGAGATCATTTACAGAAGCCGTTTTTACAGTGGCATTAACACTTCCTCGCTCACTTGGAAGCGTCCCAGGTTATGCTGATATTGGGTGGGTTTGCTTTTTTTCCTGGCCAAGGGTGATTTAATAAATTCAGATTAAAGTAGAAATGGCTGCTCTAACTTCGACATGCATGGCCTTTCATGTTAGACTGCTGAATTTCCTCCCAGCTTTATTACTTCGGTCATCAAAAGGATCCATTTTTATCCCGATCCTTTGTGCAATGCCTCCCAACACAGCATCTCCGCCTCTTAAGGCCGGGACTTGAAATATTCCTGCTAAAACTACCTTTGGGCTTTTTCTTCCGCTTCCAATATCAACTGTTGTTAATCTACCTTAAATAATTGCCTTAAACGCATTATGGTTCTTCTTCCTGATCAAGTTGCCCATTTTAACCAGCAGTGTACCTCATGGCACTCTACATGCTTCCCTGAAGAACCGGTTGGATTATTTAATCTAGAATATCGGTTATCAAATAAAAGGAGAAAGGAGATATTGCAGTGCGTCTCATTTTCCAGTCCCCTCTATGACTTGCGTTATTCTTGCCTTCAAAGTTTGTTTTTAAGCCTCGCATTGCTGAGCTTGGGCTAATGGTGAATCTATAGCTGCACAGGTTACCCTGGATGACATCGATCTGTAGCCATCAAAGTGCCTTTTAGGTCGGTCTTTTCTGAGTCGATTGATGAAAGGTCAGACATTCCCGCTGCAATCCAGATTCCACATCAGGAAAAATACACTCTCCTGAGCCTTTTGGAATAAGAATTTCAGACTGCGGCGTGTCTAACAGATTTAGTTTTCAGCTGCATGGGAACTGAGTACTCGGCTGTCTCCCCCTCAGGACGCTGGTGAGGTCGACGGTGTTTGTAGAGATCTCCATTTCTAATTAAAAAAGATAAAGCGGAAAGAGATTGATGTTTGTCCATCTTCCCCAGCAGGTCACCGAGTCACTGCCACTCTCCGCATCTCATCCAGAACTTTCTTCGTTATTTCCTCATCATCTTGCATGCTGTGAAATAATTACCATATAAACGTTTCACCATGTGTGGGGAACTGCAGCGGGTCTGTGGAATCCTTGACAGAAAATATGAGACTAGAGATCAGCCTTGAGATATTAAGATTTGCCCTTGAGAAGGATGGGAGTAAAGGAGTATCCGGAGAGAGGAGAGATGTACCCGTGAGAGAGAAGGGGATAGAAGAATAACATGGATGATAGAAAAATTAACCAATGAGATGTTAGTGCTGTAACTTGTAACCAATAGTGAAAAGACACATGAACTGGTAGAACTGTATAAAAATGCACTTGTAGCAATAAATGGCATCCATTACTTTCATCTTGAAAGAACTTGGTCCATGTCGCTTGTCCGTCTCAACCGCGACAACCATGCAAATGAGTTCACTATATAAAATATCCGCTGTATTGCATGAAGAATACATAGTGGGTCTTCACAGCAGCCAAAGGAACTTTAATTTTAAGGGGAAATTCTTGGCACCATTTCAAAGTGGAAGTGACGTGAAATGTGAACATTGTGGATATTGTAATTGCTCTTCACTGATAGTCCCTTTTCTGAGCATCCTCACAGGGGTAAATGGTTCACGAGAACCACCTGTTGAGGACACAGCTTCTCCTCAAAGGACACGCCGATCCTTTGACCGAGCATTGCAAAGTCGTGCGCATCAATCGGGTCTATTTTGGCACCATATTTTCATGAGCAGGACTGTCCTGAAATTACCAGTTCTTCTGAAAACCCATAAACGTGGATTTTTGGCTTCTAGTTTTGAAAATCTTGGCAATAAGTTTTATGTAGCAATTTCGAGAGAACACTTAACCTGAGACCTCATCTGGGTTTAGAAGACAAAGTACAAAGACATTTTATCTTTGGCTTGTCCGTTTATGATCTTCCTTCCACCTTCTAATTTTTGTGTAGCTGAAAATCACTTTTCCTCTCTTTGCGAGCTGAGAAATAAACCCTGCTTAGAGTGCAGCCGTTCTGCCATCCCCCGAATTACTGACAACATTAATAAAATGTAATGAAATGCAAAGCGTCCGTATTAATGAGACTTCAGGGGCTTCTAAAATATTAGGAGCAATAGTATTTCATGGATTGTTTTGGAGTTCTCTCTGTAGAGGCCACGTGCGGTGTGATCTCTGGGACCTGTGGCTATACTGTAGCCTTGGGAAACGTGTATAAAATAAACCACATCGCTTGGATAAAGCAGAGCAGGCAGGAGGAAGTGAGGGCAGCACTGCACACCACCCAACACCAGTGCCATAAGAGGGGCCACTCAGCCAAATGGTATCAATGAGCCTATAAGACCGGCAGGGTGATTAATGCCTGTGGTGACAAGTCGGAGGCACAGGAGGAGATTGAAGATTAAGTTAAAGGTAACAGTGCTAACAGGCCTTTTCCTGCCCAGCGCTTCTAATTGCCGCTCCTTCCCGCACACCGGACGGCAGGGCCTGCGCCACGTTGCTCCGGAGACCTGTGGGATTTTCAGAGCACTTTTTCTGTCTTTTTTTCTTCCTTTTTAAATTTTTTTCTCTCTTTTTTCTCTTTCTTTCCTGTTCTGTCACCCACTGTGTGCGGAGGAGGAAAACAGCAGTCACATCGAAGCCGTCACTGGTGGCTTCAGGCAGCATCCTGCACTGGGACTGAGGTACATGCTGGTCCACAGCAGCCTCCACACGGGTGCTGTTTGCAAAGGAGAAGCCGCCAGGAGGCACAGGGCGGGATCACACGTTGCTCTCACCCGGCTTTCCAAAAGCTCAAAGAACAAGAAAAACCGAGAGCATCAAAAAGTGCGGTCTCCCGAACCATTAAGGCTTAGTTGGAGCGTTTCTACTGCCTTATTTGCAGAAGGTTTTAACACTTGACCCAAAAAGTCAACAAAAGAATCACCATCTCCCATCTTAATAAATTAAGTTCTATCTTCTCTAATCACTTCCTACAAACACACAAAGTCATCTGTTTCCTTTTGGCTTAGATCTGGTATACTGTTTGGAGGAAGAAGGTCTACTTTTGTCAGCACTCCTGTTAAATTTATTTGCTTTTCTAGTTCAAGGAAAAGGCCTATAGCTCTGGGAGTCATCCCATGCTTTTATTTATTTATTTTGCTCCGTTTGATTGATACGTCTTTGTTCCGAGCCCGTACGGTCTTGACCACGACGACAGTAAAAGCGCCTCTTGCTACACCACTTGCAGCGTATCCGCGCGTTGCCCTCCGCGCTCGCCCCGCGTGGGAGGAAACGCGACCGTAGGCGAAGGTGCGTTGAATTCCAAGTGCTCCATCAGGAATCTTTCTGGCTGATAAGCCCAGAGCTTGGCAATCATTCAGGCTCCTTTACTGTGTGTCACTCTGCTTCTGAAGTTACAGGCGTGGGTTCTCAAGCTAAGATGGGAACAGGGCAGGGAATTTGTGAGCTGAGGTCCCGGCTTTGCTTTGTGACTCGGAAACCTTTCCCCAGCTCGGGGGGCAAAGGAGGCACCCGGACAAGGAGCAACGTCACCCTGAGATACCATCAGTGCCGACGTATGCAAATAGGTGTATCCAACACTAGCACATCATTGTTAGTTGGTTCTTTCTAGCATGATTAAGAGAATAAAAATGCTGATAACCATTCTTCCAAATAATTTGTGTAAGTATCTGTAGATATACTTGTATCTGTCAATGTATATATACATATATATTTATTTATTTTGTGTTTTCTAGACCACCAAGATTTATTGTCCTTGGTAGTAAATATTGACCTTGGATTTATCTCAGTCAATGTTTACCTCTTAGGCCAATAAATCTTGAGGTTCACCTTAACACAAGTCAATATCTGCTTAGTGTTCAGCTCCATCATTAATATAAATATTTTCGCGACCTTTGCATGGATTAGTCTATTTTTTAAAGTCAACTTCATGTCACAAATCCTGTGGCACATTGGCCGTTGATTTTCAGATCTGTTTATTAATCTAAGGGTTTTTTTTTAATACCCTCTGATATTCCCGCCGAGGTGTTGCAGAAGCCGGGCAGCGTGTTTGTTGAGGGGAATCTCAGGAATGTGAGCGCACGTTGCGGGTTCACATGGAGAGGGAGGTGGCCCATGGAACCAGTGTATATTGGGGTGGTTCGCCATGGATTCATCCACTCCGGGGTACACGCGGTGCGTTGATAGCTGGCTCCTCTCTGGTCCTTTCTCAAGACTTTCTTTGTCCAAGCAAATCTTCCTGAGATCAAGTGTTTGCTTTTCTGTATCTCTCACTGAGTTTAGGGTCAGCAGGGACCTTCAGACCAGCGAGTCTGACCTTTTATCCCCTGCCACCTTTATCTCCTCTATTTACGAACCACTTCTTGCCGCCTTCCTCCTCCCGTCTTTTGACCCTCACCACGCTGAGATTTCTCTGCAGTGTTCTTATTGAAGTTTTCTTTTGAAACTGCGCTTGATTTGGTGTGATAACATCTCGGTCTAGACCCAACTGAAGTGTCCCAAAGTCTGGAGTGTGGCTTTGTGCGTGTCCCCTGGCTGTCACCCCTGGACTCATATATTGCCTTTCCTCACTGTGTTCTTAGGCATGAGCGTTGCATCTGAATGTTGTGTCATGAGTATGGTCTCTCTCCATGTCCTCCCCCTAAAAAGTGAGATGCAAAGTGGAGTTTAAACATCTGCACCTTCCACCTCCTTTGCCTGGAGGAACATGCAAAGGAAGCAAATTATGTGGGTCCACACGTTGTTCAACCCTCTCTTTAAAATAAAGCAGCCTGAAGGATCCAGGACAGTTACTCAATTCAGGCACCGAGCTCAAAATTGTCCTCATTGTTATTATTATTGCATAACAAAGCACAAATATGGTACTCATGAGTACAAGCCCCTCACCAGCACAGATAAGAGAGATGTTCTTCATCCCAGGATGTTCTTGCTCCAAAGCCCTGATTCTACCGCCCCCTTTTCATTGAATTACTCCTTTTATTTCAAGTGCTGACTGTTCGCATGGATAACAGCTTGCAGGGTTAACCCCTTTGTGAGCCTATAGAAAACATACTGTGAACATGCGAGGTTTCTATTATTCGTTATAAAGGTGCTGTTGGGGTTTAAAAACGTCGCGCTATGGAGAATTCTGATCCCTGTCACATGAAACGGCATCAATGTCAGCCCGGGGATTTGTGTGAATATTCCTTGAAGAGAAGCAAAGATGAGGAATTAGTTGTTCTCTTGTCCTATTTATTCCCTTTAATTGGATTTATTTTTAAGTGGGCTTTAGTATAGAAATTTCTTCTTCATTTCTTTACTGTATTTGGGAATTTCATGTCAACACGTGATCACTTAAGACAAAATGCGTGTATCGTCTGATCTGAGCGACCTCTATTTTCTTCTCCCTTGAATTAGTGGAGCTGTAAAAAGTGAAGGGCTTGCCCGACGTTAAGAATACACTTCAACCAGCAGAGGTGTGTTTCTTAAACAGCAAAATCTTCTGGTTTCATTTAAATGTAACGTGAATCAGCTCTCAGCTTGCAGAGCGTTCAGAGCAGCACGCTCAGCCAGGATTCAAGACTCGGACCAATTCAACCTGCTGATCCATCGGGTCTTTGCGAGAGGGCGGTGGAGCGTTGGTTCCCGGAGGGTCTGTGCGCCACGGGCCGTACCGGCACGGCTTCGTGCACCAGACTGGTGCAGCAGGCCAAGCGCTCGCCTGTTTCTCGCCGCACGCCTCCAAGCCAGACCCCGAGCAGCTCGCTGCTGTCAGCGCTTGATTCATAGAGTTGTGTAAATGGGCAAAAAATTCCTTTCTGTCATGCCAGAGGCCAAATTAAACAGAAATCTGTGAACCGGGAGGGTTATTTGGTTGGGAGGAAGCAATACGAGTCGTGTGATCATGTACTCCTGCAAGTTTTTTCACAGTTTGTTTCGGGGCTGAGTTTGTCCTGGGTTATTTAAAGCCATAAAATGCAATTCTCCCTCTTGAGAAATTGCTTGGAAGTAATACCGGCGTGAAGGCAAACATGAAGTTAGCAGAGCCAAGCAGAAAGCACTTGAAGGCTGGGACTGAGCGACCGCAAACGTCGGCGTCAATACCGATCCAGCAGCCTGCCCGGCGAATTCTTCGTGTTCCCTTTCAACCAGGCATGTAAAAAATGCACGGCAGATATGCAGGAAGGCATATACAACATCGCTTTCCCCTCTCCCATCGCAGCAATGCTAATGAACCCCGGCATAGCTGAGATTTCCAGATTTGCTATCAGTGTGGAGAGATAAAAGCAGACCTGTGCACGTTACGTTACAATTTAACATGGGGCGCTCGTGATTTTCTCCGTGTTTGCGGCAGAATGCAGAAGGAGCTCAGTGACGTGTTTGTGGGCAGGTTTTGTGAGACACAGCAAACTGCTGAGGAATTAGCGCTGTGAGGTTTGAATTAGCAGGTGTTGCTGCCAGGAGTATTGCTGGGTGTCTCCGAGACGCCTTTGATGTGCATTTTAGTGGTTAGTGAAGATTCGGAAGGAGAATTACTAAGAAAGATGGAACAAAGTAATATAACCGCGTCTGAACTTATTTATGTAGGTATGAAGAAAGCATGCCCTTAGGTCTGTGTTTGTGCATCTGTAGATTTAAACAGCTCTTTGTACTAAAAGGTCCTTTTCCTTCAGAGCCCTGCAAATACGGATCACTTAAGACGAAATGCGTGTATCATCTGATCTGAGCGACCTCTATTTTCTTCTCCCTTGAGTTAGTGGAGCTGTAAAAAATGAAGCTGCTTAATTGCGATAGTTTACTGAAAAGCTCCTACAAAAGGAGTGTTTGTTGTCTAGGGAAATTTTATCTCTGGTTTGTTTTGTTGTAAAAGATTCTATCTCAGAAATGCTCTGAATCAGAGATGAAGGGGAGTAATGATAAACTTAGGGGAAACAGAAGGAAAACGCGTGGGTGTATGAGTTTGCACATGTCTGTAAGCCATAATAGATATGCAAATAGAAAAGCAAGTGCTTGTGGACGTTTTATTCATCAGCTGTTTAACACTAGATTTACACACTTTACAAAAATCATTCTGACTCATTCTAGAGAACCTTTATCAGCTATTTTATAATCATTTCGTTTACTGATCCAATTACAAACCAAACTGAATGCTGTCGGCTAACACAGGTTGAAATGTCTTCATTACACGCAGCTGTTTGATGTCTCCAGGTGTGGGAGAGCACACAGCAGGGATGGGGATTAATGAGGCGAGATGCGGGAGATGGTCCCAGCCGTGTGTTCTGCGCTGGTCAGCCGGAGGGGACGGGTGTCCAACGTGATGGGCACAGCCGCCCCGCACAGCCCCGGATCCCGCGTTACAGCCGACCGCCTAGAGACACACACAGCACCAAAGCTACCCCGGCAATTTCCTGCCGTACCAAACTACTTTACATGAACACGATAAAAAAATCCCCTTCTAACTGCATTTATATCGAGCGCCGTATCATTCTTTAGCATCATGTCATTCTGCAGCATCAGCATCTTAAGCATTTCAGCATCCTCATTTTTATGGCAAGGGCCACCAGGCGCGGAATGGAAAAGATTTTAACCTAATTCCTGATAATTCTGATCTATTTTTGTGCTGATGCAGGTGCTGTCTGGTGGTGCTCAGGCCTTTCTTGTATGTGCAGAAGCTGTAGTCATGCAGATAGTGCGTAGGAGCAGTAAGTATATGACGCGAAGGAACAATCATAATTATCCAATACAATTTAATTTCCCTGTATTTATAGAAAACTGCTAGAAGTGATGCTTGCACAGAGTTAAAAAAAAAAGTGAAATAAAAGAAAATAATGAATATAACTTACTATCCTTAATGTCCCGGTCCTGCGGGACGGGTGAGGAGCGGCAGGAGCGGCTCTGGAGCTTCATTGGGATAGTCCAGAAGAGGGAGCTTGAAATTAAAGAGTGAAGAGATTTAAAAGTACCAGAAGGAATAAATTGTTCAAATATGGGAACTTTGTTATGATCACCCTTTGTCACTGGCGGAATTGGCTTCATATTAATAACAGCAGAGGCTCGTTTTAGGGATGATAATTATTCTTGTGATGGGGTGTTTCTGCCGCAATGTTCTTTCAGCTATTAGGTTAAAATACTTATTTTTCCAGCGTGGTATCCGCCATTGCTTTTCCAGAGTGTTAGAGAAAATGACAAGTAATTAATTGCATGGAAAATATAAGTCATATATGCTCATCTGCGACTTAAAGGGCCATCCTTCTCTCTAGTCAGCTCAAACGCACTGACCCGGTTTTGGTGCCGCCGGGGCTGAATCTGTCCCACTTTGAAGCACACGGTTCGCCAAGTGCTCCCCCAGGTCATTTCTGCAGGGCCAACACATACGAACGAGCCTTTGACTTGGTTACAGTGCCCTTCTGTGCTTCTTATAAGAATGTGTTAGGAGCTTTCTCGAAGTAGAAGTTCCGTAGAGTATGTGTGCAGCAACCTGTGTTCTTACAGTAAATAACCTCCAGAAATCTTTGTGTCGGAGTCCGGTACCTGCTGGCTGAGAAAAGAGTCCATAATCACTATCCCGTACCTACAAAACCAGAAAGAAGCCTGTGCAGTTTAGTATGTGTGCTTCTCTATGTGTGTATATATAGTAATATATTTGTACATCATAACCAGGTAAAAAATATATTTTATTGACCCGAGTTGCTCTTTTTTGTTCACTTGTTTGTTTTTCTTCTGGTATTCAATATTTTTACCCATCTTGACTCTTAGTCCCCAGATTGAAATCTCTTGATCTCTGCTCACAAACAGAAAACAGGCAAACAAACGTGATTAATTGTCATTGAAATATAATTTTCAACAACGTCTTATTTTGATTTTAACGTTTTACTAAGAGACTTTATTCTGAAATAATTTCATAGTGTAAAGCAGATCCTCTGAAGATACCACAGTAGGACATTTAGATGGGTTTCAGAACTTTAAAAAGCATTTTAAGTGGGAAATGAGCCATTTTCCAGAGGAATCTTCAGTTGATTAAACTATTCTTTTTCTGCAAAAAACCATGTTACCTAATTTCTAATCAAAGCCTCCTGCTCTGCACAGACTTTGTTGATGAGCAGGGTTTATAAGCGAAGTTGGGACGCGGTCTCGCTGCAGTTATTCATGCAGAAGAGCGCGGATACTCCTACCCAGTGCTCAACCAGCACATTTTCCATGCGTTACCGGTGGGATCGCATCCAGCTGGCCTCCTGACTCACTCCCCGGTGTCTGCGGCGCAGGGCAGGACCGGCTCATGGCTCCAGGACCAGCTCATGGCTCCAGGACCACCTCACGTCTCCCCGGGAGGAGCTCGGTGCCAAACCCACGGTCCCGGCGGGTGGAGGTGGCTTCCAGAGATCCCAGCTCAAAGCAAGTCCGCTCAGAGCTGGCTGGTCTAAGCAAGAGCCTTGCCCAGTTGAGTTTTGGAACAACGTCCCTTCCCTGGGCCCCTCTTCCGGTATTTGACAAACCTCATAGTGAAACTGTTTTCTTCATATCAGGTGGGAATTTCCTCTGTTCCCATTAGTGCCTGGTGCCTTAACATCCTAAGGAGAGCCTGGCTGTGTCTTCTCTACACCCTCCCATTAAGCACAGCAATAGGATCTCCCCAGTCTTCTCCCACCCTCTCTGATCTGCTGTGTGTTCAGGCCCTGGACCACTTTGGTGTCCGCTGTTGCCTGGCTCCAGTTTGTCAATGTCTTTCTTGTATCGGGGAGCCCAAAAGTGGCCATGGTGCTCCAGGCTGTCTTACAAGGGCTGAACAAAGGGAAATCATTGATTTCTTCAACCTGCTGGCTACCCCCGTGTTGATACAGCCCAGTCTGCAGTTGTCCTTGAACTGCAAGCTATGAAGATGCATGAACCGCTCTGCAGTGACTGACTCTGAGAGCTGCGGTGCGTGCGGCTGGCTCTGCTGGCAGAGCTGCCGCGGGGCAGCGGGTCGGCGTTGGCACGGCGGGACGTGTGGCTCAGCGTGGACACTGCGTGATGTTCTCCTCTGCCTCCCATCGCGTGTTGCCACAGGCCTCGTACACACAGGCTGATGGGTCACAGAATCCCAGAGTGTCAGGGGTTGGAGGGCCCTGGAAAGCTCATCCAGTGCAATCCCCCCATGGAGCAGGAACACCCAGATGAGGTTACACAGGAAGGTGTCCAGGGGGTTGGAATGTCTGCAGAGAAGGAGACTTCACAACCCCCCTGGGCAGCCTGGGCCAGGCTCTGCCACCCTCACCGGGAACAAGTTTCTTCTCGTATTTAAGTGGAACCCCTTGTGTTCCAGTTTGTACCCATTACCCCTTGTCCTATCTTTGGTGTCATCGAGAAGAGCCTGGCTGCATCCTCCTGACACTCACCCTTTATATATCTGTAAACATTAATGAGTCACCCCTCAGTCTCCTCCAGGTCCAGAGCCCCAGCTCCCTCAGCCTTTCTGCAACTGGTCTTTCTGGTCTGGAGCTGGGATGAGCTGCAGGAAGCCTGGCTCTTCCTCAGCCTTGGGAAGGCTTGGCTGGAGGTGACAGTAAGAAGTGGACCTGAGTTGCATTTCCACCAGGCCCAGCCTCGCGGGCAGGCTTGGGACAACCAAAGCCTTGGCAGCATGACTTCCATGAACTGATGCTTCTGAGGGGTGGACAGGAGGAAAAGAGGCCCAGGCCCAGGTGAACACGTTGGGTAGGTGTGGGCTGGACCTCGTCACTCCTGAGCCACAAGGCTTGGTGCCTTTCTCAGGGGTCACCCTCTTGTGTCAGTTGGCCATGGCAGATGGTTTTCCATATGATCTCCGCACGTGCTCTTTCTTTTTCAGAGCTATTGTTAACTTGTTGATGTGAACCACTGACAGGTAGATATGTAGAGTCTGTAACATGAATTGATGCTCTGCTCATAAAGTTTCATTTGGTTCATTCAGTGTAATAAGTCAGGAACCTATAAAAGAACTTCATAAGACAGTAAAAATGGGAATACTTCACAGAAATAGAAGATGACAAGTTTTTATTTCTTTCTCTTTCACATGCCTGTTAGTTGTGTGGACTCGTGACTTAATAAATGTTATGGAATTAGTCATGGATGTTAATTTCGACCTGCCATTCAGAATGTCTTCGCATGTCTGATTTCAAAGA
This sequence comes from Columba livia, assembly GCF_036013475.1. Lineage (NCBI taxonomy): Eukaryota > Metazoa > Chordata > Aves > Columbiformes > Columbidae > Columba > Columba livia. Next base: position 16,305,770 of record NC_088616.1, read on the forward strand.
CTTACATGGCCATTATAGTAAAATTAATCTATGTCTTAATTGCAGTAACACCTAAACATTGGCCACTATACTGAAGTAATTAAATATTCTCAAGTGTTAATAGCTTTGTATGCTGCTGTAATTAATTTGTTGGTGTCCTAACAGGAAAAAAGAATTGGAGAAGTAGATGGGTGATGTTTTCCTTAAGGCTTCGGTACCAACTCTCCCTCTTGGGTACGCGCCTATGACACCATATGTTTGATTACAACCATTGTAAGCTTCAGGCTGTTAGTTTTAAATACCTCTAAAAAGGAATCTTTTCTTTTACCTGTGTGCATTCCTTTTATTCTCAATAGTCATTGAACAGCAGTGATTGTTTGGTGGTGGTTTCGGTGTTGTACATCAGCGGTCCTGGGAATGAGCAGGAAGCCTTATGCACAGCACAGGCCCTCGCGTTCATTCGGTGCTGAAGTACAGCATTTATTCCCTCACTACGTAGATGTTAATTGAAGCCAGTTGTCTTGTTTAAATTCTGTGCTCCTCATCCGGATGTTAGAACGATTGCTAGAAAGTCGTTATCTTTTCAGGAAATGAATCATGAGAAAATATCAGACATACACAAGAGGAGACACCTCCCCCCAACTTTAGAAGCCTTAAAATAGTACCCAGCTACAGGAGCTACAGCAGGGCTGCTATCAACCATCTTTACTAAACTTTAAAGATGTGTAAGTGGGAAAGGTTTAAAACGCCGGAGCCCTGCTAGGGCAGCCTTGCTCCGCGAAGACGCTCAGTGTCTTTGGTTGAATTATGCCAGAGCAGCTACATATCTTGAAAGCTGTCCTCAACAACACAGGCTGGCTTTGTTGTGCTGGAGAGATAGCCGAAGAACGAACGTGGTATAGTGCACACACGGGGGCTTTCTGAGCCTGCCCCCACAATGAAGTTGTGCCGATTGAACTCTGACAAACTATAACCTGCAGGTATAACAAGGATTTTCCATTTTTGCCTAACACGTATACATTTTGTCTCTTCCATTTTTCCTTTCCTGCAATGCATTCAGCACAGCAAGGGCTGGAAAGAAATCTGATTGTGAAACTGATAAATTGTTTTACATAGTTTCCCTATTTTGGCCATTGCCATGGTCTGGGTTTGAAAGTGCTTGGAATCCTCCTTCTCTCGCTTTGTTTTAACAAGCTGCTTCTTGGTTGCCCATTGCCGGTGCTATATAACCTACGGTGCACATTATATTTTAGTGTATCTCACGTTCTACGTTGACTCCGAGCAGCCTCAGTGTGAAAGCAGATGGGATGATTTATTTTTGCCCCTCATTTTCTCTGGTGAGAAGGAGAACCGCTTGGCCCTGCCCTCTCTCCTGGCTTCCTCTTAGCACAGTCCGTTACATCTTGGCAAAAGGGGTCTAGAAAACACTACTGAAGTAAATCTGCAAAGTGTTTCATCATATTTATTTCATAACCTCTGTGGCAGACTCTTTGCTGCTCTAAATAGACGCGGTCTCATTGATTCAGTGGAGTTTTCCTTCTTGCACATCCCCGTCTGATCGCAGTTGTTTGCAATTCTCCGGTACACTCATAGAAGACACTTAATGTGTTAAAACTTGCTGCGAGCCTTTGATATCTCTGACCTTTTAAAAAAAGCCTTTTAATTTTTTATATTCCCTAAGACGACAGATGTTTTTTTTCTTTTTGATGGAATAGATAGAGATTTCATGTCGAAACGCATTTCTTGGTTTCACTTTGCTGGGCTAGCTCACTGCTCTCTCTGTTTTGTGCTGCTCTCAATCTTGTCTTGTAGTTAGTTTTTGAATGACACTGTAAAAAAGTCACAAAGAGTTAAATGTGCAGAAATGTCCCTGGAAAGGATTAGTAGCGTCCTGCTAGTGTCTCCCTTTGGATCCGTGTGTGAATATCCAGGTACATCCAGTCCCACCTGCAGCAAGCCTTCCAAGCCAAAAGCTGCCCTTGAGACCTTCTGATTGGAACAAGTGTTTAACCGTGAGTAACCAGACACGGATCCTCTGTGAACGAATGGCGAAGCGTGTCGAAAGCCTTGACTTTGGCGAGGGTGGGAAGGAGCCCTGGAGCCGCGCGGGATGCGCTGGGTGCTCCTCGCAGCGCTGCGGTCCCGTGGAGCAACACCCGACACACCAACACCCGTCTTCCGTCACCTGGGTGAGCCCTCTGGAAAGAGGGCAGATGATGTATTTTCAGCTAAATAAGTAAACCCCTCTGAGCAGTTCTCGTTTACGGCACAGTCATTGCGTTGAGATGATGGCGGTTGTGCGCACGGCATCGCTGGCACGGCCGCTCTCGAGTTCGGCGCTGGCGCGAGGGCCCGGCAGAGGCTGCTGTGTTCTCCATGGAGCGCAGCTCCCGGGAGGAAATCATGGTAGTTCAGCATTGGGTGAAGACTTAACTAGTGATTTTCTGCCTTTCTATTTACACTGGAATCATGAAAAACATTTGTGATTGTTGGGAATCCGTGTGTGTGTGTCTGGCACTAATTAGTTAACAAAATCTCCCGACCCGAGAAATACAATTACCTGCTTTTGCAGAGCTGCGGCAGAATGTGGCTCCGGTCTCTGCCCGATGCTGAGATGGGTGCAGCACTGTAAGTGTTTTTTTTAACCATAATGGCCAGAGGGTGATTTTGAATGACTTAAAACCAGGTGCATGGTACAGGAAAAAACCAACAGGCCGTATTTTTGGCCCTGGCCGTATTATTTTTGCCTTTAGCAAGTGCTGCTTCTTAACTTGTTCAGTATTTAAAGATCTACTTGCGTTCTCTGTCTACATATACAGACCCAGCACACATGGCTGAGCTGAATATGGAACATAGGACCTTTATTGGGGAGGTGGAAAGTATGCTTGCTTATTGTAGTTTCAGATTTTGGCTTAGGTTAGGAACAAATTTTTCAAATTTTTGAAGTATTTTGGCATGTTGATCCTTGGCACATTTTAGTGTTTATTTCAGAGGCTGCGAGTAAAGACAGTACGAGAATCCTGCTCTGAGTCTGAATTAAATCGAAAGCCAGATTTCACACAGGGACCTTAAGCATTGGGTACTTTAGGAGATGATATTTTGCAGAAGGGTGGTTTTCTTTGGTGGTGTTCTCGATGTCCCAGTGTTTGGCTGCCGGACGTGTAGATTGAGAAGCTTTCTGGCTGCCTGCTGATCCGTATCGTCTGAGATCTGAGCCTGTTCACGAAGCTCAGTCGCATCATCCAAAAGCAAAACCACTCCGAATCGTTAATCACTGTGAGAGATCTTGGCCTGACTGTATCAATCAAGACCAGTAGTTCCTCAGTGGAGAAGAATCATGATGCCGTGTTTCCAGTGACAGTTGTGATATTATTGGTCACTTGCTTTAATTTATGACAGATAAGCCCTTGTTTCACTTTGGAAATGTGAATCAGCATCTCCATGACTTTGGATCCCTTGTGTGTTCGTATGTGGTTTAGGTTTATGTTTGATGACGTGTCCTTCAGAGGTTGCTCTAAAGATCCAAGTCTCGGTCTAATAAGATGGAGACTTTGCTGAAACACAGTGGTAGAATATTTACACCAATATTAGTGTAAGAGTGCCGATGCTGCTCAGGGCTGTTTGTTCCTTACGCTGCCTGCTGCAAGTTTTAGTCTGTGGGATGTAAAGAGGTTTTTGAAAGAAACTGAAAGGTGGTGTAGAAATGCGATGTGCAGCATCTTGGAGAAGGGTGCAGTGCTATACATAATTTATTAGGCACTGTTTGTATGGACAATTGTTAAGTTATAAATAAAATACAGCCTTAAAACAAAGGTGAAAGGCTGGAACTGTGGGCAGTTATTTCCTCTGTACTTCTATAAAAAAAAACCCAAACGTTTCCAGGTTTGTTCAAACAGTCACATTTTGGTTTGGTTATTGATACTCACAGTGCTGTGCCTCTTTTTGGATGTATCCCACTGAAGACCTTCGTCTTTGCCACGCGGAGTGACCTTTTCTCCAGTAAATCCTCCGCAGGCTGCGGGACAAGTCCTAAAGCTTGGGGAGGCGCCGAGGGCCAAGCACGGGGAGGCACGTGAGCCTCTGTCACGCCGGATTTCCACGTCGCAGAGCTGCTGGGGGGCAGTTAGACTTGCCTCATTGATATAAGGTCCCTCAACCACTTTCCATTTTGATTCATTCCGTTCGGCACCGACCATCGCCGGACGTTCCCCAGCCCATCTGAGCCTTGGCTCCCGTTTCCTTAGGCTGGGCTTGCACAGGGACCAGCCCCGCAGCCCCCCCGGCACACGCTGCTTCTGTGCCCACAGCAAAGTCCCTCGAGCTCCAGAGATGCTGAATGCATGAGTTCAGTGGATTTAAGAGTACAACCCATATACTTTTCATAATAATTTATTATATATCTTCACATTGGTCTTCAGAATGAGGTGAGAAAGAGGTTTCTCCATAAAAACCTCTGAGCAGGTGTGGGTATTTCCTGAGTGTGAGCAGGAACAACACGGGTGGGCCTGATGGAACAGCAGGGGTAGAATGTAGGATTTTGTGGCAGGTGGCGGTCTGAGCATCCCTTGAGGTACTGCGGAGCACCTTGAAAAAGGGGTTTGAAATCTCCCCGTTCTACAAGCGGTGCTGACGCAGACCCGCGACACCGAGCAAAACCGTTCTGGCTGCTGAAGAGGAAAGACATGAGCAATTCGAACTTAGGAGTGAAACATTTCCTACAACTAAGCCTGAATAAATTCTGGAACAGCTGAACAGGAAATAAGCTAATAATGGGATTTTACGATATGCATTTCCCATATAAGGCATTGAAATGTAGCATGGGTTTGTTTGCTGATTCTCTGGCTATTTTGCTCTAAATTTTAGGTTTCTTCTCTGCCTGCACTCGGTTACGATAGTGAGGACTTTGCTGCGTTCTAGGCTGGAGTGTTTCATCTCGCTGCTGCCGTCAGTGGTCCCTGCATGGACCATTCCTGGACCCGACCACGGAACAGACTCGTTAACAGTCCCCCCTTGCTGCCTTTTGTTTGTGTCGGGGAGCTGTTTCCTTTAGCCCTTGAGGCTGATGCATGGGAAGGGGAAGAGAGGTGGGCAGCGCCCGTCTCGCTGCGGTTCGTGCTTCTGAAAATAAGCTCCCCAAAACGCGATGTGGGGAAAGGAAGCCCTGGCTCCAGGGAGCCTGCTGTCTCCCTCAATAAACAAAGGACTGCATTTGGGCAAGTTGCCCAAAGTGTTGGTGCAGGGTGCGTTCCCAGCCGCGCCGCTCTGCCTGGCCTTTTAAGGATATGTGACAGTATGCCGGAGACCACGGTAAGGTGTGTAATTCAGCGGTGATTAATGAGCGCAAAGCTCTTCTGCAGCTTCGGTGTTTCTGTAGCATCGGTCAGATTCTCTTCTCACGAGGAATTCACGAAGATTTGCAGCCTCTGGCCTGTTCCGCGAGTGCGATCTCTTGTCAGCTCTTACACTGCATTATCGTAGAGCCATCTACCTTCCCAAAGTGCTCTGTATTGCGGAACAGGTTTTGCTTGTGAATGCGAGGCCAGATGTGCAGAGGGGAGAGCGAGCTCCTGTTCAGGCATCTCGCAGTTACTGCTGTGGCACACACCGCTCACAGCTGGAAACCTCAAATCTGTCTGCTCAGACAATGAAATACTCAAGCTGGCTAGTTTGTGCCGTGCTATAAGAAGCGATCTATATGCACTATATATAAGAAATGGCCTATATGCATATAATTCGGGAGTTCTTTCAAAATAGCATGCACTGAATCACGGTCTCAGTTTAAACCACAGCTTGTGCCAAACTAGTTGTTTTGATTTCTGGCCCAGCAGAGTCTCACTGTCCGGTTACACCTAACATTACACCTAACATTTGCCTTGGCTTTTGCTGCAAAAAGCTGTTAATGAAAGCCGAGTGAAACAATGAAGGTCGGTCTGCTGGCTGGATAGAAATAGATCTGATTCACCAAGCAATGTTTCTTTTCTTTTCCAGTGACATATTTGATGCCATGTTCCCCGTCACACACATCGCAGGAGAAACAGTCATACAACAGGGTAATTCTTCCCCTCATTTTTGCTCTTCTATGTTTGCTAAAATTGTACAGTTCACATCTCTCTGTCTGAGGTTTTACCCTCTTTGCTTAGCAAGAAGAATAACCATATTCCAGAAGCTTCTAAGTGTGCAGTTCTATTACACGCTCACAGATGCGGATCTTGTGCGACATGTGCAGAGATCCACAAAACCACAGCGGTACACCTCCAGGGTTTCAAGGTGCTACAGTTAGATGTAGATAAATAGCATTTTGGATTAAAATATTCATTCCTTACCTGAAGATAGTCAGAAAGTAAAGCGCGGCTCCGAATGCAGGGGGTGGCACAGGCCAGCTGAGAGCAGTTAGAGATGGGCAGTATTTTTGTAGCTGTTGGGAATGTCGAAGGCTGCGTTGCGCTGTATCGCAGTTACCGCTCTTGGCAGCTTACCTGCGTGCCTCCGTGTCTTGTGGAGAACTCCATCACCCTCGGGCTGTATTAAAGCCTCTCGCGTGTTTACACTGAATGGAGCGTTGAATCAATCGAAAGAGATAAATTAACGCCATTGAAAGATATTAATAGGAAGAAATCATAGTGATATTTTGATTTGTGAAGGCAAATAGGCAAGGCTGTTTGAGCAAATGAGTCTCTGTGTAGGTTATCTGGAGTACAAACCCATGCGAATATGGGGCCAGGAAATTATTGAATCTTCAGCAAACAATCACCTTTTGTGTTTTGCTTCCAGGTGATGAAGGAGACAACTTCTATGTCATTGACCAAGGCGAGGTGGATGTAAGTACGCTCCTACAGCATAGTATTAAGTTTGAAGCTCCCCTGTAAAGTCGTGTGCTCTGGCACGCGGCTCGATCCAGCGCAGTGCTGTGTTCTGCCTCCTTCCTGCTTGAAACAGACTGCGCTGGATTGCTCTCATTACCGTGCCTTTGTTGTGTTAAGTCATTTGCGCGTTATTTTGTAATGGGCGTGTTTTACATCCCCGCTCGGTTGTCCGTTCCAAGCAGGAAAATATGGTCTCAAACTCACGCAGATGACATGATGTCCAGAGCCGTAATGCACCTGGGGGTGTGCAGTGTTTGCAGAGCAGGCCACCGTGCTGGAACGCGCCCGCGGCAGCTTGAATCACTCAGCTCAGCTCCTCTGCTGCTTTGGGTCTGGATTGCTTTGTTTGTTTTGTTTCTCCAAATCGAGATACAGCCCGAGGCAATGAGTTTAATCTTAGAAACCTTAATTTGCTTTTAAAATTAGGACCAAGTATATGAACAATGGTGCGTATTAATAAAGCAAGGATTATTGTAAGTGGAAAGCGATCTGTTAGACCACAAAATGTTTACGGGAGTATGCGGTACTTGCATCAGCAAAGCTTTGAAGAGAAGCTTCTTTCTGAACCTGCTTTCCAAGTCGCAGTGTGTTCACCTCTTATCTTTTTGTCCCAAATGAAACTCGCCCTTTTGCAGTTTTGCTGCAAGTTCCTCGTTTGACTGAATTTTCTGCACGCCCCTTACGCACCCGCAGCTGTCAGACAGGAGCTTGCTCATCAGCAACATTGCTCTCCACATGCCCAGATGAGTTTTGTTTGGCGTATTTAAAGAAGAAAGTGATTTATTTTAAACGTGGGCAGGAGGCACACAGTTATTTTAGTGAAAGTTGGCTTTTTTAGCAGCCTGTTTGTGTGGGGAGACCATCTAATTGGTATTGTTGGGAACCGAAACCTCACACGGTGCCGCTGCCTCTGGAAGCTGCTCCTCAGGAAATCCGTCTGACTCACTGTTCCTATCAGGCGAGGCTCTCAGGAGCAAACATCGCCACATCCACGGGGCCGGGGCAGAAAAGAGCTGTATTTATAGAACAGTGCTACAATTTTGTTTTAAAAGAACTGCTTAGGGCCTGATACCGAGCTTAATGAGTCCACTGGCTTTGACTCAGACCCGCAAATGCGCACATTGAAGTTATAGATTAATACTCTTTAAAAATAATTTGTCCTCGCTGAGAACCTTCAGGAAAGCTTCTCCAGCCTTTGGCTCGGGGGTGGCGGGGGACCAAATGACCTCAGGAAACACTCTGCGAGACCCTTTGCAATTAATGATGAAGATTATCATCTTCCATATGCACGTGTTGCTCTTACAAGGCAGTGATAAGAAAAATATAGGCAGTTTGTGTATTTTTTATAAGTGTTGGTCGCCACTAATGGCCAAAGCGGCTGTGGCTCTGCAGGCGTTGAGGAGGACTTGCTTAGGCCACCCGTTGCTGTGTTCTCTGTTGGGTAAGAGCATCTCATTTACTCATCACGTTACTGTACATCAGAGGTTCTCCTTCTGTTTTTATGGGAAGCTGAAATTCTTTCAACTTGCCCACAAATAGCCCAAGAAGAGACAAGTGTCCAGATCACTTTGCATTGATGGTTTCTTGGGTTCATTAAAGGCTTATGCAGAGTAATCTTATATTTCCCAGAACATTTCAAGGGCCTTTGAGGTTTCTGAGATAGGATATGGGGTAGATTCTGAAAAACTGCCACAGTGACTAAATGCCCTCGGTGTCACTGCAGTGCGGTTACACACAGGCTCCTAAGCTGTATAAGTGGTTTTGAACATTTTGTCCCAAATCCCTGGTTTGACACGCTGCATAAGCACCAGTGGGCCTTGAAGCATTAGAGCAGTTCAGTTGACTTCAGTGGAAGCCACTGCTTTGCTAAAGGCAAAGCACAGCGCCCAGCTTTGTTTGATGCTGTTAGAGTTGAAGGCAGAGGTTTTCTTTGTATTCCGAGTAGTTTGCAGTCCTCCAGTCATTTAGGTATGATATAGGATATACCTTTTTCCTGCCTTGTCTTCGAGACCTGCAACAGCAGGTGTTCTGAGGAATGAATGAAATAACTGGGTTTCTTTGAGTAGATTGCGGCTTCGAATTCATGAGCATTCTCCATTGCCAAAATCAGCTTGTATCTGCTAGGGCAGATCCACAGTAACATCATCCTCACGCTTCTCACACACAAGTATGGACAGTTTTCTGACATGAGCTGTGGCACAAATGCATCCTAACAAGTCTTGAGAGATGTCGTTTGGGCTGAGCTTATTCCAGGGGCAGCCCAAGCTCATGACCTGTGTAAGTTTTGGAAGTCTCTTCTGTGAGCAGCTCTCCCTTCCACATCCCCTTCCTTCTTCCTGCACCCCACCACGCTCTCCCCGTCTCCTCAGCCGGGTGCTCTCTCTTTCCTAAGCCTCCCCTTTATCTTCAGCCAAAACACACGCTGAATTCCTCTGCAAGGGACTGTGCAAAGCACAAGAATCATTCGCTCATCCAGGAGCAAGTTGCTACCACAGCCTGGCAGCTCCAGAAGTTACCGCCGCTGCTGGGGAGCTGCAGGGAGGGGACCCCAATTTCCCCCCACGGAGTGAAGTTGATACCAGGGCAGTCGGTGCGGAGTAACTTGCTCCTGGATGAGGCAGCAGCTCCCAGACCCGCTGGGTGTTCACCATCCACCCCGTATTTAGTGCTGCCCAAAAAGAGTTCTGCCACTTTCCGAGCAGCAGTGCTTAAATCCTTCTTGCCTGAAGAAAAGCCAGGCCTCTAGTAAGCGAGCCGCAGCTCATTTAAGCCTTGCCAGAGAGTTTTTTGGCACGCTTCCACCTTTCTCCATGAAAAAAAGCGACTTGGAGAGTAGGCAATTGACCCCGAGACTTAAAGCCTCGAGCCATTTTCTGCCTAGTTCAGCTGGTGTTGGCATATGCACCGAGGCTTTGAAGCCCTGGCCTGGCGAGCTGCTGTCGTTGTGTCCCCGAGCTGCTGTCGTCATGTTCCCAAGCTGCTTCCATCGTGTCCCCAAGCTGCTCCCATCGTGTCCCCAAGCTGGGAGGAGCAGCAGGTGCACCAGGACTGGCGGGTTCAAGGAGCAATTCGCTCTAAGAACATTGTGGCTGATAAGCACCTGGTTTTTCCATACACATGGAAGGAAGGTTGCAGTTGCCATCGTCAAATCCTCATCCTCTGGAAGAAAGTCATGGCAAAACTAAGAAAAAAGAATCTCTCAACCAAACAACAGAAACCAAACAGAAACCACCAACAAAAGCAGAGTGTGGTGTTTTGAGCCTAAAGAACCCCAACATTTAATGGTAATTTACTGTTATTTGGCGTAGGCACCCCAGACTGTAAATAAGAGCATTCTAATATTTTCCATTAGAAATAATGTGAGTGAAATTAGAAGCACAATAAAACATTTTAAAATATAATAGCACTGTATCCTCTACTGTTATGCTTCCCGAGGGTATAAACAAGCCCCATTCATGTATCCATAGGATAAAGTATCTGTACATTTCTTGCCTGGTGTGACTATGGGCAGCCAGAGCAGAGGCAGCACCCTGGCAGTCGCACTGCTCATGGACCGCGAGCCGAGGGGCACAGATTGTCACACCTAAAATACCAATGTTCAGAGATCAGGAAGAGGTAGGTCTGGGAGAACCATTTATTTTCCTCTAATACCATATATTCTCCAACCCGGGGATAATTCAACCAAAGCAGGATGGGAAAGGTCAGGACGGCATTATCAGCGTCCCCGTGGCTGCTCAGGGTTGAGGAGCGTTGTTGACTCCTGGCCCGGCCCTGCAGGTGGATGCGGTTTCTACCAGGCAGGTGGTGGCACGAGGCTCCAAGTCCTAGAGGTCGTTGTGTGCTGGAAGCGTTTCTGCTCAGACCACGGATGCCAAAAAGCAGCTGGCAGGACTTAAATTATAGTTTCCAGTAAAGATGCTGGAAGTACCTGCTAAAGTATGCGTCTTGCGAAAATCTCTAATCCGCATTTCTAAATATAAAATTACTTCCTGTTGATTATTTTAATCTCGGAACCTCACATTTTTTACTTTAAAAAGCACCGTCAACTGCTCTTTTAAAACAGATTTATTTTTTTTAGACTCGGTAACTTCCAATTCTATTTAATGTCACAGCAACTTTTTCTACAGTCGTTCTCAGGTTTTCTTCTTGTCAAACAACAGCAGCCGAACTATAGTATGGTGGAAATCAAAATGAGAACTCTTCAGGATTTTTTCTTATATACCTTCCATGTTTACTATATAAAGTTATATTTGGAGCTATAAATTAATATTATGGTCAATAGATACGACTATTTTTGATTGTAGGTCAAATCTCCTTGATGTCCGTATTTGTATATACGAATTACCTCATTTGTATATACAAAAAAGAAAATTACACGGTGGTTTATGTGAGGATACTATTGGATTTTAAACCTAGTTATGTTTTACTGTTAGATTCCATAGATTGCTTTTTATTTGAATTCTTCCATCGCGAATGTTCCTTCTAATTTCAGAAGGACGCTTTTTGAAATTTGAAACAGAACGTTTTAAAGTTCGGACTTTTTCAGCTTGAATTTTTAAGGGCTCTCCAGGCAGTCTCCAAGTTCGTATCTTTATGTTGAATAAAAGCGCATTCACACTACAAATAAAGCGCTGGCATCATTTTTGTGCTTTGATTCTTTTCCCCACGAGGACAGTCAAAGGTGGATCCAGCGTTCTGTGAGATTTGCTTTCTGCGCGAGTGCAGAGGTTGGGGAGGCAGCGCTGTCGTTCCTTCTGTCTTACTCCCCTATGTGAAATCCATTCTGCTGCGGCGAACGCACGAAGCTGCAGCTTTTGTGGCTCGACCTCTTTCTTGGCATTTTGCTCCCACCTGCCTGTTTGGGATGATTTTTACCCTTTATTCCAGGCCCTGGGTCCTCAGGTGCTTTGGGAGCACGGCAAGCCCGGCGTTGCTGGGGCTGGGCAGCGCTGCCCGGCCCGCTCCCCCGAGCCGGTACCCGAGCGGTGCCGTTTCCAGCCCAACCGCCCCGTGGCCTCATCCATCTCCTCCCGAAGCCCCGTTTCACTGACCCCAGTGGGAGCTGGATCACATCTTAATTGGATATCGGGAAGATGAATTGGGATTGGTTCCAGCTGTGGTTCATAATACACCTTTTCATCATGAGATGAAGACAGAAGTGAAATTAATACTGACAGTTGGTTGAATTTTGACCCTAGTTCATTTATTTTGGTCAGTATCTTTTCTTGTGCCCAACTCGAACACAGCTCAAACTCATATATTTTTTAAAAACTGCTAGTCTCTCGGTAATTGGCCATAGGTTGTGGTCTTGTCCTTTACCATAGTTCCCTGCTCAAGGTGAGAATATGTGCATATTTTCTTCATATTGTTCTTCACAGAGGTTCCAAGGAAATGAAATGAATTCACGTTCTTTTCTGGTGTTACCGCCCTGTAAGAGATCAGAATCTACTCTGCAGTGGGTAAACGCACACGGTCTTTCCTCCCTCTGTGCTCACAGGCACACTAACAGGGTGAAAAGGGTTTATTGTGCGGGTTTATAGCAGCAAGCCCACAAGCAAGCTGCAGAATACACAATCCACCGTGGGTCGTGTCTCAGGAGCTGCACTGAGCAGCGAGGAGAACGCAGCCCCACGGGGAGCACCCGCACCAGCTCCCCGAACCAGCGGAGGTTTTACATGGCGCTTGAGCGCAGGAATTCTTCTCAAATTAGATGTCATCCAGGAAAAACACTGTGGTAGCGGTATCAATCCATACCGCGTGTCAGAGGGCATCTTATCTAAATAGCCTGCGGGTCAAACGCTGCTTCCTAAGTTCTGTAGAGCTTATCTGTTAAACAGGACCGATAATTCTGCATAGAGCTTCTCAAGTCCAAAGCACTTAGTAGTCTTCACTAATGGAGAAAGACGTCTCAGTAGTTAAATATAAATGCTCGTTGGAGGCACTAGGCTTAGGGAAGGAAAAATTGTTCCTTTTCAAAAGATGTTTCCCTGTTTTGACTGGTTTTCCTTTCATGGCCACGGTGCCTTTCAGCAAACCCCATTTACACGTATCCACAAATCTCCTTCCCTTCAAGTTTGACAGTGTTAATAAAAAGCCAAAGTTGTGACAGTTCTGCTTGTTGACCGTCTGAGCCTTGAACACAAGAGGGAAAACACGATGCCAGTTATCCACAGGAGCCGAGAACGCCGCGAGTAAATACAGCCATTGTGCTGAAGCAAGACGACTTGAAATTCTGTACACAGAGCGGGTCGTTGGCCTCTTTGGGGACCGACTGCGGAAACTGTTACGCTTTTGTTTTCTTTCTGTGTCCCCAGCATTGGCGATTAGAAAGGAAATTACTAATAGCTTTGTAGGTAACTGTCAATAGGAAGAAAACTGCCACTAAGTCCCCAAACTGGTTTTGCTTCTCGTTTTGTCTCGTGCTGTGGTAGGTTTATGTCAACGGGGAGTGGGTCACCAGCATCGGAGAAGGAGGCAGCTTTGGGGAGCTGGCGTTGATCTATGGAACACCCCGGGCTGCCACCGTCAAGGCCAAGACAGACCTCAAGCTCTGGGGCATCGACAGAGACAGCTACAGACGCATTTTAATGGTAAGTTCGTGGAGAAGGGCTCGTTTGTGGAGTTGATACCTCTGCTTTCTCTTGTAGTACCAGCGCTTCTATTCTTCTATAGAAGTATTCTTAGATAGGAAATATTTCAGGTAGCGTGGTGAATTAATTGCTGCAGGTCTAGAAGATGTCCCATGTTAAGCGCTGCCCACAGTGAATGCCATTTACCCACCCAGACTACTGTCATCTTTTCATTTATTCCTAAGAGCAGCGTGGATCATTTCATTGCTGTAGGTGAAATGAGACACCTGTCTCGGTGCGCTCATGTGAGGGCAGGTTGTGGTGGCTCCCTGCTCGTGTCCTCAAGCCTAAGAATTAATTTCATCACGTTTCGGTGGCTGTGTTTCATACCCAAAGCCAACTCCACCATTCCGGGCTGGTTCTGCTGGGCTCAGCTTCAAGATGTAGCAGCAGCTGCCTTTTGAGTCCCAGAAATGTGGTTTCCTGCCTTTCAGCCTCTAACTTCATGTTTCTAGAAAGCTGCTGGATATTTTGGATGTAGAAATGATTCTACCTTTAAATAAGAGGTAGTAATGCTTAGAATATCTTTTGAAAAATATAATTTAAGGTGGTTTTAAAACCACCTTATTTATTTTCTCTTTGTAAATCATTTCGTCCAAGGGGTCAAGGGCCTTTTCCTCCCGAAGATGTGGGTTTTCCCCTCCATCACCCGAGATGGTTTCTTCTTTCGTCTCCATTCCTTCCCAGCCATGACCAGCCCCACATTTTCTCTGCCTGGTGTTGAAATTTTATTCAAGTTATAACTATTTATTTGCACATTGTCCATGTTGGGTTAGTTCTTTGTGTCGGGATGTGCGGTGAAGCTGGTTGGCTCTCGCTGCAGCCCTCTGCAAAACATTATGCCGTGAGATTCATTGTGCTAAATGGATTACAAGAGAACACTTCAACATATTCCCACCTCAGTACACTCACGAATTATCTGCCCATTTGTGTGTTCCATTTATTTCATTAAATTGTCTGTGCTGAGTTGCATACTTCTCACTCCGTTGCAATTTTTAATGTATATGTTCTCTGTGTGCGCACACAAGCACACACACACATTTGTGTCTATATGCTGTATTTATTTACTGAACGTTCTTAACATTTACTTAACACTTCACATTCTTTTGGGGGAGATGCAAAGGAATTTTTTGCTATAGGATTCTCATGTAATTTAGTTACTGAAATATTGCTGTTTTCTTCTTTGCAATTGGGATTCAAGAGCATCACGGAATGGGGAACATCCCAGGGTAGTACAGTGTTTGTATTCTAAATATAGCGAATACCACAAATACCAGAGAAGCAAACGTCTGTATCCCAACATCAGATTGATCCCCCAGACAATTCAGTTCCCAGACTGAGGAAATTTGAAGTATTAATTTCTTGGAGTTTTTTTTAAGAAGGCTCGATTGAGGATCATTGAACTACCCTCTGGTTCCCATGGCCCGCGGTACCTGGCTGGGACAGCAGCGTTGCCTGGGCTCTTCTTGCCTATCTGGCAACCTTGCTTGCAGAAAGTGAGTTGTAATATTGGGATGTGAGTCATGACAAATCAAAGTTACTCAGTTCCTGATGTTATGCCTCATTTTACTGATGCTATTTTGGCTTTGTTTTACCATCTTTCACAGCTTTAAACCTAAACCCCGGTTCTTTAACAAGTGCCTTTTTCCAAAATAGACAAAATAAACCAGCAAGACTTTGTGTTTCTGTAAAACTGAAGTTGCGTGGTGGCCAAAACATGAAGCGAATCCAGCCTGCAGATGTCTGACATCCGTGCGAGGTGGCACCGGCATCTCGCCGGCTGTTTTGCTCTCATGGCCGGTGTGCGCGGTGCCTCTTTCATGCTCTGTAAGAATGTACAGCCAAAGCATCACTCAATATCAGGTTTACACGGGGATTAAGCGGGGCTGGAGCAATCCAGAGGGCCGTTCCGCACCTCCTGCCAGCACAACTCTTTGATTTGAAACTTGAGCCGGGCTTTGCCCTTTGGTCGCCGTTTGTTTGGCTCCTTCCCGAAGGTGGGGATTTCTAGGAAGGACCTGATCGATGCCAGCACAGCCGAAGACATGGAGCAAGAAAGAAGGCTTGAAGAGTGCCCGAGGGACAAAGCAGAGAGGCAAACAGGGAGCAAGAGGGAGACCGGACTGAAGGAGAGGGAGGAGAACATGGAAGAAAGCAGGGAAAGCGAAGGGGCAGTTGGAAAAGAGATAACAGTCCTATTCAACAAGACCTGTTCTAATCTCTGGGGCATTCACTTTGCTAAGCCTGGGTATTGCTTAAGCTAAGCCTAGGGTTTGCTGCATTTTTAAGTGGTCCTACAACTGGCTTTGAGCTCTTTCCTGGGTGGATTTGGCAAGTGCAAGTGATCTTGTTGCTCCGTGGGACTCTTTCAGGGAGGAGCACTGCAGAATGTTAACGAGTCTTCGTAATTAGTGGGAACCACTGTCTTGAAGAAGATGAGCTTGTGCATGACAGCTCAGAATGGGGGAGAAAGTGAACAAAGGAAAGGAAGGAGAGCGAGAAGCAGCGACTATTGAAATAAGATATTAATAGGTTAGAACAAGCAGAGTTAATAAAGACTTTTTAAAACATGTCATCAAGAACCCTGCCAGCGCAGAATTATTCATGTACATTTACTATTGTTTTTATCTGGCTCAAGCAGTAAGATTTCTCCTGCTTCCCTTGGGAAACGTTCCAGCAAGAGAATAATTCCTAAGTTGGGAAAACTTTTTTGATATTCATCTTAAATTAGATTTTCTTCATTTTCTCCTGTTACTTTGAGTTATGTCAGGTTATGCTGTACTAAATTGCCTTCTCTTTCTGGCATAGATCTGTAGATGATTATCGCTGTCACCCTTGCACCGATACACTGTGATCCAGCATTGAAGTGACCTGTACAGGCTGATGTTGCAAACCAGGTCTCACCTACTGTCTGTAAATCCCGCTCAGCTTTCCAGCTTCTTCCATTTGTCAAACATCTGTGCTTAGGATTCTTTTTTTCCCTTGCATTTCTTAGCTACATTTTCCAAACAGAAGCTCGTTCTATTATGTTCTGCTCCCATTTATAATGTCTCTAGGTCCTTTCTTTTTATTTCCATGACCTGGCAAGCTTTCATAGTATCTCCTAGTCTGCAGATATCATTACTGTTTGATTTGTTGCTGCTTCTAGGAGATCTGGGAAAATGTTGCATAAGAGCAGACATAGCAGGTGTCCCAGGGAATGTGCTGCTTGATACTGCGGAGACGGCTTGAAGAGGTTACGATGGTGTTCATACCTCAACAATTTGGATAAAGCGACTCGACCAAATAAAACAAGTATAGAAAGGACATCAGGTGTCAGAGGTGTCGTGTGCCAGGGGAGTATTAGGCTGATCAAGGACGGTGGGAAGTAGGCGTGTTCTCTCTCTGTTTCATGGGGAGGAAAATGATTAATACCAATGGAAATAAGTAAATACTTTGGCTGGTTGTAACATTGCTGCTGCTGCATTCTTTTTGGCTGATATTAGCGTTCTCTCCAAATCTCTTCCCCTCACTCTGCTCGGGAAAGCTTGCGCAGGAAAACGCTCAGCTGAAAACAATGTGCAACGAGCCAAGCTGCTCCTCCCTGGGGGAGAACCTGGGGTCTCCTTGTGCTGATTGGGATCGAGCGTCGTGTGCTCTGAAAATGCAGAGACGGCTTTGGTGCAGCTCTGCTGGGGGCGGCTCGTGCTGGAGATGGAAGGTTGGATGGAGCCATCCCGCGGGTCCATTTGTGAGCCATCCGTTGGGCCACGCTGGGTTTCAGTGCATGGGAAATAGGACTCTTAAGCCTCAGCCACTAGTTTGTGTTCTCCCTCCCTCACCTTTGTGGTATCGTTCTGAGACGTGGGATGGTTAAGACAGTGAAGTTCTGCATTGAGTGGAAGTTCTAGATACCGTCACTATACAAAAAATGATAATAGGACATTTAATTAATTCTTTCCACTTCAGTGTTGCTTTGGCACTTGTCTTCATGTTGAATTCTGTACCGCTGCCCTGGCTTAGCAGAGCCAAGAACCAACACCCCCATCTTTCCATGGGAAGCGATGGGCTCCCGCTCTCCGGCCGGGTGGGATGCCGGCAGTTCTTACCTTCCTGGGTCTTGTCTGCGTCTCTAAATACTCGAAGCTGTGGTCAGGCGTCACTTATGGCCACTGATTACTGCTTCTTAAAATTCATCTGTGTCCGCAGGTCATTTAAAAAGCATTTTCCACATCTGTCCCTGGCTGCCCCAGCCCATTAAACTAAACCACCAATCTGGTTTTCCACAGCTGTCAATTTTGCCGGTCTCATTTCCACTGGATTGCAGGGAGAGAAGCAACAATTGCGCAGTGTCCAGTTTTCCATCCTTTGTCTTGCAGCGAGCTGTCAGACCCGCTGTGGTTTGCACAGCCTCCTCCGTTTGAAGTTCTTGGTGGTTTTTCCTTCTTTCTGGCACTTCAAATGCTCTCGGGGGCCCCGAGGTTGAGAACCAGGTTTGTCAGACGGCGAGGTCAGACCAGGGTTACGGATGCTGTCGCCGAGAGGTGAACTGTCAGCACCAGACTCGGAAGCTATGAACGGGGTGCGGAGGAGACCCCGGCAGCTGGTGCTGCGGCTGATCCACAGTTCCCTGGGAACTGTGGCAGCTCTGGCCGTGCTGCGGCTGTTTCGGGGCGCGAATGGACCTGTCCCCGAGCAGAGCACCCGGCGGCTTCTGCTGATGCTGGAGCCCCAGGCTGGGGGTGCTGGTGGACGGATCCGCTGCCTTAGTGGCTGTGGATCAGACCCCACCTGCACAACACATGTGGGAAGAGGAGCCGTGTTTAATTCTTAGTTAGATCATTGTGCTTGACTACACCAGCCTTTCCCATTTTCATGCTCTCATACTTCCTACTGTTTCAACAGCACATCATCAGTCGGGTAAAACTAACCTGTCTCATGACGGTCTAAACCCAGCTCACGTCCCTATTAGTGGGTGAGGAGTCCAGCGCTTGGTGAATTCTGTTTTGCAATGGTAGGAGGAGCCGACATCGAAGGATCGAAAAGCGACGTCGCTATGAACACTTGGCCGCCACAAGCCAGTTATCCCTGTGGTAACTTTTCTGACACCTCCTGCTTAAAACCCAGAAAGCCAGCAGGACCGCGAGGCTCCGCTTTCATGGCCTGTATTCGTACTGAAACTCGGGATCAAGCGAGCTTTTGTCCTTCTGCTCCGCTTTGACAGCAGAGGGTAGAATGGTTCTTCTCCTTTTCCGTTGTCTGTCCCCATTTTCTGCCTCTGGAGAAGGGGGAATAGAGAAATGGCTTTTTCTATGGCAGATACTGGCATTTGCTTCTGGCTTTTCTGCCAGACTATAAGGAAATGCCGCCTTTATTTCCCCCTTCTTCAGAAGATGAGTGTGTGATCCTTGTGCTGTACTCGTAGCTCTGGCCAGCAGGCACCAGGCAGCTTCGACGTCCACTGGAACCCACCAGGCAGAAATGACACGGGCTGTTGTCTAACAGTGCGGGATAAACCGCGCGGTGCCAGCAAAGACCTGGACTTCCTCCTTGGTCCCCGAGAAGGTTTTATCTTCAAGCCATTTGTGTCACTGCAGAAGGAGTTAAGGATGAATTTGTTGTTTTTGCGTTGGTGAAACCGCGTTGTATTTATTCACAGCTGAATCTCTGTTCGAAGACACGTACTGGAATGGCTACGAGCGGTTTCTGCCTCTGGTGATCAAACAGTATGGAATTAGAGGGTTTCTCAGTAATTTATCACACAATACGATCTTACTGGAGTGGGAATGACCGTGGTGGTGGCTGCACATGCATTGATGGATTGTCCAAAATGCTTAAATCTTTTTAAAATATTAATATGAATAGGTTGCTCAGCAGTAACAATACATACAACACTGTACAGAATATAAACCAGACTTACAGATAAATGCTCTTGGTGTTAAAGAGGTTTTACCCTAAAAGGATGGGACCCGTGAGGGGGACAGTTCAAGTTCTTTCTTGCTTTGTGGTTATGAATTCCCTTCTCGCAGGGCCTCATTGGTAACAAGATATATATTGAATTAGCTGAACAGTTAATTGATGAAGCTCTGGCTTTAAAACAAGTGCCTGTAAAGAATGGATGCAGTTCATCGGCGGTGTCCATAACACCAGCGGAGTCAGAGAAGTGACACCGGGACTGCCTTTGATTCCTTCTGCCTGTGCTGATCAGCGATACAACTTGCCCAGACACTTTGTGGGGAAACATGTGCTTTGGGCTGTTTGTTCTGGCCGTGCTTAAGAGTTGGAAGGGGCGGGAAAACAAAACAGCAGCTGTAGGAAGAGATCACAAAAATACTTTGTGTAATGTTCTGCCTTCTCTTTCTCTCTCCTTTAATAACAGGGCAGCACGCTGAGGAAGCGGAAGATGTATGAAGAATTCCTGAGCAAGGTCTCCATTTTGGGTCAGTTGCCCTTTGGACTCGAGTGTTGTTTCCTCTGTTATACGTGTTGGCGGAATGAATTTTGGTCTTTGATGGAAGCAGCGGCGCTCAGACGGAAGGTCTCATGGTTGCCTCATTTCCGAAGGAATGAAAGTGTAAAGGGCCCATTTTAGGACCTGCTTTTCTCAGTCTTTAATGTTTGAAGGGCAGATCTTTGCTTACATACGGGAGCAGGCGTGCGCCAGCCACCTTTTGCTGGGTGCTGTTGCAGTAGGGATGACAGGGCTGGAGGAGAAAGCAGTGCAGATATGCATTTATTATAAGGTCTGGTTACATCCTTCCAGGTGACGGGGAGAAGCATTTCCTGTGAGAAAACTGTATTTATGGGCGCTAAACAAACCAACCTCACAAATCAAAACAGACTGATATTTTTTCTCCTTCTGTGTATTTTACAGCCCCTGTCTCACATTCTTAAAACATCTGTTTAGCTTCTTGCCCGTGGATTTTGTTTCCCTTTGATTAATGCGATAGCCACGAAATTCGGACATGTTCTTGATGGCTTTCGGTAGGAAAAACAACAAACCCATAATGCCTGACCAATCAATCACCATTAGGAGAACAAAAGCTTCTAATAAGGAGGACAGCGTTAGACAGGACAATGAAATGTTGATGCCGTAGGAGAAACACCATGTTTCTGCTGAGGCTATTTTGGACAAAAAATACCCAAACAAACAACAGCCTATTATTAACTTGCTATGTAATTAAAATACTTCCATTTAAACAATCTTATGTTATTGTTTGTGGTGCTCCTCTACCATTTGAGCTTGTTTAGCTGAGCTATGACACTTGAACTTCTGAGAGCTGCTATGCGTGACATTTTCAAATACATTCGTATGCTCAGAGTAAGGCCAAGCATGTTGCTCACTTATTAATGAAGTTTTCATCATTTAAATGCCTTATTTTATGCTTAATTTAAATCTTCCTAAATTAAGAGCACGAATTACACCAAATTACAATGGGTATTTAAAGAAGAAAGGATCTCTGCACCTGCACTGATGAGAAGCAATTACAACAATGAGACATCTCAAAACAATTTCAGAGTAGAAAGGTTATTCAAAGATCTGTTTCCTTAAACATGCGGTTTGAAATATAATTATATCCTAGTTTGTAGTGCGGCTTTTCAATCTGGGGGAAAAAAAATGAGGCAGGACTTGAAGGCAGGTTCAAGATTTGAACCTTTTTTTAAGTATGGAAAAGCACCAGACGAAATGACGCATCATTTCAGGAGCATCGGGAGTTTAGATGCAATGCGTAAGACCCTATTTCACGTGTCTGAAAAGCAGATGGCAGCTGGAACACAACAAGGTATTTTAGACATCTCAGCACAGGCACCGAGCAGTCAACTTCATCCCCTATGTGGTCATACCTTGGTGATTTCGTGGTGGAGAAACCGCTGCTTGCTTCTTAACTGTATATATATTTTCAAGGCTTGCACAGCATCTGTAGCGAGCCATGGAACTGCAAGCGCAATTTACTTTTTATTAATCTAAGGATTTTTTAGATTATAGTGTATTAAACAAGCTATATGAGAAAACCAATGGTTCAAAATCTTCTGGAATGGAACGAAATGCAAACCCCTGAATTGATACGTATA
Organism: Columba livia; assembly: GCF_036013475.1. Lineage (NCBI taxonomy): Eukaryota > Metazoa > Chordata > Aves > Columbiformes > Columbidae > Columba > Columba livia. Next base: position 16,327,293 of record NC_088616.1, read on the forward strand.
ATTTAGAAGTGGCGAGAAGTCGCATGTGCTCTACTTTATTTGATGCTCGACTTTAACTGTGCAACTGAAACTTCAGGAGTTTCATCACGTACAACCTGCTCTGTTTGCAGGGACCATTAACCGGTGTATTTGTATCATATAGTTCCCGCAGACAAAGGAGTGACAGGTCGTGATTGCAGCTGGAATTAGCTGTGAATTTTTCCTGAAGCCAACTGAAGGAGTTTCAAGAGACCTTTTCTTTTCACTGTTAATTACCGTGTTCTTTAAAAACAAAAAGAAAGATAAAGCCTGCTCTAGTCTGTATGAAAGAGCTTTGTGCTTAATTTTAGTCAAACAGAGCACTTCTGCAATGTTGCATTGACACGATGGGCTTGGTCGTTGATGTTAATGCTTCTGCAGCAAAAGCCCCAATTACCCAGGGAAGTGCGTTAGTGGTTATAGGTGAGGAAAATGTTAGAAATAATCATTTCCCAAACAGCAACAGAAAGTGGCATAAAAACGTGAGGATGTAAGTATGTTAAGCAAATCAAAACTTACCTTTGGTGCATTAATCCCTTGGATCTGGTTTTATTACCAGACTTAGTGTGCAGTTCTGCGCTCAACCAAAGGGCTTTTTGGCTGTGGAAGAGGAACTCTTTACCCTCACACGATACTTCTGAGCAATATTTTGAACAAAATGGGAAATCTAGAGTCTGAGAGAACAGCACAAACCTAATCCTGGTGTCAGGAGACGTGTCTTGACGATAGTTCAATAATTCATATTAAGTAAGAATGAGCAGGGCTCTAGTACGTGAATTTTAGCCCAGGTCTTAGAGGCAATGAAGGTTATATTGTTGTATTATGCGTTTCTTTTAATAACTTGGACACCTGTCACCTCCTTCAGTCAGATCTGGTAAAAGTTCAGAAGTTCAAGTGCGATGCATTGCCTTGAATTCTCAAGTGAAGAGGTGGAGGAGAGAGACACGGGTTGGCACCTCTCCCCGCCCCGAGGGCAGGACAACGGGGCAGGAGGAGGAGGAGGAGCAGGAGGAAGGCAGCAGGACAGGGAGCAGCCCCAGAGCCGCTGTCACGTAGGTGTCACAGGGGTTTCGTGGCAGCTGCAGTATGTCCCGAGGACACCATGCCCGGGATCCAGGCTGCAGCAGCTCCATCGCTCATAAAACAGAGCGGTGATCTTTTCTTTCTTAAGTTTACTTGGAACTTTTATAACTTCTGTCCCTAAGCGGGGGAATTCAAAGGAGCAGAGTGGTGCCACTTTACACGTCCGTCCTGAGCCGCCGTTGCCATTGGTGTCACCCACAGGGGAGAGTCACCCCGTGCATTGTCAGTCCTGCACCGCTTGTCGGTCAGCGCATCGGGGACCAGCTGAGAGCAACTCGGACCTAAGACAGCAGGACGGTTCTGACACCTGCTGTGCATGTGGTGGGGGAAGATCTCGGCGCCCCCGTATCTCCAAACTGCTCCTGGGCTGCTCCCGCCTGCTGCGGCACCGGGCGGCGGGATCGGATCGCAGGCGTGGGGAACCGGAGCCAACCTTTCCTGTCCAACTTTTAAGATTATTATCTGGGTGATTACTAGGGTCTAAGACACAATGAATAAATACATTCATGTTTCCCAACTGGAGGTTCGTGCGAAGTGCCTGGATGAAAGAAATGTTTCTGTTGTAACAGAACCAGGCACAGCAGAGCTGTCAGTTCAGATACCGATCTTCAGCCAAAGTTAGAGCCTTTTTATAATAAAGCTTTATGATCTTCAATATTTCAGAGTCCCTGGACAAGTGGGAGCGGCTGACGGTGGCTGATGCGCTGGAACCTGTCCAGTTTGAAGATGGAGAAAAAATTGTTGTGCAGGGAGAGCCCGGTGATGACTTCTTCATTATTACAGAGGTAAGATCGGCATCCTGATAAGCTCTATCATTTCCTGGTAAAGATCAAGACCTTGTATTAAAGGCACTTGGGTTCAGTTTAATCTCTGCAGCATAAAAAATTGCTCAAAATGCAAATGAATTTAGTCACTGGTTCCATGGAAATATCAAGTGGGATGATCCCTGATTTCCTGTAAATTGAAGGCACAGGAATTTTGAGGTGTGTCTGCTGTCTTTACCGTTTGAAGTTTGTTTTCTACATGAGATTTTTCTTATTTAAATCACCGATGCTTTAGCACAGCTGCCCAGCCACACAGAGCATTGATCATTGTTCCCAAAGGGCCTTACAGGGGCAATCACAAATGAACATCTGTAAACTGGACCTGATCTGAAAAGGGATAATTTGCTCTTTGTTTTGCCTTAAGCTCAGTCCAAGCGGCTGAGCCATTTTCTTGTTTACCCTCAGGCGGGCAGACGGGTCTGGCAGGCGGCTGGAAACGCTGACATCTTTTTGGGAGATTATCTGACACTTCGGTCCCGCCATCTCACTTCTGCAAACAGATGCTGGTGGGGTTTTTCCTCTCTCTCTGACATAAATATTTGGATCCCTGGTATCTCACACAAATAGGCACCGTGATATTGCAAGTTATAAAAAGGAACTAGAGAGACTCAGACTATGAATAACAGGCCGGCATTAGGATGTGGTTGTGTACGTATTGAAGCAGGAGCTTTTCAGCGCCAGCTGTGAGCGTTCATACACGAACCTATAGACAGGGAATGACCAACATATGGCTGTGCGGTGACGGCCCAAGCGTCGGATGCTGCGTTGCGCTGTGATTTAGGAGGAAGGAGACCCTGCACCGCTCGGCTGATAAAGCGGTTGTGCAGCACCCATTGCAAACAGCTGAGAGCCCAGCAGGTTTTCTTTTGCTTGCTCCTTATCTGTGAATTTTTGGGTAGGTGCCTCTATCCGAGGCAGCCAGAGTTTGGTTCATAATCCATGTCTGACACTTAAAATTTCATTCTCTCTTTCCTCTGGACTGCTGGATGCGGGTGCTGAAATACGTACTCGATTTATGAACACCGTTTCTCTTCTGATGCTCACAAAATTGATAGTGCGAGTAACTGCGTCTGTATATCACACAGCTGGACGCTTTAGGAACTTTAAATGCATGATGAGCAGTGCCCTTTCAATACAATTATGTCAGAATAAAAGAGACTAATACTAGATAGGGATTTTTTTCATTAACAAGATACGTAGCATATAAGAAAAGAAATATCTCTCCTGGTGTTATGCGAGTGCCCTGTTCTTCCTTGCAACAGCAGCAGACTGGGAAAACCTGATTTTCTTAGCCATCAAATCCCATGTGGAAAATTGGCAGCTTGCTTGAGAATTACCAAGGGCCTTTTTCCCCCCGTCTTGATGGAACAGCTGTTAAGAATTGAACGGGTAGAGGAGTATTAACACTGCGTAATGCGTGATCATAAAGTATCTGCTCACCTCACCCTTCCACTATAAATCTAATGTAGTTATTGAAGAGTGAACATCCAGTATCAGCTATTTCTTGTGCTGCAGAAGTAGTTGTGCCTGCTCCACACATAGTCTGAGCTTTGTGTTTTAAACCTGATATCACATGAGTTTACATCTTTGATGTTAAACTTCACTGCTGATGCGAGCTGCCAGGAACACATTATTCTACAAAGTGGTTGAAAGTAGTTTTGGCTGGTTTGCTGTCACAATACGTTGAGGAGTCATTAGCTTCTTTAATATGTTTCTTGATGTTTGCGGCCTTATAATCAAAACCACTCAAAATGCAGCCAGTTTGTTTGGCTGCTATAAATGCAGAAAGCATTTTGTGTAGCACCAGAGTGCAGCATCCTTTGGAGCACCCTGTGTCCAAGTGTACAACGCTAAGCTCTGCCATGCGCTAATTTATCATAAACCACAGTCATCCCTGGCACGCCTTACACAAATCACTTCCCAGTTTACAAAGCTTTGGTGCACCGGTGTCACAAATACTGGTTCCAAGGGATCTTGTGACTCCTGTCACGCGGGATACCCGGGACTCGCATGGATTTTAAATCGTTAGCACAGTTTTGTACGAACTTGTTAAATGTATTGTTCGTTTCTGATTAGCCTGCAATGCTGCCTTCCTCTGTGACATCCTTTGGGACACCGTCTGTAAGCATATTGGTCCTGCAGAAGGTCGTAGCCTGTAAGTGAATTGGTACCCTCTGCATTTTCAGACCGAAGTGCAACCAGTAAACCCTTTGACAAGGGATTTGTCACCCTGGTGGTGACCAGAACAGCAATTCCTGCTTTAAACCAGGACTGCCATCCTGGTTAGTTTGGACAAGGATATTTAGCCTCACCTTCTGTCAAGCAAGCGCGTTCACCTTTTCTCCTTTTTTCTTAGTATAACCTCATTTTTGGTGCCTTTCTGTCCACCGTCGTGTCTCAGCGCAGCACAGACCATAGCGGGGTGTGTGTTATTTGGGGTGCGGTGCCCCATGGAGAAAACGTGCCCAGAGAAGAGTCACGGGAAACCAGGGCTTTTGAAGTTCACCACCCGCAAAGCTCTATATGGTGCATTTCTTGTTAAAAACCCCGGTGATAAAAGTATTACCCTGAGATTCCAGGGCAGCTACAGGTTTTTTGCCACCCCAGATCTTCACGTGCACCAGTGAGATGTTCACTTGCAGTAGGTTGGGTGCTTTTCCATTTAAATTTCAAGCAGCCTTCAACAAGATTTAGCTTTAGTATTTAAAGGCTGTGATTTTTTCCAGAGATAGAATCATTTTAATGCTTATACCATATTCTTTAATGTGAAGATAGGATCAGAAGTGCAGGTCTGCTCACAAAAGCAAAGTGACTGCTCCTGTGAGGTTGATTTACTGCACTTGAAACTGGTCATTAAAAACAAAGAAAAAAGAAGCAGCCCTCCAGTTTCTGTATTTTCAGATATTTCCAGGTCTTATTTTCCCACTCTGGTTTTCACACAACAATCTCGGGTTTTCCCAGACCAGACAGATGTGGAATGTATCTGCTGGATTCCAAGGTCATGGAATTATCCCATATGAGATTCCTGGCACAGAGGTGAAAAACTTTAAGCACCATGAAACAATTGTTGCCATAAAGAATTAGATTTTGGCAAGCGCAAATCATAACAGATGTACAGTTTCTAACAAATAAATTTGCAGTTGTATTGTGCGCTGCCACACTGTGTACCCAGCAGCAGGGAGGATTTATTCATCTGACTTCAGATAACGCAAATATTTTTAGCTAGCATTTTAAAATGGTAGCAAAGGCATGTGAGCTTTGCAGAGTTAAATAGCCCAGCAAATCACAGAATCCCAGAGTGTCGGGGGTTGAAGGGACCTGGAAAGCTCATCCAGTGCAATCCCCCCATGGAGCAGGAACACCCAGATGAGGTTACACAGGAAGGTGTCCAGGCGGGTTGGAATGTCTGCACAGAAGGAGACTCCACAACCCCCTGGGCAGCCTGGGCCAGGCTCTGCCACCCTCACCAAGAAGAAGTTTCTTCTCAAATTTAAATGGAACCTCCTGTGTTCCAGTTTGAACCCATTACCCCTTGTCCTGTCACTGGTTGTCACCAGAAGAGCCTGGCTCCATCCTCCTGACACTCCCCCTTTCCATACTGATCCCCAGGAATGAGTCCCCCCTCAGTCTCCTCTTGTCCAGCTCCAGAGCCCCAGCTCCCTCAGCCTTTCCTCACACGGGAGATGCTCCACTCCCTGCAGCATCTTGGTGGCTGCGCTGGACTCTCTCCAGCAGTTCCCTGTCCTGCTGGAACTGAGGGGCCACAGCTGGACACAATATTCCAGGTGTGGTCTCCCCAGGGCAGAGCAGAGGGGCAGGAGAACCTCTCTGACCTACTGACCACCCCCTTCTAACCCACCCCAGGTACCATTGGCTTCCTGGCCACAAGGGCCCAGTGCTGGCTCACAGTCACCCTGCTGTCCCCAGGACCCCCCGGTCCCTTTCTCCTACACTGGTCACCAACAGGCCATTCCCCAACTTACACTGGAACCTGGGGTTGTTCGTGCCCATATTCAAGACTCTACACTTGCCCTTGTTCTATTTCTTTAAATTTCCCCCCCCCCAGCTCTCCAGCCTGTCCAGGTCTCTGGACGGCAGCACAGCTTCCAGTGTCACCACTCCTCCCACCTTGGTGTCACCAGCAAACTTGCTGATAGTTCACTCTATTCCTTTGGGTCTACTTGTCCTGAGCGAGCGCCGTGTACGGCACACGGATATTGTCCCGGGACCCACCAACTGCGCCCAGCGAGTCTCTTAATCTCAGCTGCACGCCCAGAGCTGCCTGAACTGCTGCCGTATGGCCCTAACGCTCCATAAAGTCTGACATGGCTTAAGAAAAATGTGTGCATGGACACAAACGTACGCAGGTGTGGGAGGAGAGAGCAGCAAAGGTTTATAGTAGTGCCACGAGAGCACGGTGCCTGTCCTTTCGCTGTGCTCTCCGCAGCCCGTCGTTCCTCAGGGGACCCTTCGGTTTAAGTGGTGCCGAAAGCAAAGAAATAAAACTGCACGAGAAGCAAAACATTTCCAATTAATAGCTGGTCGAGCTGCCCAGCGATAGCATGCCGCAGCCTAAAAATAAAAGACCTAAAAATAGCTGATAATTCACAGGAGAAAATTCAAGGAGAAATGGAGCCATTGTTTCACACTGGATTTTGGGTTTTAACTTAAAACAGTAATATTTTTCATTGTAGATGAATGCTAAGTTACAGGGAACAGTTGCACCCTCCTCTGTAACTCTTTTGTGGAAAGCACAGAGAAAAAGCTGGGGATTTGTGTTCTTTGTTATTATCCTGCTGGTTAGAGAGGGGGCAGAGTCACGGCCTCTGGTTTTCAGTCTCGCCTGTATTATCAGTCCAGTCTGTGGGCAGGATATTGCCCTCCCTGCTTCCCCACCGGTGGGAGTGATTCTAATAGTACTTCATGAAGGTGAGAAGCAGCTTCATGGGAAAATGCATAAAGTATCCATTCGTACTGAAAGCAGGCATTGAGAACAGCAACATTGACGAGTAAGAGAGAAAAACAGTCATTGATAGTGCAGGAGTCCTTCCAAGACTGATGCATAGAGCTGCCCGATTGATGAAATTAAATCAATTTAATTTGTCCAGCGCTATTCTTGGCTGATTACATCCAAAGCAGCCCCGTAATCCTCGGGGCGCCGTTCGCTTTCATTCCGCTGTTGACATTTCAAGTCAGAGCCGCAAACTGGTTCCAGTCTGGGCAGGATCTGCTGCGAGTTCTTGCTGAGAGTGTACTTGAGATATTGAGATAGTGTCCTGTAGGTGAAATCAGTGTTTCCAGCCCCGCTGACACTCTTGGCACGCTCGGGAGCGTCTCTGCTCAGAGCCCGGGTAGGTGGAACAGTGTTTGTAAACTGTTCGTGCCATGGTAACGTGCACCGGCTCGGGGAGGTCCTGGGGCCGGCTTGGAACCGCGCTCTGCTCCTCGCAGCTTGGGCCTTTCTGTAGGAAAAGTCGACTTGAGGCTTAAATAGCCCAAGGAGCATCTGAAGATTTATGATTTAAAAGCTCCTTAAGAAGGAAAAGAGAAAAAAAAAAAAAAGGAAAGAAAAATAATAGCCCGATTGTTTCCTGCTCTAAATTGTTGCTCTTTGACTTTCTAACCCAAGAGAGACCCCTTTGGCACCCACCCCTGCGACAGGCAGCAGAACTACAAAGTAAACTCCTTCCGTATGGTTAATGAAGTCACTGCCTTAGGCACACTCTGCTATCGCACCCGATAATCTCTTTAAAAACACAGTGTGATTAATTATTAATTAGGAAGATGAATGTTGTCTAGAAAAGGAATTTCAAAGGCTACAATCCAAACTGCTTAGTGTTATTAGGATTTCGTTGATACCGAAAGTGTTTGTCAAAGGCAGTCTACAGCGACTCCTGCTATACCTAATGAACAAAATACACCGAATAATCAGAGCCGGCCATCGCTGGGGGCTCTGCACTTTGCTTATTTTTACCAGCAGACGTTGTTTCCTGTGGAGCTGTTACAGGAAAGGTACATTTCATGTTCTTGATATCACCTTGTGTTGGAGCCAGAGCGTTTCCATGGGCCCTGCTGCAAAGTTCAGCCGTGCCCAGGACGGCGTTTTTAATGGGCACCCGACGTCAAAGGTGCAGGTGAGGTGTGCGATTGGGTCCCATCCTGAGCAGGGTTCGAGGTGAAGTGTTTTGCTGAGTCACAGGGACTAAGACGTCAGCTTAATCCAGCTCTTGTTAAACTCGGTTTACCCTTGACTTCTGTGGGCAGTGGCTCGGGCTGCATATACTTGCAGTATCCGTATACATGTGATACGGAGCATTTTCTTAGCAACCTTTTGGAACTTTAGATTAGCCAATATTTATAGTCTATTTTAGGACTTTGCAGATTTTGATCCTCATTTGTGGCAGAAACCAGGACAACTGTATGTAAATTCTTTGAGTTGCTATGAACCTGGAGACTGCAAAATAATGTAAAATAGTTTTAAAATATACAGTTAAAAAACCACTGTCAAACCCAGTCATGACTCAATCTTGAGTCCGTGATCAGAATCAAGTCCTCTTGCATCGTCCTTCTCCAAGACCATTAAGATCAGCTGGCTTTTACGTTATGAAAATGAAGCTTTTTTAAAAGGAATTCTGATGGGTAGGAAAACAATGTAAGAGCAATGTACGCAGACCATGGCTTGTTGTGTGAAAACCTGTCACCTGCATTGGCACATCCATGCACCAATTTTGGGAGTCATAACGAGCATGGTATATAACATATGTAACCTTTTAAGCGGCTCATTTTATCTTAGCTACCTACCTGTCTCACATGAACATCTCATGAACTTTGTGGGATTTATCCTCACTACGCCGGCGTGATGGTGCGTGAAGCAGCCTCCGCATTGCGCGTTGTGGTCTGAAGCGCAGGCACAAGAATTAAGACAGTTCTTAATTCCTGCTGGGGACAATCCCAGGGAACTGGGCACCGCGAAGGTCTGGACCTTCATGGCATCACTCACAGAAGGTCTAAGGCAGAGGAGCAGTGTTACCCCCATGGACAGGATCCCATCAGCTGGCCATCCTTTTTCCTTTATGTTCAATTTAACCACCCAAAATGACAGTGGTATTTTCTGACTGACTGAAACGTGTTCGTTTCTGCCCTTGTTTTTGTATAAAAGTCTTCCAAATAACAATAATCCACAGGCTAAAGGAATATTTGCAGTGTCTTTGGCTACAGAGCTCAAAGGGTTTGTCTTCTCTTGGAAAGCAGCCCTAGAACTGCGGATCCTCAGCCGTAACACGAAAGCCGTCCCCGAATGATGCTGCCAGTGGTCCCGGGGGCTGAGATGGAGCTGGGGAGGGACGCGCTGGTGGTTTCCAGGACGTCACGGCAGAGAACGTTGCTCATGGCTCGGGAGGCGCACACAGGACTTCTGTGCTACCCCGTGTCTCTGGGACATCGGCAACCTGAGGTTTTGAAGCAAAACCACCGTGAGGACGCAGTGTAGCCATAGAGGCTTAAAAGTAGTTTTCATAACCTCTATAACATGCTATACCCAGCGCAAAAAAAAAAAGGAAGAAAATTATTAATGTTTCCTTAGTTCACTTGTGACATGACAACTTGTGTAGGAGTCTCCAGTCTCACTCAGCTGTAATTTAAAACATCTGATTTTTAAACCCATAAAATGGAAGTTTATGCTGGAAATACAGACACACCCTGAGCCTCTTACCGCTGTAGGGTACGTGGAAAACGGGGAGATCATTTGGTGTGCAGAGAAGTAAAACCTAAATTTAGTAATTGACAGTTTCATTCTTCATATATACACGCTCCATTTGAATTTTTGTAAAAATCGGAAGGCTAGGCTTTCTCGATGTTCAACAGGCTGTGAGTTTTTATTTAGCTAATACTTGCTTTAATGTGGGGTTGGCACTTTGGCTGGTTTCTCTTCAGTCTTGTCCAGTGGTGTCTTCCTACCCTGGGGGGCTGCAAAAGCACTGGAGGTTCCGGCTCTCAAAACACCTCTCGTGTGAGCAGGGAGAGCAGAACGGGGTTTCCAGGAGGTTCTCAGGATCCTTGTAAGCTCTTTTGGCATTGAAAACTGAGCTCACAAGCCCTGATTCGAAGCACTTAGTCAATGTGACCAAGAATTTTATGGCCTGAGGCATGTTAATCTGAACTGAATTAAGTGCATCTGCTGTCTCAGGAGCTCGGAGCTCCGTCCTGAGGCTCACCTGAGGAGTGTTGCTCTGCTTTTAAGCAAACATACTGCAGTATAAACCAGGCATGAAATACAGTGGTGTTCAACCTGGTGGAAAAGAAATGGAGAATTTGGTAATCTCTGCTGGAGTTCAGCCCTTTCTCTGGATCGTGTTGAAATGTCCCTTGCTGGGATGGCTCTTGTCCCTCCTCTGCAAAGGTGCTGTTGAGAGAACTGCAGATTTAGTGACAGAAAATGCCCTTTAGGGCTCGTTCGTCAGCTGTGCAGTGCGCGTTCTGTGGAGCGTGAGGGCTCGCTCCAGAAGGGACAACCTCCAACACTTGCTTTCCTTCTAAATTGAAGAATTTGGTCCTTTGAACACAGAAGATTCAACAACCGATCCCCGCGGTAAACTCCCTTCTCTCCTCCCGGTTTCCCTCTTGCCGTAGGGGGGCACAGCTGCTCGCCCGGCCCGGTCGCAGCACTCGTTACCAGACTCCGGTGACGATGTCTGTCTCAGCCTTTTGCTTGGTCTGGTTACTTCAGCATCTACAGAATGTTTTCACAAAGAAGCAGATGGTGGTAGGAGTAATTGGGCCATAAGACAACATTAACAGCTAAACCCGACTTTCACCAGGAGGGATTTGCGGGCAGGGTGAGGGAGGATCAGCACTGTTTTCTTGTTTTCTCCCCGTACGTTCAACCCCGTCCGTTCCGTAGGTGGTAGCGCAATGCGCTGTCTGCTTCCAGGGGATGAGCCCTGTCAGGTCAGTCACAAATACGAACCGTTGATGAATAACCCATTATGGAGTCACTTTTATGTTGGCTCTGCGGACGTTTCCTGGCTTCAGAGAGAGTGCAGATAATGGCTAGCTTTGTAGAAAGAAAGAATCTCTAAAATGCAACATTTTTTTCCTTTGTGACTTTTATTGCTTTGTGTGCTGACATGTCTGAGGGAGGAAAACAGCGCCTTGTTGCCAATAATCCACAGCGCTTGGCACGGACGATCTTTAAAATCTGGCACCGGGATGAGTATTAATTCAGTTGTTTTCCCACAGAAGCCGCTGATTAGTCAAGGCCAAGTGTCACTGAGATGATTCATTAAAACCCAGCATCTGAGCCCACCTTTGCTGAGCGGATCTGCTTTCCGTCACCACTCTGACAGGTGGACTGAATGTGTAATAAAAGGGGCAGCTAAAACCCTAGAACGGAGTGAAGATAAAAAGGCAGAGGGACCCTGACGGCTGCTCTGTGGTGCAACCGCCTCCCAGTTTTCTGGGCGAGGAGCCAGGACAAACTGACACCCCGGGCAAGGGGCTCGGAGCTGGTGCCCCCGTCCCTCTGTCACCTGCCCCTCGCTCCCAGGCTTCCCAGTCCTGCTTGGCAACTGGTAGGAGGAACTGAAGCACAGGGTGACCGTGGTACCCACCACGGCGTTCCTCTGGTGACGGGGATGATGGTGACGGTCGCTGAAGCCTCGGGTCCCCTGGCGCCTCGGCAGACACCCGCCCGCCCTGCCCTGCCCTTAGCTCTGCTGCGCTGGCGTTCCTGACGTCAAGACTACGAAACTTCATGTTGTGATTCCAAAAAGCCCTTCAACTGAAGAGGCTCAATGAAAAAAAGCCCCATTTTTTATTCTTTGTGCAAAACCCACTTTGTTTTGCCCAAGTATTGAAGGGCTCTCCATGCACGACATAAATTGCAGCTGGTATTCTGCTTCTTCTGGCTTTTCGCTGTGTTTACTGGTCTGTCTCTGCCTGAATCTCGTCTTCTTCCATGTAATAACAACATTTCTTTTACTCCAAGGGGAACACATTGGGTACAGCACAGGTTTAATGCAGGCTGCATCAAAAAAGCACTGAGGGGGAGGTTGTCTGAGATACCGCAACAGGAGGGTGAATAAAATGACTGGAAAGGGCTTCCGATGTCAAACGTCTATGATTTTAAATACTAAACGATCAAGGCAGAGGCGTTTCCTGGTGATTAATGACGGGCTGGGTGTAGTCATGTCTGGGCCTTAACCCTGGCCTCTCGTCTCTCCCTAGGAAATGCCCTGTGGCTCGGTCGTTTCTGCTGTTTTAAGCTGCACTCGGTTTATGATTGATTGTCATTTTTAAAAGCACCTTTATGTCTGTGGCTATTTTAGTGACTGCTCCAGACAGCTTTGTTCCTCCTCTTTGGTCCGGGTGCTATTTCTGAACTGATCTAAATGTGGGTAGGTAGCAGAAGCGGTGAAGTTTAGGTTGGTGCAGGTGTGATAGCGCTGGTACACGTGGCGAGCCGCCGATTGTTTGATATCAAGCGTGGCTCTAGCAGTGATGTACAGGATCCGTGCCAGCTGGGCAGCGATGTTTGCTTTCCGTCTCTGCTAGATTCCCGTCTGCATTAGTGGTGCTGAGAATTACAGCCAATAAGAATATGATGCAATGAGGTTACAAGGTTATGATGACGAAGAAATTATAATCACACACAGCGTCCCTGTGGCTGTTGCGGTGCTGGGGCGCTTTATCCAACACTGCTCGCTCTCTAGGAGGTTAAATGGGTACCACGATGCACCCAGTATTACTCTAATGTTGCCTTTTGAGCTTATTTAACATTGCACTATTAATCCTAAGGATACTCCCAAGGTGGTGCCTTTCTGAAAATCCCCTGGAATCAGTGGCACTCAAGATTTCCAGAGTCATGGCCAAATCTGAAAAGCTGGATGCATAAAATGTTATATATTTGTTGTCAAAAGCTCTCGGTAGTTCATTCGTTTGGGAATTGTCTCACGCTGTTGATCTGCAGTGAGGCCTAATGGACGCGGAAAAGAACTCACTAGAGATAAGCAAACCAAACAAGCACCAGTTTTTGGGTCAGCGCAAACCTGGGCCTGGCCTTGCACCTTTATACCCATAAACAGTGCATCAAGAACGACAGTCATGAAAGTTTGCTGAACTGGACCAGAGTTGTTTGAAGTTTCCCGTCAGACAGCTGGACTGATGTAACTCGTCACTTTTTAAAGCGGAGGGTGGCACTTCAGCTGGCGGATCGTAGGTCTCACAGGTTCACCAGGCGGTCGCTATTGCCAGGAGCAGCATCGGGAGCTGTAGCTTTTGACTCTCCTTAATTTGAAGTCATGATTTGGAGACGCTTTGTGAATGATTTCATCGCGTGCATGACCCAGTAAGCGGGCAGATGTGGTCAAATAAGGTGGAACTCATCACAGCTGCAGCTATGATAGGTGAAGAACATTGCCCAGACGGTGTTTGTAGATGGTTAAATGGTATCTTTTCTTAGATATATGCAGAGAAACAGGCAACTTGGAGAAAGTTGTGCCCAAAAGCTCTTATCCCTTTTCTAGCTATGCCAGTTGATCTAATAAAAGATATTACTTCCACAAACCTCGTCTTGCCCGCAATTAAATAAAATACTCCCAGATCCATACTGTGCGGAAGATCTTTTTATTTCATTCCAGATCTGCTGTCGCTCTCATTAAACCCAACAGGAGCCTGTACATCCAGTCCCATTGTGTGAACAGGAACGTTTTGTACCATTTCACAGCTTCTCCCGTCATCTTTTGTAGTAACTTCACAAAGATTCAACAGCCACATATAATGAGGGTTTGTGCGACTGTGGAGCGAGGGGAAACTTATTTTTTCAAAGTGTGAATTATGGACTGTGCAGATTAACAAAGTGAGGAAGAGCAAAGGTATGTTCATAATAGCAATTGATAGAGTTAATAGCAATAGCACGTGGATCTGTCTGACCTTTTCCATCTCCAGTTCTGTGGACTGTACCGCTCTTTTCTAGCGGATGGTGAAGAGGAAAACAAAATAGGCTAGAAAAAACTTTCTAAGCTCAAAACTGGGATGAAAATGTAGCACTTGGAGGGCATGGGGAGAAAACTGCTTTTCTTTAAAAAAGCAGAAAGTAAAGTAAGAAATAAAAATGGGAATAGAAACAGTAACGTCCTGCTTGTGAAAATTTAAATTGTTTACTTTAAAAAGCAGAAATGTATCCTGTGTACTTAGTGTATGCAAAGAACATAGACATGGACTTTGCATACACTCGTAGGAGAGTAAATATTCTTCAATTTTGATCATTATAAATATGTCCTTTATTACATCATGAACATTTGCCTTTTGTAGCCACGCTGCTTAGGCCAACTGCTGGCTATAGGATTCATAATTAGATATAAAAACAGGGCTGCTGAAGCAATTAGTGCTTGTAAGTACCTGCAGGATCAGGCCTGGGGACCTCGGTGTTCCTCCGGATGGGACACTGGCCGTACAGTCCCGTGGTTTCAAAGTGGAGCATCTATCAAAGTCTCATTACTTTGGGGAGGGTGGGAGCTCATGGATTGTAAACCTTAATTTATTTTTTATATCTAAGCCATAATTTGTTACAAAACAAACTGCTGATGTGTTTGAAAGAGTTGAATAAATACTCGTAGCACCGTGACGGGGCAGCAACAAGGGAGCGGGTGCGTGGTGAGGATGGCAGAGGTGGGGATGGCACTTGGCTTTGGAACCGCCGCTCCTGTTGTTTTTGCAATAAGATGCCGGTATTTCCTCGGAGGGTTGGAGAGAAGGTTAATGATACCGCTTCCTGGGGATACAGGCACTGAAAGGGAATACTCCCGGATCCACCGAGGGTGCTGGTTTCACTCCCGAGTGTCTGCTAGCAGAAACACAGACCTGTCTGCTTTCCGTTTCGTATCATCGCAAGGTGCTGATTTATTAGATGGTGTCAAACTTCCTCACGGTCTCTCGGCCTTCGCTCCGTGGGTTTTGCTTGGTGGTGCAGGAGGCTGGAATGGCTCTCGGTGGACAAGGCACTGCTTTAAGCTGAGCAGCACTAAATAGCCGGATCCTGCAAATCTGGGGTCGTGCAGTTTGTTTCAGAGAGACTGGTCTTGCCAGGCTTTGTGTGCCACGTAAAGGGGAATCTTTCCCACCGAGACCAAATGCTTTTGGGAGTGAGAGTGATAAGCCCCTTGAATCCTTCCTAGATAATGCTCGTACCTCCCGGGACAGGGCTCAGGGGATTTATTCAGTTGTATCATTTATAATAGGTCGGGTTTGCTAAAGGACAAGAAAGCTTAAAACTGCATCAGAAAGATTTGATGAAGTAAAATGAAATACAGCCATGAAGCCTGTGATGGGCGCAAGCGTAGTGGCCAGCACATAATTCGTTTAGCATGACAACTTCATTAAGTGTATGGGTTACACAGGATTGTTTCTGTAGTATTTTATTTTATTCTGTATTATTTTTGCCCTGGTTACAGTGATTGTGTACAATTGGACTCTTCCTCTAATCCAGTCACAAAGCATTGTTTCCAGAGATAAGATACGTAAAGTGAAGATAGATAATTATAAATACATCTTTGTTTCATGGCGTGGACGGTCTTCCCGTGAAGGTCACTCGGACAATGCTCCAGGATGTACTTGTGGAACCGGTGACTTGTGCAGCCAGAGGCCAAGCGGCGTAATCAGATCTCGCATCTGGGTGCTCGCTGTCAGGCCTTCAGGAAGCTTCTTTTGCTCCGTGATAGACCTGTTGTCACTGGGCAACGGGAAAAGCCTATGTGACTGTTAAGAGTGGAAAAACACGTATCTGGAATATGCATTGCTTTATCCTGCCAAGCCAAGTGTTTATTGTGGAGGCCAAACACATCTGTCCTCCTCCAACAGATATCGTGGTGTTTCTTGGATTAAAAAGGCCGACTGTAGTGGAACAGTGGAAGAAATTGCTTCAGAAGACTGACTTATTGGAGTCCTATATCATATGGACCCCGTCAGAAAAATATTAGCCACAATAAAAGTTGGCACTTGGGGAGATGAAAGCAATATTGCTCAATATTGTGATTAGGTTTACGGCAACACGCTCTCGGTGGGCAGTGGGGAATCGAGTCCTTTCTTTATTTGACCTGGGCACTCGATATGGTTACTTTGGGGATTCTTTTTGTTGTTTTCTGTAATAAAACATCTGTAATAAAGGGGGTTTTTTAAACCAGATTTGGGAAATAGACTGGAGACATGGCCTGTGGACAGCTATTTGGGTGAAGGGGTCAGGGTTTTGCCAGGCTCCACATGGGGAGGAGAGGAGGACACGGGCTGCAAGTGATCCTGAGCTGATCCCATATTGCACAGGGAATAGGAACAGCATCAGTGTAGAGAGCTGCACCTGATCGGACATTTGGCAAGAGAGGGGTCGATATCCGTGCGGGGTATTTCCAAGAACGCTGCTTGAGAATGCGTGTTTGTTCTGAAAACTTGCAGTAAGTGCGAATAACAAAACTCATTACACTATCTTTACATTTTCGTGCCCTCGAAGATTTACTGGAAGGTCTTGGAAAACAGCAGCTTGGGCGGAACAATTTAGTTATATCAAGAATTTTTGCTGGAAACTCAACAGGCACCAAATCACCTTGTTAGATCCAGTTCTTGCAGTTACTTCTGCGGATAGCGCCGCACTTGCTGTGGACACTTTTATGTGCGTGGCGTGTTTTAATGGTAGATACAACCCCAAACAAACACCACAAAAGACTAAAACCAACCTTCCCTTGTATGTTTGGCTTATTTTGAACGACCTTGCTCAGTTCAGGTGCCCTCGCTCGAGCACCTTTGCCACGTTCCTGTTTCTGTATCTCCTGCCATCGGCTGCCTGGTGTATCGCGAGTGCAAGAACCCACGCCAAGAAGAGTGTTGCGATTGTTTTCAAAAGGATCTGGATTTACAGCCCTGGTGTTTCTTCAGTATTTTTGTGTGCCTGATACGGCGTGTAGCTGATGGGGTGGAACGGTAAATTGTCATGAACAATGTAACGTGTTGACAGTCCGATATCTAGGGATTTATATAATACAGGTTACTGCGAATGGGCAAAATGAGGAACTATAACTTTGGATGTGCCAGATAATTTGATACACATTCAAGTCCATATAAAAACCATCAGCTGCTTAGCGTGTATAAAACAATACTTGCACATCATTTGAGTTCTGTTTCTGGTTCCTGGCATCAAAAGAAATAAGACTTACCTCTTCATTTATACAGTACATAAGTTAACCTTGGGGGTGGCCCGGTAGATTGTAAAGTATATGGGCTTAAAAATAACCCAGTTATGAAATAGGGCATGATGCAATACAATGGCATTACAGCAGCTTGTTGTGCCAGGGTGTTTCAGGGTGCCGGTGTCTCCTCAAGCCCCAACTGTACGTGTGGGCACCCAGGTGGGAGGAGGCTGCGGGATGTTTGCGGCTGCACCGGTGGATCTGCCCAGGGAACTGCGGGAGGTTTGTGCTCCGAGCTGGGGTGGTGACAACCGAGTGACACCAGACTGGGGCGTTCAGCTGCAGAGTCAGGGCTGGGATGGTTTCCAATAACTGGCATCAATCCTTTGAGCACAGTCCACGTTACCGTGTCTCCTCCCCTGTCCTGCTGGGACAGGACCAGCCCTCACGTGGTACCTCCCAGGCTGAAGGTCTTACCATCGAAACATCAACGCTCTGACCGCACTGCCTGAAAGATGGCTCTCCACTCTATTTAAAACTCTTGGCTTTAAGAAAAATCTTTTACATTTCAGTTAAAATAAAAATATGTTAACATTTTGCCTTTCCCTACGCTGCTGGTTTGGAGTCAGAAGATAATTTCATATGTTACTGTAATTTTTTTCCAGAAGAGCAGATGCCTTCTCTATTCCTCTGCAAAAGCTTAATGCCACGATAATTTAAGATTTCCTCCAGGTTAGAATATTTGTACATGTAAAACCTCTTTGAAGGTTTAAATAGACTGTAACTGAGTTTTGACATGTATTAGCACGTGTCAAGCGCAGCGGTTATTAAGGGTAGAGGAGACAAGACACATTCCATCTTGCAGCGGCTGCCTCGCAGGTGTCCCCGTCACCACGGGCCACAGCCGGGCAAAGCCACTGAAAACAGAGATCACTCTTTGTTGCAACAAGCATTAAAAACTCCCTTGACCGAGCATTTCAGCAATGGATCCAGTGAATGACCAGCTGAGGACTGAGCTCTGGTTGCCGTCTTGCAAAGTCCTGGCCCAAAATTGTGACTGCAAAAATGCCTCTTTATTCCTTTTGATGTAAATATTTTCTGCATCTCTTGTAAGGTTCTACAGCCACCCAAGAACATATTCTAGAATTCTATTCTATTCTATTCTATTCTATTCTATTCTATTCTATTCTATTCTATTCTGTTCTGTTCTGTTCTGCTCTGCTCTGCTCTGCTCTGCTCTGTTCCGTTCCGTTCCGTTCCATTCCATTCCATTCCATTCCATTCCATTCCATTCCATCATTATTCTATAATTCTATTATATTATTATATTCTATAATTCTATTCATGCCTACATTTGCACAGCATGATGTGCATTAGTTAAATAGGAGTTACTGAGTTCTGTTCCTCTTCTGTGTGAGCCGAACCTGTCTGTATCCAAACAATTCATTAGAGAGAAGTCGTTTGCCGTACTGGTAGTCATTTTCTTATCCTTTAATTCCTTTCATTCCTATATAAGGAATTGACTGAAATTGTCATCTTTCCTGTAGCAGAACTAAAGGAGTGTGCCGTGCAAAAGGAAAGTACTCAGGGCTCGATCTGTTTGAACGCATGACCGGTGTAAGCAAAGCCCGCTGACTTTCTGTGCTTCTTCTCGCAGGGCACAGCTTCTGTCCTGCAGCGCCGGTCCGACAACGAGGAGTACGTCGAAGTTGGGAGACTGGGGCCCTCGGATTATTTTGGTAAGAAAATTCAGCCTAAGCACGGTTCAGAAAGACGGGCACGTGGGGTTGTATCAAGCAGTTTATTGTTTTAAATAGCGTTCTGCTCTTTCACGAGCGGGGGGTCACGCGTGGGTCAGCGCTGCTGTCAGCGACACCGAGATTGCAGTGGAGCTGGATGCGTTCCTTGGTCTGCACCAGCACAGCTGACAGGAGACAGATCCAGAATCAGCACAGCAGTCTGAAAGCATTTGTTTTCAGAGGCATTTTACACGCATGCATTATGCATGTGTAATGCATTTGTACTGTCAACAGAATTATGTAAAGTGTCTATCAGGAGACATGTGAAGGGAGATGTTCCACAACCAAACAACTGGATAGTGGGTTGAATATGCACCCTCTGCAAAAGAGGCCGAGGGCGTGTGACAGCGTCTGCGTCCCTGTTTGCAGGTGAGATCGCGCTGCTGCTCAACCGGCCCCGAGCCGCCACGGTGGTGGCGCGTGGACCCCTCAAGTGCGTGAAGCTGGACCGGCCCCGCTTCGAGCGCGTGCTCGGGCCCTGCTCCGAAATCCTCAAGAGGAACATCCAGAGATACAACAGCTTCATTTCGCTCACCGTCTGAACGATTCCTGCCGCAAAGCTGCCTCCCTGTGACCTCTGCACTTCAGTTTGCTCCGTGCAGCTCCATGGCTTGACGAAGAAAAAATAAAAGATGCGCATTTCACGTGTACTTTTCTGTTTGTGTCACGTACCGGGTGTCACGTCAAATCTCATGTGTCATGTAAGTAGGAAGACAACTGTTTGGGTAAGACTGGCTTTGTGAAGATCAGGCTCTTGGCTTGCAGGCGAGACTTTTACCTATTGTTGGATCATAGAACTTAAAACTGTGTTTTTAACTGTTTAAAAATCTTACAAATTTCTATTTCGCTTATTATCTTTGAAGTCGGTCTTACTCACCTTTTGTCACGCTGCTTTGATCAGATGATGCCCCTTTATCCGTCACTTCTAGAAAACTCGTCACTGGCCGTGGACTCGAGGTTTCCAAATCCCGTGGGGTGAGCAGCAGTTGTAAGAGGGAAGATCTTGTTCATTCCAGCGAGCCAGCGAAAAGTAGCGCTTTTGAGTGATTTTGTTCATGTCTTAGAGCCAGGGGCCGTACTCCTCCGGGTTCCAAGCCCTCTGGGTCTGCTTTGCAGGGTGCGCTAAACCAGCCAGCCTGCTCCAGTCCTCTGGGGGAAGCGGTCAAGGGATGATGTTTTGTAAGGACCCAAATGGAGCCTTTAGGACCCAACTTACTTGTCCTCAGCTTTTTTTTTAAATGAGGGTTTGCATTAAATCCCTTAAGAGTCCAACGGGAACTTCTCTGCTGAATTAAGTGGGCTTTGAAACATTTATCCGTGGCAGAGCGTCCTCTGAATATTACATGAAATGCTGAGGAGGTGCCAGGTGCACATTGAGAGCTCAGCAGCAGGTTGTTTTTAATAAGGTCAACTTAGTTAAGTCCAAATGCCTTTCTTTTAGCATATGACTAAATTTTAGGATTTTTTAGGATTTTCTGAAAACCAAATACCCGCTTCCAAATGCCGCCTGTCCTCCACAAGATGTTATTGCATAATGAAAAGCACCAGGAGCTGGCGGCCGCCGCTGCGCTGCCCAGATGTGGGCACCTCTGGAACGGAGCTCCTTGCAGATCCAGGCCTTACTGTGTTGCGCAGCCCTCAAGGATGAGATCACTTGGGTTATTCTTTGCGAAGCTTTTCCTTTGAAGGAAAACTCGTCCTTGCTAGCAGCAGCAAAGGTCTGCATCTCAGCTGCCCTGAGCAGCACCGCCCGCTTTTCCTTGTGGCAAAACTCTATTTCTTCCTGATAACATCTTCCAAATTAAACACAAACTTCCTGTACCTTTCACCTGCCAAAGGTACCAGTGAACTGAGGCAGCGATCTCCCTATTGAAACTAGAGCTGCTGGTGAACATGGCTAAGGTTATTCCTGCTGCCACGCGATGTGCTTTCTGCTCTGGAGTTAACAAAACTGACTTGGGACTTTGCGCCGGCAGCCGCGGGCCCAGCGCTGCACAGAACTCGCTGCTCGGGGGCGTCGGGCTCCTCTCAGCACCTCGAGGGGCGTCATTCGGTTCGGCACATTTGCAGTGGTCCTCCCAGCGTGTATTCGTCGCTGCTGTTTATTACCATTATGTCCTCCTTCTTGCACGCGTTGCAAAATATGACTATTCACATTCTACAGCCTCGCAGGTTTTATCGTGCACATTTATATAGGCAGACTCCCGTTATCTATATATATAGAAAAATGTATATGCATTTGCAAAACTTTTGATTTGCTTCACTGTTTTTGTACTCTTTTGTGCATTTTTTAAAAGAAATACTTTTTAAAGTCACTCCTGTATGTTCTTTTACCTATTGCATCTCTGTTGTAGTGGGAAAAAATTGTGTTTCGCGTAATATGCAAGAAGCATCTCTTGTTAAACACCAAGTATTAGCCACACTCTTTACAAGTCACTCACACGCAACACCGACCCTTTGCTTCAAACCTTTACAACTCATGGAAAATCCATTTGAATTATGGTTCTGTTCTAAGTAATCTCAAGAGAAGTGTAACCGTTTAACACCAGGATTCCTATGCTTTATTTGGAACAAAATGATATTCATTGACATTTTCAAGATAATTGTAATATTTGCAGTGGATGACGGGACACGATTACAGTATGAATAAAATTCTTCTACGTTACATGTGGCCATTGTGGGTTTATTAATAATGGAAGTCTGTGTGAATAGAAGTCATGTTCTAGTTAAAATCTGCGTATCATAAAAAGTTTGAACTCTACTGAAAATGATCAGATGCAAAGGGACAAAAAATAGAGCGAGAATCGCAGCTCTGTATATAGTAATGGGAACCAAACTGGTTTTGTAGATGATTAGCATGAAGAAATAAAAAATCTGTTTAAATGTAACCATATATGTCTGTATGAAGAAGTGGGGGCTCAAGGTGTCTCTCGGACCTTCCTGTTGTTGTTGAGATGCCACTTCAGCCGGGCATTTAGGCGCATGTGGAACACGAAGGACATGAGCTGGCTGGCTGCTCGTAGGGACCTCGTGTGGAGCTTCACACCCCCGGGACTGCCGGCGAGTCTGCTGTTCTTTCCCAAACACCGACAATGCTCATTTTCCCCCAGTATCGCAGACAAAGCCCATGGCCACCCTGGGGATCTGTCCCGGTCGTTCCTCTCGCCTCCTGGCCGTGCACCAGCGCCGCGCGGCTGCCGTGGCTCGTGTCTGTGCAACGGGCTGGCCAAGAGCTGCCCGAGGACAGAGCGCTTGGAGAAGGCAGAGCCTCCAAGGAACCACCCGGATCTCGTGCATCGGGGTGAGGGCCGGGACCGAGGGTCAGGACAGGACGGCTCTGGGTGAGGAAGAGCTGTTCGGCAGGTTATAGATGTCACAAAATGTGCTGGGTTGGAAGGACCCACAGGATCATGGAGTCCAACTCCCATCCCTGCACAGGACACCCCACAGGTCACCCCGTGTGTCTGAGGACGGTGTCCAGTCTGTTCTTGAACACTGGCAGGTTGGGGCCGTGACACCTCCCTGGGGAGCCTGTTCAGTGTCCAGCACCTCTGGGGGAAGAACCTTTTCCTCACGTCCCACTGCCCCTCCCTGGCACATCTTCTGCCATTCCCTGGGCTCTGTCACTGTCACAGAGAGAAGAGTTTGGCACCTGCCCCCCCTGCTCCCCTGGTGAGGAGCTGTAACCGCAGTGAGGTCTTCTCTCTGTCTCCTCTTCTCCAGGCCCCCGCACAGGAACCCTGGGCGGCTCCCGACATCCACGGGCCGTCCAGCTTTCCATTTTTGGAGCGTGTTATTTTTCCCCCTTCGCTATGATTCAGGCGGGAAGGACTCGTCTTTCCAGAGAATTACTCACGTTATGTAGTAATCAGAAGTGACCGCTCTCTCTGAGGCTCTTCCAGAAGGACATTGCCAGCCCACGCTCCCCAGAAAAGAGCATCTCACCACTCCTCATTGTCATTCTTTTTCCCCTCGGTTTTGTGTCGCAGCCATTTCAGGGCTCCCAAGACAAAAGAAAATATTTTTTCTTTGTTTTAATAGGTTCTAATTGTACCTCCAGGTGTTTTATGAGGCTCAGGTGGCTGACCAGGCTTTACTGTGTGTATGTGGTTACTGTCAGCTCTCCTCAGCATTCCCACCACTTTGTGGCAACGGGCGCCTAAAGCTGTGGAGACACTTGGACCCCGTGAATCCTCGACCCTCAACCAGCGCGGCCCGACAGCGCGTTCCTGCTGCTCGTGTGGGCGGGAAACAAAGAGCCATTGCAGAGAACCAGGCAACCCCAGTGCACACCAGTTCGGTTGTTGGCTGCTGGTTGGTTTTGCTTGCGGTCAGTGGTCGTCAGGAGCAGAGTCAGCACACGAAGGGCGATGTTTCTTCTCTTGTGAAGGTTGCACAGGGCCTGTGCATCGCGTTCAGTTTTAAGTCTTCACTGACCTATTTATGGAGGAGCTCCTGGTTGTCCTGTGTGCACGTGTGCATGTAGCAGCTGGGAGAGGGAATGTTATCTTGTGCAGAGGCAAACCGTGATGATCAGCCAGAGATCCCCCTGCCTGCTGTTGGTTGTGGTGCCACAAGGATGTGCAGTCCTGGCGATGGCCGCGGTGTCCCCACAGGGGATGGGAGCAGAGTATGTGTCATTACACCGCTGACCTGATGAGCACCAACCAATTTAAAAGCTCACACTTGATATTTCAGAGACCAGCTCACCATTTAGAGACCAAATTATCTACTCTTACATTCCCAGGCATGTTTTTTAAATTTGTTTCTAATGATTTGGCAACTCCGCCTGGAGCTCATTTTCGCCTTCAAATGCACCCGGCTGCTCAGAAACTCGTGTTTCCACAGCCAGAGTCGCTTCTATAGGTCCCACTTCCCCCTGGGGAAGGAGAACATATTTGGATATAAGCGTATGAGTAGCCTTGAAAATCCAATGTCACAGGAACGCATTGGCTTCGATTCTCCTCGTCCTCGCAGGGTTTCCCTGCGGCTCCTCGCTGCTCGACGGAGTTTGATCCGGGATGCAGCACTCGCACAACACGCTGGCCAAAGGAAGTGGCATCTGCAGCCAGCCGGTACCTCTGCGAAGGCCGAGGGTGCTTTTTGTGCTTGATCAGCCTCCAATGCCAGAGCAATTCTTCTGATGTCTGAAAATCTGGATTCAGCTGTTAGGAAAGAGGCTGCACTTTGCCTGGGAAAGGGAAACAAAGCACGAGCATCTCCTTGGGCACACTCGGACTCTTATCTCACAAGTGCAACTTTCGCCTCCAAGTGCTCCAGCCGCTCCCCAGCCGTGGTTTAATCCGTGTTTCCAAGCCACTCTCTGCAGAAGGATTGCAGAGAACCTCTGCTGCCCAGACGGGCCGCAACACACGTTCATCCGGTGCTGGGGCAACTCTAAGTGTGCAGAGTTCTCTTTAAGAAAAGAGTCCTGAGCTCTCACGGAGGAAAATAATACTCATTTTACCCAAGAAGACTGCTCCTATTCCAGTACAAACCGTCTCCAAACATGGAACAGCGCCGTGCCATGTTGCCGCACGGGCCAGCAGCGCTAAATGAATTGGCAGATGCTGCGCCGCTGCCTGATCTCCGAACGCTGCTCCTCGCTACTCGTCGCTTCGGTTCGAAGCCAAAACGGTTGATTTGCCAAACAAGTGCCCCTCACCCGAGCCCTGATGGGGTGAACGGAGCCTTGCGCTGCCAGGACCTGCCGGGTGCGCCCTCCGTGCCCGTGGTGGGTGCTGACAGCCGACGGCCTTTGCGAGAACGGGCGGTTGGCGAGGGGACGTACAGACCGAGGACGAGGTGGGGATTTCTCAGCACCGCTGTTACTGGCGCTCTGGATGTTCACACTGCTGGCTCTGGGGAAATCAAGCCTTTCTGGGAAGTGGCTACTCCCTATCCTCTTTATACAGAAAACGTATTGTTATTAGTTGAAAGCACTTTTGTGTTGCCTTTAGACTACAAGCATGGTGATTGTTCCATTAGAAGACATCATGGTGCATAGCAGTGAAATACGATGTACAGTACCATGCAGTATGTATTTTCCAGATAAACTGGGAAAATAGTGGCATGGATCTGCAAAGTGGGGGTACAATAGCCGCTTTGCGTTCCTCCATGTGCGGAATTTATACGCGCTACAGAGTGACTCTGTTTCGTGCCCATGTGTTTACGATGATCGGGTGATTAGTCGTATTTCTAAGCTGGTTTCATTTTCTCAGTTGTATTTGTGGGCCAAGCACAAAGTCGCAGCGACTTCAGATCGAACGCGGCGATGAATTAGTGCTGGCTAAACCCTCCCACCATTTCTTTCCACTACGGCAGCGAGAGAGAACAGACTTAGCAGCTGAATAATACAAGAGATTATTTCTCCTCATCATCCAGGGGCAGCTCAAGCAATTTGCCAGATAGAAGTAGTTGGCTGCGTTTGCAGACTCTGGGATATTTGATTGAGACTTTCCAGCCCGAGGTGCATCCCTGCGCACCCGCCCTGCCCGAGCAGCAGATGCGTCACCGCTCAGTTTAACTTGCGTAAGGACGGCTGCGGGAATCGCTGCCAGGGACGAATCCGCACCGCTCAGCGCCGGCTCCTGCGGAGATGGAAAACCCCTGGTCCTGCAGTCGGGAGGAAGGAGTCATGCCCCTGTGCACGGCTCGTACGGCTCCTGGCGGGGCCGAAGGGATCTGGGAAAGCAATAGAGCTGCTCCGCAGCCTGGCAGGGCTGTCCAGCGCTGCTAACGGCCACCGGCAGCACCGCGAGCTCCGCACGTGCTGCCATGGGCCAGATTCCCATGAGATGGTAGGATGGTGCGTAACCTTGACACGCATCCAGTAAAGCATCACACCCGCTCCTGTTGCCTTGCATTTCTGGCTCTCAGCCTGGGATTTGGCTTTTATTGAAATATAGGAGTAGTCGAGGAGGGTTTTTTAAAACTTGGATTTGCCGAGGGCGGGAGAAGGTACCTCAATGTCTGGAGGTTCCTGAGGAACACAAGAACCAGCCCCACAAAGGCGACCTTGTGCAAGCTGGGAGATGCAGCAGAACCTGTGTCCGGATGAAAGCTGCCCTATCAAAATAGCCATAAACAAACCCGTCTCCTCTGCTACAGAAAAGCTGTTGTGCCAGGAGCATATTAAATTGTATATGCTTTTTCTCAAGGCAAAAGAATTGCAGCAGTGACGGCAGCTGTGCGTGCTGGAGCTGAGCCACTGTATTCAACTAATGAAGGCCTCGCTGAGGACAGGGTGGGGGAAGGACTGCGGATGAATGTTTTATTCAGAGGGACCCGCACTGAAATAATCTACCGGCACTGGGGAGATGTGATAGGGGAAGGAAAAGTGATTGCCCAGACACCGAAAGCAGGTGCCTTTGCCAACGGGCAGCACAGGTGATGGGCTGGATGCCCCCCAGGCCGGGCTCCGCGGTCCTGCGGGCGTTGCTGGTTGCAGGATGAGGCAAGATGTATTCTTCCCTCTTTCCCTGGAGAGGTTCTCGGTCCCAACGCCCAGGAGCAGAGCTGGGCTGCGGTCACAGCTCTGCCCCACAGGAGCCGGTTCCAGGTGGGGTGCCCAGCCTGCCTGGCGCGGGGTGTGCAAGGGATTCAAAACCAGAGGGGAGCGGGGAGATGTGGGCAGCCCTGTCCTCCACATCACTGGATTCTGCTGATGGCCACCTGGCCACTCCCAGGTGTGGTGGGTAAGTGGGAGATAAGAGGCCTCATACCCACAGGGGAGGTTATTTCAGCCTGTTTTCACCCAGCAGAGCTGCTCTTTGCCTGGCTTGTGCTGGTGTCCTGGACGTATGGGGTGCAGAAGGCTCAGGACTCCCCCAGCACCTCCCACATCTGCCTGAGTGTCCCCGCACCGGCGACAGGGCTTGGAGGGATCCCTCTGCAACCTGTCATTGCATTGTAAACAGCCACGAAGAGGGATTTCATCACCATTCACACTATCTCAACCCAGTGCAAAATGAGCTTTGCAACCCAGGTCGTTGCTTGGTTGGAGGAGGATCTCCAAGTCTGCTGCCCAGGCTTTGCTCTTAACTCCTTGGGCTATGGAGGTCGGAGCCTGAACCTCGCGGCCCCTGCATGGAGGTGACGCACG
This sequence comes from Columba livia, assembly GCF_036013475.1. Classification (NCBI taxonomy): domain Eukaryota; kingdom Metazoa; phylum Chordata; class Aves; order Columbiformes; family Columbidae; genus Columba; species Columba livia. The sequence continues at coordinate 16,354,291 of NC_088616.1, forward strand.
CGGGAGCCCAGGTCAGCCGGACACCTTCTGTGAGCTATGGTGAGTATCTAACACCTTTTTCCACCTTGAGCTGCAATTCCCTTCTGAGCAAAGCTGCATTGTGAGTGACGGACATGGGATAATTTCCTAGTCCTCCCAAAATTTAGAAACATCAAGAAAACTAGCAAGATGCTTTCCTTATTAACTCAGGAGCACGCTAGCAGAGAGGCACCTTATGTAGATCCTCCCTGGGAGTGAAATAAAGCAGAATAAATTCAGAAAGCATGACTTCTGTGCAGACACCTTGCAGGTGCCTCATCAAAGATCAGTTTATCCCCAGGCGATGTAGTTCAAACGCTGCAGTGAGGAAATGGGGTGGAAGAGCCTGACACCCACCTCAGCTTAAGTTCAGTCCCTGCAGCTGTCCCCTTCTTTAGGGCAGAAGAGGAGATTTATGGCTCTCCTGCAATGCGAGCGATGCTCCGGGCGCCCGCGAGGTAAATGCCCTTTTGTGCTTGAATCCGTTCCCTGTTTGGAGTCACTGCGCACACTGGGCTAACGTGATTCACTGAAAGAAAACCCACTTGGGTTGCTTTTTAAGCAGATTACAGCAGATTAGCTGACTAATCTATATGGAATCCCCTCTCCAACAGTTTCAAACTGTAAACAAATCCAGCCACTTTTGTATTGCTTATAAATATTTACTGTGGATTATATGAAGATTAACTTCAAATTATATTTGCAACAATGGTTTTATTTTGTGATTTACTACCTTTGGTAAAGTAAAACCTTTTGAAAGAAATACACCTTCAACAAAGAGTGAATTTAAGGCCTATCAGCTGTACAATGTCATGTACCAGAGCATGTACACAAACAGAAACTGAATACATTAGCACCCACAGATGAAGGAAACTGAGAATAAAAGCTACTGGTGCAGAATGAAAATGCCTGGGATGGTCATAACATGGAAGGAGAATCTTCCCTGTAAGGTCTGACTCGGTGTCAGCCGCTGACACCTCCGCTGCTACTCACAGCTGGTTTTGGCAGAAAATAATTGTGCATGGTTGATGGATGTTGTTTGGTGTCTTGAGATGTCACTGTCCTCGGGTGGTCAGTGTGAGTGACGTTTTGCTGCCCAGGTGGCTGGTAAGAAATGAGGCACCTTTATAATGAAGCAGTTCATCTTCCTGAAGTTCCGGGGGTTCCATTGTATCTCCAGCCATACGGGGAAAGCCAAGAGCCACCAGGTGGGCTTTGGGGGCTGCTGCTGACCCCGGTGAGATCCCAGCAAGCCCAGTGACTTGTGGTGTGAAAGCTCCTGAATTTAAAATGTCACGGGGAGGGCTGGGGGTTGCTGGTGGTGTCACGCAGCTCCGCAGAGCGGGGAGGGGAAAGGCTGAAGACATCTCTGTGCCTGGGGCTGCATCACGCTGGGAGGAACCGGCAAGTGGAGAGAGAGGAGGGTCCATGTGCAGGGGGTGCCTGGAGCAAAGCGCGTCCTTCCAGAAAACAACAGGGCAGAGGCCACTGGGGAGGGACCGTACACACCAGCCAGTGCAGGACCGGGTTTGGCAGCACATCCGAACGGGTGTTCGGGGGCAGGCGGCACCAGCCCACCCGCACCCGACCGGGTGCTGCTGCTCCACAGAGAGCAAAGCCGACCCTGCATGGCGTTTGGTTGGGACAGGGGAATGTTGTGTCTACCGGGCCAGCGAAGGAATGCTCAGTTTACAAGACAATGGCTTTTTAGGAAGCCAGAAAAAGTTAAACAGCCTTCCCAGATGGCAGATTGTCCCATTCCACCCTTTGTGTAATTAGGGCAGCTTCATACTCCTATAAAGAGACAATCTGTTTAATATATGAGATTTCCAAAGTCTGAGCAAATGAGTATCTGAGAACTGGCTTCTGATGTGGTTTATGTTCTTTTTGATAGATTTAGGTTATGGGAATGTTGGTTACAGAGGCAGTGAGTGATTCATGCTGAAACCATCCGGTGCCATCTGATACACGCTGTCCACCCAAAGGTAGAGGGAGGCTGCTGCCTGGCTCCTGTTAGTGCCTGCAGCTGAAGCTGCTCAGTGCTCAGTTATAATTAAAGCAGAGAAAAAGCAAGGGCTGCATTTTGCAGAAGAGAAGTAATACCAGATCACCATTTCCATAGCAAACTGGGGTCTTGCAGTGATGCCTGGAGACCTCAAACTCACGTGCCCTGTGTAAGGAGCAGGACTGGCACCTTGGAAAAAGCCGGTGCCCCAGGAGAGCCTCCGGCCACTGCTTTATGAGCCCAAAGCACCGCAGACAGGAGCTGATTGCGCTGTGCTTGCTGCCCACCTTGGAGCTGCCTTGGGAAACATCCTTCCCCCCAACTGCAGTTTTGTCTCAGTAGTACTTGCAGATGTGGGAAAGAAGGGGGAGAAATAACATTCCCCTCTACATTTTTTTCCCTATAGTCAAGATTTTGGAATCCCATCTCCATCTCCAGAAGATCAAAGCAAGCAAAAAGGGGGGTCTCTGCAAAGTCTCAAAGGGGAGCTGCTCTGCAGAGAAGGGTTGTGGTTCTCCAGCTTTGATGTGCTCCCTGGAGCCCCTGTGCCACCAGGTGACCCTTTTTTGGCTGGGGCTGGGCTGCCAGCTGAAAACATCACTCAGAGACAAACCTTAGCGCTGGAACGGGAGAGTGGGCACGGGGCACAGAAAATGGGGTGACGAAGCCGTTGGGCGTGATGCTGGGCAGCAATAGGGTGGTCACTGTCACCCAGCTGCCCTGCAGCACGTCTCTGACTCCCATCACCAGGGCAGGGGAGTCCTCGTCAAAGCTCACAGATTCCCTTTGGACTTTCATAACTCCTCCAGGATTTGTGTGAGAGCAGGGAGAGGCCGTGAGCCAAGAGCTTTGCAGCATCACATACCTTTGTTGCCATGTAATAAGCAGAAGACTTGAGGATTCTATTTTTGTTTGCAGGTTTTCCCCCCTCTGTTGCTTGTGTTTCAACGATGCGTAAGTCTGGAAGGAAAGTTTGTGTCTTATAGCAAATTTGTAGCTGAATTACGGGGGGTGCTTTGACCGCTTACTCTGAGTTCGCTAACGTTAAAATAAATCCAGGGTCACTAGGGATCCCTGGCTTGTGCAGGCATCGAGAAAGACCTTTAAACAGTGTAGGAAACTGGTACCGGAGCACCAGCCTCCAGCCCACAGAGTCCTTTGGGTGACACTGGAGCTCCAGGACTGTGCAGGGTGGCCTTGGAGCAGCTCCATAAGGGACCGTGTGCCCTTCCCCAGCGAAGCCACCCCTCTCCACCTCCTGTTTTGCTGACTGTGTGCTCGCGGGTTCATCCCCGAACCCCACTTCAGCTGCAGCTGTTTCTGCATGCAGAGCATCTCTGATGAGCAGAGAAAACAGCTGCGGCAGCAGGGACACTTATCTTTTCCAACTCAGCATCCCTGTTCTGTCACGAGCTGGTGGCCTTGGCCAAAGCCACTGATAACCAGGACCGAACGAAGCCTCCCCGGGCTGGCGAAACGCTGGCCAAGAATAGTGCCAGCAGCTCCTGCCCCAGATAACGCAGTGCACTTTCAAGGTTTATTGCCTTTATCCCCGTTTGTTGCCAGCCTGAATGTTTCTATTATCTTCTTTTCCCCCTGTTTTGGCATTTCCCTAACGAGCAGCGTTATTTTGTTGCCTCTCTTTCAGCAGGGACAGACAGGGCCTTGTTTTCCAAACATGACACACATACATTGGAAAGCAAGGGGATGATGGCAAAGCATATTTGGTCTGCCTTGGTGATTTGAAAGGTTATTATCTGACCTCTCTCTCATCACCTTAGCGCCACAAATCTAGTGAAGGGGCCATTCTTAGTTCTGCTTCCTCTGCAATGGACTCATGATTTCTTTGCTGACCTTACCAATTAATTCCCATAATTCAGTCACTGAGTTCCTTAGAAGTTTGTCTGCTCCCCAGTTTGACTCTCTTTGGGCAACTTGACCCACAGCTGGGAGTTGCATCAGCACTGACTTTAGCCCACGGTTCCTGCTTTTTGGTTCTAGCAGCATCTCAAATTGCTTATCGGCATCAGATGGTTGTTTTCAAGACCTCGCACAGCTTCACCTCTTCCTCTCCGATGCTACATACACTGAGAATGAGCCATGTGAGCTAATCCCCCATCAGGATTCATAATGTCAGGAGAAAAACCTGGTAGAAGGAATGTTCATCACAGTTTGTTCTGCAGTACAAAAGGTCGTTCTGGCTGAATAGTTTGTCAGAAAATTTCCATTTGGTGTGAAAGTTTTCAGGGAAAATTGCGAGTTTCTTCTATGCAGCAATCAAAACATTTCATTTTCCTAACAGCTACCAACTGTCCCCTGCACCGAAGTGCAGAACGAAACGTGAAAGGTCATTTTCTTCAAAAGCGCTCGTCAAAAGCTCTGCACATGCCTCCAGCAGCACTTTGTGTGACCCTAAACCATCCGTTACCCTCTGAGACCCCTCAGATGGTCCCCAGAGCAGCGCGGTACCCGCGTCTCTCCAGCTCCCACAGGCAGCACATGGATCTCATGGGGCACGACCAAGGTGGTGTTAACTGAGGGAGGATCATCCGCATCTGGATTCCACACAGTGACGCACAAAATCAGATTGTTCAAGGGAAGAAAAGCAGAAGTACAAACCGATGAGAACTCTCCTCGTGTTGCTGCCAAGTATGACCCTTTCGCATCAGCAGATTAACCTAAAAAAATCCTGGCCGCTGGTTTTTAATCCGTTTGATGTCCCACCCATCACGACAAGCGAAGCTGTCGGTAGACATGGACAAGTGTCTGAAGGGATAGGACTAGGGGATGTGTTTGTCACGTGGCCTTCCAAAAAACCAGCATCACCTTCCCGCTGAGCAGGTGTGATGGAGACAGGGTGCTGGGGTGGGAGGGGATGAATCTGTTGCGGCCCAAGCAGCAGGTGGGGAAAGAGAAATGGCCCACACGAGTGCTGCTGTCACTGGCACCCTGGGGAGCGAGGGTTATTCAATGTGCCCCAGCCCCAGCAGAGCCACACGCTGCACGTTGACCAGTATGTGTGAGAGCATCTTGGCGGAGCCCCAGGCAACACCTGTCTGTGCACCACCCAACATACACCCCTGAAAACAGCTTTACAACAGCCTCTGGGAGACCAAGTTCTTCATTTTACCAACAGAAAAGCAATTACACATGAAACCTTGGCTCCCAGGAGGGCACGAGTAAAGGAATGTGCTTTGGCCAAAGGGTGGAATTGGCTCATATCTGCACCTTTGCACCCGGCGGTCTGTTGGGTGCTGCGCAGGTGAGGGAAGGGAAGGGCTGTCTGCAGAACACGGTTCGCCTGGAGCTGCTGCTGAACTCATTTTTAATGCAGCATTTTCGATTATTTCCTACTCACTTGATACACCACCAAAATAGATCCAGTTCTCCCCTGTTTTAGCCTCTGCTAAAACCCTCAGACCACATCTTCTCCCATAACAAAAAGTATGTGGAATTGGCTAAAAAAGAAACATTCCTGTTCTCACAACACTTAAAAAAATCCACTCCTTTCCTAAGAAAAAATAGCACTTATAAGATTTTATGAAACTGCTTCTGTCCAGAAAGCTCCTGCGTCAGATCAGCTTCGTCCCTTTAACCACTGCTGTGCCAAGCCTCGCTGTAAATTATTAATCATCCCAAAATAGCTGCTGAAAATAGAGGCAAAAGGGAAGGCTTGATAACAGCGAGGCATATGACATAATTTATTTTGATTTTACTGAGACTCTTTAAGAAAATCTTTAAGAACTTGGGGCAGGATAAAGCTGTAGGGACACAAGGGACACGCAAGCATGAGACCATGTGCTCTGCTGGGGGGATGAACGCGGGACCCCTTCGTTAGACTTGGTGATTAACTGCCAAAGGGAGAACGAGAGAGAGGGAAATCAAGCAGCGAGCTGAACTTGCAAATGTTTTTGGCATGAAATCATGAGGGCAAATGCAAAGCTATCCGCCCACCAGCACACGCGTGGAGCTGCCACTCTATGGGGACAATCCTATATATATATAGATATATGTATATAAAGGAAAAATTGAGCTGGCAAGGGATTCTTCACCTTGGAGAAGACTCGCGGGCCGCAGACCCTGCTCATGAGCGCAGCACAAGGCTCAGTACTGCGGGACGGCAGATGTTGAAAGGGTGATGCGGGTCTTGGGGTGAAAGCTGCATAAAAGCCCGGCTTTTGCAGCAACGCGGTGGCTCAGGGCAGTAGCCCGTGGCTCTGGGCAGCAGCCCGTGGCTCTGGGCAGTGTCCGGTGGCTCTGGGCAGCAGCTGGTGGCTCCGGGCAGCAGCCGCCCCTCGTGGGCCGGGACGGGCCCTGCGCATGGGACAGCTTGCGGGTGCTTTGCGCCCGGCCGTGGGGCGACCCTGTCGCTTGCAGTGTCAAACAGACTCAGCGTCTGCATTGCGGGGGAGTGTTGGGAAAACCGCACCCAGGCAGAGCTGCTGGGAGAGAGAAAGAAAGAAAGAAAGAAAGACATTTTGTTGTGAAGGGCTTTTTCTTCTTCTTGGATATTTTTTTTTCCAAGCTGTATTTCTTTGGGAGGCTTTGTGGACAGTGTGGGCAGAGCCAAGTGGAAGGAATTTAAAGGGAGAAGGCAGTTCAGGGTCACAGCCCGATATGCGAATATAAACCAAACAGTTGCTGGTGGTACAAAGCAGATCCCCAGAGCTGATGTGGGGCCGCAGACCTGTGGTGAGGGACTGGCAATGGGGAGAAGGGAGCTGCGTCCCACAGCCAGGAGCAATGCGGGACGCAGGGAGCGCAGGCAGCCAAAACAAGGATGGAGGCACGAGGTGGATCTGCATGGGAAGGAGAGATGGGGCAGAGACCTAAATAACAAGCCTGGCTTGGCTGTCTTGGTTTTGGCCCTTAAGCTGGGGAGGGAGTTTCTGGGCGGCTTTCCAGCGGGGGCAAGGGGAGCCCGGAGAGAAGAGCTCAGTGAGCATGGGCTGAGGAGGGGAACACCCAAACCAAGGAGCCTCGCAAGGAAAACCAGTCATTTGCTCTATTGCCTTCACATACAGTTTGGAGACTTTACCAGTAATGGGTCTGATGCCCTATCAGGTTATTATGGCTTTTTAGCAAATGAAACCTGGAAGGCTGGGTTAGTCTTCTTCTGCTCTGTGTGTAATGACCTTAGTGCCACCTTACAGTCACCTCTTCTCTGGCACCTGCTTCTTTCTAATTCATGCACAGCTAGGTTAGAAAATAACCATCATCAGGAAGGAAGACTGTGCCACAAGAAATTGCAGTGTAGGTCAGTATGGCTTTTGGCTCCTGTGTGCACGGCTGGGTTTTGTTCTCACACTGGTTTTATCACAGGGATGCCCCAGACACAAACTCCTCACTTGTTTCTTGCTGTTTCTATTGCTACTTTGCCAAAGCGTCCCTCACCTCCCAGAAGTCTTTCACTGGGTACACGTGGGACCAAAGTCAGAGCTCTGGGACTGCACAGTTACAGTCTCCATGAGGCTTAGCAACAAGGCTATTTTTAAAATGGCTCAAAAGGTAATTTGGGAGAGAAGGAGATGTCTCTCCTGCAGAAGCCGGCCGGGTGGGCAGCGCCACAATGGCCATTTCCCTTGGCACAGGCCATGCTAGAGCCACCGTGACCGTGTCACCCATGTGCAGCAGGTGACGCTTCACTCTGCTTTGAGGCGACCACCACACACCTCTTGAGGCCTCCCAGCCAAGCAGGTGCTGTTTTATGGGGGAAGTTTCTCTGACACAACCAAACGTACACTAGAAATTGGACTGGATCCACAAAGTTCACTGCGGATCGGAGCTGCATTTTGAAGCAGTGATGCAGAAGTTAAAGACTCCATCGCTGATTCCCAGTCTCTTGAGCCATCTGGCTCCCTATCACTATTTTATCTTTCTCAAGTGCTGCGAATGCTGAGGCCCTGTTCTGGTGTAATGGTGTTTCAAATTAAACCGACAGCCAGTTTGGATTATGCAACCATGAAGCAAAGAAACACAAGATGCAATGCAGAAAGTCCCTCCCAGCAAAAGTTTCTGATGACATTTATGGGAGTAGGTGGTGCAGGGGAAATTCCAGATGGATGGGAAAGTAGCAGTGATACAGCAGACCCCTACAGAGGGTGGGATCAGGGCACATGGTGAACCGCCCGAGAAGATGTGGTTATGAGATCAGGCGGACGGCCTGGGGAAAGTCAGCGGAGACGTGTGGAAAGCCAGTGGGCAGCTAGCAATGTGATGCTGAGATGAGCATGAGATGGGAAGGGTGTGGTGAGGCAAACTCCAAGAGACTGAGTGCTTGCCTAACGCCAGGAAAAGAAGCAGGTTCATCCTAATGACGTCAAGAGAACGCTCCACTCTCCGGGTTAGTCATACTTTGAAGTGCTGGGCTGAATCTGGGCTGTGTTTGACCCGGCCTCTCCATCCCTCAGAAAGCCAGAGTTGAGTAAGACCACACATCACACCGCACACCTCCGGAGGGAAGTGATTAAGCCATGAATAAGAGATCCACCAGCTGTTGCGCTTTGTGTGTGTGCATGCGCCGTGGAAGCACTGCAAAAAACCGAGCCTGGGACCAAAGGTGAGACCTCCATGAAGGACCATGACAGCAACCACAAGACTAAAAGCATGAGCAATGGAAACCAACACCACACTAGTGTGGTTGTTTGAATTTGGTATCTTCATTTTAAACAAAGGAGGATGATGGAAGAGTATTTTTCAAATCCTTCTCATTAAGTAATGCCCCCACCTCCCATTTTAGTGGGAGTGGGACATGCACACCTCTTTAACACCCTTGGGAATTTCTACCTAACTACAGTATGAACCCTACAAGACAGGTGGGTTTTTTTTGATAGAATGATAGCTTGCTTCAGATTCAGCCCCTCCTTGTTTCTGAATGTGTTTCATGCCTGGCCACAGAAAATATTTAACGTCGTTGATAATTATGACAGAAGACTAATCCCCAAAGACTTCTAGCACTGATTTCTGTAAAAGCAGGGTTTTGCACTGGGTGTTGCTAAGGTCACGTATTCTCCCAGAGGCTTTGGACTGGCACACAGATCCAGCAGCTATGCTGTTGTCTGCTTTCAGAGCAGAAGCGGAGCAGGCGAACATATCAGCAGCCACTAAGAGCATCCAGAGTTGAAACGGTGGCATGCCCAAGCAGCCCTTGTCGTGCTTCCCGAGGCAGGAAAGCCATGGCGAAAGATGGAGAAAACAAAGACACGGAAGCGATCTGGAAAGCACAAACCGGGGAAAGGATGAGCAGGAACAAGGGAAAAATGCAGCGAGAAGAGGAAAGAAAGGAAAAGTCATAGGGAGAGATACACACAGAAGAAGCGCAAGCAGTTTAACGTTTGTACGCGTCGTGGCTGGGCTCTTGCCCATGGTATTTAACTTCACAAATGAACCCAGGCATTATGCACCGAATGATTGTTAATGCAGCAGATGCAGCCAGACATACGTAGGAGTGTGTTAATGTAAGGCCTGATGTAAAAAACACCTGCTAGTTTGGCAGGGTGTCTCAGGAAAGATACATGTGGCTCATGTGATTGTGCAGTATTTACAAAGGTATCTGTTGCTTTCTCATCACTCCATGTGCAATTCCCATTTGCCTTAACGGGAGCTTCACACAATGACGGTATAACAGAGACACGGGGCTGAAGTGAAATGGAGCTGGTCCCATTTACACTGGCAGAGAAGCTGATGTCTTAAATGCTCTTTTTCTTCTTCTTTTTTTTTTTCCATCTGAAATATCTAGGACATGGAGAGGAATTCTCTCTCGACAATACCTCGGCTCCAAGGCTGCCTTGTTTACAATGGCTTAAGCTTTTATAAGCCTGAAGGAATTGCACTGGTGCCATGAAATTATACAGGGAAGAAGCACTTTTGAAGATTATAACAACGTGGCCTGCCTTGTCCTAATCCCCAGTGCCACACCACTGAACCAGAAGTGTGCCATTGCTGCAGTCTTAGAGGGACTGACACAAGATACTCTTGCAAACCAAAGGCCGGGCTGGTACCTGGCGATTCAACAGCAGTATGGGGCCAGGCTGCTTCCAGGAGCATCGCGGGGATGGGAGGTTCTGACTCACATGCGGAGAGCAAACAGCTGCAGCGGTGTGAGACGTCGCCCCACAGCTGTCTGTGCGGGCTCTCTGCAGGAGGCTGCCCACGAGCACACGCCACCGAAGGGGATGGATGGTGGGGCCTCAGCTGTCCCAGCTCAGGGCCCGGGGGAGGCACCGAGAGGGCAGATGGAGAACTGGGGCGGCTGCAGCGGGGGCACTGGCACCTGTGCCACGAGCTGGGGAGGCACCTCTGGCACAGGGGCAAAGCATGAAGGAAGGAACACCATGCACTGTCCCAGCACAATGAATTAGATCTCATCTGCTAGGACCCTCAGCAAACAGGTTTCTTCTCTGTTTCCCTGTCGTTCCATGGGATTTGGAGGTTGTAGCATGGAGGGGGTTGGTCTCTTATCCCAAGCAGCAAGTGATAGGACAAAAGGAAATGGCCTCAAGTTGCACCAGGGGAGGTTTTGACTACATATTAGGAAAAAATTCTTCCTGGAAAGTGTTGTCAGGCATTGAACAGGCTGCCCAGGGCAGTGGTGGAGTCACCATCCCTGGAGGGGTTTAAAAGGCGTTTAGATGAGGTTCTTAGGGACATGGTTTAGTGCTAGAGTTGGGTTATGGCTGGACTCGATGATCCTGAGGGTTTCTTCCAACAGAAACTTTTCTACTCTATGATTTCTTCCTGGAGTGTGCCCACTTTTGCCCCCTCCTCACTCAGCCGCCCTTGCTGGAGCTCTGGCGTCTCCCACGTCCCAGCTCTCTGCAAGGTGCATGCGGAGAAAGGCCCCGGCACAGGCAGCCGGAGCAGTAGCCGAGACACAAAGCAGGGATGCAGAGAAAGCTGCTCTTTTATGCCGTCTCTTGACTTTCTTTTTGGCGTTTTAAACCTTCTCTGCTCACCTTTCTCTTTTCAGATTTTCTTCCCAAAGTAACTGCAGCAACACAACCCACTGCCTTGCGTTTCATTCTCAGCCTCGCAGTCGCCACTTTATTTTGCCTTTTCCCAGTTTCATGAAAGAACGCAGTCGCACGAATAACAGGATTATTTATCATCCTCTCCCTCCCCTTTCAGGATGACTTGCTGTTTATGGAAAGCACTGGAGTGCAGGAGAGATTGTGCTACAGTTAAACAGAAAATGCTTAAAGGGCCATTGCCTGTGCTCTGGTTTAACATTGTATTTCTCACTGATTTCCAAGAAATAAGGAGATCTGTGTCCAGACTGATGGGTACAGCATCAGAAATCACTGCTGAAAGGTAAACAAATGCTAGACTCAATAGGATGGAGGTGGTGGCTCTGCACGTCACTTTTTGCAAGAACCAAGAAATTCACTTCTGCTGTAAATGCAGGTACATGTCCCCTTTCTAGCCCAGCGGCAGATCACGGGAAAGAACGCGCTCCTGGTGAGCACAGGGTGGTGGCTGGCAGGTGAGAGACCAAGCTAAGACATCTACATGTGACACAGCCAAATGATGCAACCGCTGCACGCTTCTGGGAGGTCTGTTGGACCTGGAACGTAGCGGGACAGTGCTAAAACTAGTCCTGAGACAGCGGGTGGCTGAGAGAAAAGGGCTTTGGAAGCGGTTCCTGCCAGCTCCTCATCCACAACTTGGCCACAGTCACACGGCAGGTTCGCTACGTAGCCACACTCCGTCCTCTCTCCATTTCTGATTGCCCATGTGCCTTGTGTTTATGGGGGATCTTTATCAGCTTTTGGTAAGAAATTGCATAAGCACAAAGTAATGAGAACAAACAGCTGGAAAGCACTGAATTCCCTGGGAATTTCTACTGAGGAACAGATGCCACAGCACAGGTTGCCTGCTCCGGTCCGGCCACCAGCATGAGTGGGTCTGTGCGCAATGGTGCGCCCCGAAAGGATGGAGGCACCAGAGAGGATTAGCCTGGGGGACTTGGCTAGTGTGGGCTCCGTGAAGCCCTCTGGAGAGATGCTGCACTGGACCGGGGACTTCATGCATGGTCCTTTGAACTATGTGCAACCCCTGAGTTCATGTGAGCACCAGGCTCGTGTATTTCTAGATGTAAGAAAATGAAAACAGAATGTACAGAACTCTACACTGGAAAAACCCCTGAAACCAATCCTTCTATTTGCTCTTGTCCTTCCCCTGTATTAACTGGGTTTCTGTGACAAAAAGGGTCAAAAATTCAATTAGAAAACTTCACAGCCATTACAAACATCTGCAGCTCAAAATAAATGAGCAATTCCACTACAGCAGGCTTTGCATCTCCTGTGTCCTCTGGGTACTGCTGGATCCTGCAGTCTCTGGTGTGCGCACAGCTGAAAATGTGTGTATCATTCTCATGAGTTTTTATTGTAAGGGAGGGAATCTCACAGGACAAATGTGTAATGTTGTAAAAGCAACAAGGTTGCATGGATACACGAACACAAACGGGGCGGCTTGCGCTTTGAGGATATGAATTCTTTGGAAGAATAACTATCTCACTGTGTTTGGATGGAGCTTAATAAAATGGATCGCTCCAAGCTAGGCCTCTACAGCCTTCCAAGCTACAAACAATGAAGAATAATATCAATTTTATGGTACTTCGCATGGCTGAGTTACATCCTGGATGGTCTCCACAGGATCACTGCAGTGTGCTCTGACTTGGGGCAGAGGAGAAGAGCTTTACACCCACATGAACACACTGCATCCAGGACCCCAGGGCTGAGCCCTGAGCGCGTTGCTTCCATTTACAACGTCTATCAGTATACCTTAAGCCGGGCTGATACTTCCACAGTGATTCAACTGGATGAACTAAGTATTGCTGACAAAACACAGCCTGTTTTTAACAGCCTTCACCCACCGGGCAGAGGCCATCCCGTGCTCGCAGTAGCTCCCTTGTCCCACAGGGGTGGAGAGCAGGGAGCAGCTCCCTACACCCACTAAAATAGCGGCCTGTGCTGGTATGCAAGTGCCCTCGGTTAATGCCTAAACATGGTATCTCGCTACCCAGGCTGGCAGGGCTGCCAGTTCGTTCTCCAGCCCTGAAGGTGAACTGTGTGTCACTCAGCGGTGGCTCCCGCAGCGGGGAAGGTCACACAGGCCCCAGCGCTCGGCTGTGCTGCGGAACCTCCTGGGCAAGAGGCAGCCGGGCAGGGGGAGGAGAGCACGTTAACAAGGCCGCTGCTAGCCACCCATCTTTGCTCTTTAACCATCTCTCCAGGGAGAGCTGGGTCTAACCCTCACCGAAGTCAGAGGGGCAGTTTTGGGGGTGGATCAGCTCTAGTGGGACCCCGCACCATCTCCAGAAACATCGCGGCTCCACGTGTCAGCCCACACAGGTGGCGAGGGCCATGGCCACCCGCTGTGCCCAGGGGCCAGGACAGCATAAACATATTGGAGCCCCTTCTGCCACTCCACTTAGCTGAAACCTCATAGCAGATTTGCATCTTATGACTTTTTAAGAAAATTATCAACCGTGAAAGCATCTGGAGAGCTGCACCAACAAAAGTTTCAAAGAAAACAAAGCTTAGCCAGACGGACGGAGCCAGTGCAAGGATCCAAAAGGAAGAGCTGGAAAAGGAGGAAATAATGTTTGTAGGTGTACCAGCTGGAATAATAACTGTCTTGCTTGTTCTTGCAGCTTTCCTTGTTGCTCTTTATGGGCCAAGTTTCAGGGAAGGGAACAGTTTGCCTGCCATCAGTGCTTTCTGCACTTGCAATCTGTTGGCTGTACTTCACCTGCACCTGCGACAGCTTTGTGCCTGCACATGTGTCCTTCTGAAGCTATTGGGCAAAGAAATGTTCAAAATCAGAGAGAAACCACCCAAAGTGCGTGAGCTTCTTGTCTAGGTCTGTGGATTTAACGTTTTGAACTTGTATCCTTTGTATTATACTGTGTGGCACCAATACTGAATGGTGTGGGCCCAAATCACTGAGAGGTCCCTTTCTGGAGACAGGACACTCTTGGCTCTTGGGGCTTTTTCAGCCATGGTGGCAGAATGTATCCCACAGAACACACCAGAGCACTTTGGCCAGCCCCAAACAGCCACTACAGTAAAAGCAGGCCACCCGTCCAAAAAATAACCCTTTACCCAAACTCATTCTGTTTTGTTAATTTTAACATGATTATCGATGAGGCAAAATCCACGCTAAAAATCAAGTCTGAGAAAGTCTCAGGCAGGTTGCCCAGGAATGGGATTGCAACGAAACAACTCCTCTTGCAACTTTAAGGCTCGTCAGGAGGGCCGAGCAAGCGCTGACGTTTCAACCCAACCGCTGAGATAGTTGCCAGGGTTGCAGGTACCACGTTGCAGCCAGCTCAGCGCCCGACGTGGCTTCAGCCGTGTCCTGAACGCCACAGCGCCCGCCCCGCTGCGCCCCACAGCCCGGCTGCTCTCCTGCATCACGGCCCCGCACGTTTCTCTGGCTCGACCTGTGTTTATAACCCAGCCAGCAGGGATTTAAATGAGCTTCGTAGCCGGTGCCGGCAGCCCGATTTGGGGCACCCTGGCTTCACGCGTCACCGCCTCCAGAAAGCACTGGTGCCACTGAAGTAGTTTTGTTTTGTGCCACGGAGGTTCTGCATCTCTTCCCCCATGCCAAGCGCTGCGCAAACCCTGGAAATCCTCCCTCTCAACACTGTCATAGTATAATTCTATTAGAATTCCTGACATTTGAGGGGCTTCTAACAGTACATACTTGCAATTAGGCAAGCGATATCTTGCTTGCTGCTCTCATACAAATAAAAAAGCGCAAACCCTAATTTTCTGGCGTTCTGTTCTTTGTACTGATTTTCTGTTAAACCTATAAATACCATCCTGTCACTCTTTCCACATGTGTGGCTTGTGGGTATTACATAAAAGATGATGTTTGATGTTTGATGCACGCATTTAATAGTCTTGTAGACTGGCGGAAGGTGCCATGCTGAAGGAAAGATGCACTTGTATAGTGTTTTCAATGCAAATGTATCTTCGCATGCTTGTAAGGACTTAAACGGCACAAACGCATTTTTAGATCAAACAACAGACAAAGAGAAAATGTGTTTTGTAAGCAGACAGACAACCCAAGTGTAAAGCTGTTTGCAGAATCTGTGTGAATTTTATTTACGGTCTTTGGTCTCTTCTGGGATCTTACATATTTTGCATTATTATCAAATATTTGCAATGATCCATATAAGCAGCCTAACGTTAAAAGCTACTCCGAGTGTAACCGAACCCAGAGGAAAGATGCTTATCTGAGCTCCGCAATGACAGATTTAAATAAGATGCTGATGCAGTATGTTTCTCATAAAATGAGGAAAATGTAAGAAAAATCAAAACTGCATAGATTTTTTTTTAATCAGGAGATAAAGTGGGCGTCATCTCTAAGTTGGCTTTTGCAGTGAAATACCACTTGAAAGAGCTACAAATACCCAGCACTTCTGACCCCAGACACGCTGACCAATGAAGGAAGGAAGGAGAGAAGTAAGTGCTCTGCAAGCTGGTAATGTCAGAATCTATTTCACTGTTTGGTAATTATTTTTTTTGATTACTATGACAACACAGACCATAAGAATTGTTTCTTTAAGCCCAGCAGATGAGACTGGTTTTTTTTAACTAAAGTCATCACTTTTTACTTCTGTGATGCCAACCTCCGTGTAAGAAAGTGATGGCAACTACCAGCCCTGCTCCATCTCCTTTTTGCCCCGTGCTCGCCAGCGCAGCCTGTGTGGATGGGGCTGCTGCACTGTGCCACTCGGACCATTTTGTGCATCAGGAGACATTCAGAATGGCTCCACACTGGCTCAGCACTTTGCTGTATTTTTTTTTTAAAAGCACCATTCTCCTTTTTAAAGTGCTTCCAAATCTTTTACATCTCTTTCCCTTTTCTCCCTTTTCAACCCCCCACCTTTTTCTTTTTCCCCCTTGTGGTCCTGGAGACCACCCTGTAAGTCTACATGACATCATGAGAGAGAATTAAACGTACTTGAAAGGCCACTTCTGTTTTGGTGGGAACTTCTATGCAATTGCAAAGTGCCCATTAAAGCACAGGTTGTTTCCTAGAAGCATGTCCAAGCCAGTAGCGTGCAAAGCCCTTCAGGGCTTCTAGAAAGCATTCGCTTTTGAAATGCTGAAGGAAATTCAGAGATGAAAGGATAAGTCTCCCTGGCTGTGCATTTACAGTCTATTGTCTTCCATGAAGGATAGTATCACTCCTCAGTTGTGTTATTGCAGTTAATCCACTTAAATGCTATTGGATTTTCAGATGAGCTGAATTCTTTGCATCTGCTATTAAGATGCTTTGTTTAGATGAGAAAGGGCTGTTATTTAAATCACAATGAGTTCAGGGAGATGTCAGGGTGCAGCAGGCACCTTGTGCCAATCTGTGCCGGGGAAAGGGGGCATTTTTCTCTGCGGGGCGACGGGGAGGGCGGATGCGAAAGCAGAGCGAGCTGCCGTCGCCCGGCTCCGGCACCGGCGGCCGCGGGCCGGCTGCGGGGGCACCGGCACCGGCGGAGCCCCGGGGCGCAGCGCCTCCGCGGCCGCGGCGGGGAGCCCCGCACCCGCGCATGCCGCAGCCGGGTGCCGCAGGGCGGAGGGCGCGCACCGTCACCCCCAGCCGCTAGTCTGGGGGTGGGCTGGTGTATTTCTTAAGGGGGGGGGGGACTTTTCTCCTTTGCAACAGCAGCGAAGAAGCTACGTTAACAAATAAACAAACCACAAACCAAACACAACCTATCGCCAGCCTGCCCCCGCTGCTGCAAAAGGCGACTACCCCCCGCCAAAAAAAACCCAAACAACAACCCACAAAAAAACACCCCCTCCGTGGTCATGGCGATCTCTTCCGCCTTATATAAACGGCAGGGGCACAAGGTGGATCCCGTAAGGTTACACGGCGGCTGTTGCGCAGCAGCTCCAGCCCTTCCCCGCCGCTCGCCGCGGCGGCTCCCCCGCCCCAGTGCCGCAGAGGGCCGGGGTGGCGGCCGGGCTGCCCCGCTCCCTCCCCCCGGCCCTCCTCCGGCTCCTTTTTTTTCCCCTGCCCTTCCATGTGGGCAGAGCCCTCTCGCCCCGCGAGCAGGGGCTGCAGCTGGCGGCGGCCCCCACGACTTGTTGTTTGTGGGTTTGGTGCCGGGAGTACCGGGAGGAGGGACGGGGGAGGCGCATGGCAGGGAGGGGAGCGGTAAATGCTGCTCCTCGCCGGAGCCACGCTCCAGACAGGCCACCGCTTCGGAGCGAGCCCCGGAGTCCTCCCTCCGCCAGGAGTTGCAGTTCGTCTCCGATCCCCTTGGGATTTAAACCTTCTTGCATATATATATATATATTTTTTTTTTTTTAATTTTCTTTTTTCCCCTTCTTCCTCCTCCTCGCTTTTTCTCCCGTGCAAAGTGGAGAAGGAACTGCACCAAGGCAGCCCGCGAGATCTTGCAATATTGCTCCGATTTATCACTGCTATTATTCGTAATTAGTTATTATTTTTAACCTCACCCCGCCGGGGAGGGAAGCGGGACCGTTCTCAGCGAGAGAAACAATTCGATCCGTACCAATAAAGATTTTTTTTTTTCCCTTTTTTGAGAAAGGGGCAGAGGGTGGAGGGCGAGCACAGCGGGGTGGGGGAGCAGCCGGCAAACACAGAAATCCCTGAGTCCCGGCGCGGAGCGAGAGGCCGCGGCGGCGGGGGGAGGCGGGACCCAGCGCCGCCCGCCGCGAGGGGGGCAGCCGCCCCAGACAGGTGATGGGCGTTTCGGCTGCGCTCCGGATCGACTCCTTGGGTTTCACTTTGGTCTGATCTAAGCAAATATGCAGAAGTACCGGCTGGTCTAGTCCTAAGAGCCAAGAGGAGCGAGCAAGAGCGGCAGAAAGGAGAGCAGCCACGCTCCCGTAGCGAGGGGAACATACAAACAGCGGCAGCGCCGTAATTAAACCACCACCGCCCCGAGGCAGCCCCGACCCACCCTGGATGCGGAGGACCCCCGAGCCACCCCGCTGCCTTTCCCCTGAGGGATGGTACTGAATTCCTGCGCGGCAGGAGCCGGCCTGCAGCTCCTCTCCATCAGCGTTGCCTTCCCTCCGTGTCTAAAGTGCACTAGACCGAGATGAGGACCTGGGCTTGCGTTTTGCTGATAGGTTTTGGCTACCTGTCCTTTACCTTCTGCGAGGTAGGTGAGAGCGGCTTCCTGCGTTCTCGGTCTCCGGGGCACGCCGCAGCCGGGGGTCGGGGCGAGCCGGTAGCGGAGGGCACGGGGGAGCGGGCTGCCCACCTGGGCTCCGCGGGCATCTCCGCGCCCCGGCCTCGCCGAGAGCGCTCGCCGTGCCCCAGCCCCTGCGCGCCCCAGCCAGAAAGCAAGTTGCCATTTCATGCATGCCAGAGATGAAGGGGAATGACCGTGCATTCCGCTCCGGGGCTGCTGGCTGCCCTTAAAAATTATACAAATAATATATAATGTATATACATATATTACATATTCACGCCCCGAGGGTGCAGAAGGGCTGCGGCTATTTGCAAACAGAGCGGAGCGCGGAGCCGCCTGGCAGCGGCCGCCCCCGCGGCGCACGGCGCTGCACGCAACCGGCCGCGGGCACCGTTAGTGCCGCGGGCAGAAGTTGGTTGGATCCCCCCGCCCTAAAACGCCCCTCCCCGGTGTTCGAAGATCACCCGGCTGAGAGCGGGCGAGGGTCGGGCTCCAGCGCGGAGCCCCGGCTTGGGGTTGCTACAGGTGGCCCCGGTCGAGGCGAGCGCGGTGCTCGGCGCTGCACGGCGACTCTAACTTTTCTTGGGACCGGGTGTACTTGGCACTGGGAGCCCCGGCGTGGGCGCTGGTAGGATGGCGGTGGCCCCGTGGGACACGGTCGCCCTCCTCCTCCCCGGGTCGGGGGAGTCCGCGCCCGCGGTGGGCTTGGGCAGACTTAAGCAGCCGGCTGCCCGGGATGGGTTTCCAGCCGTCGAGCGGGGCTCGGGGAGAGGAGGCGCAGCTGTGCCGGGCACAGGCCGGAGCCCCGCGCAGCCGCCCGCCGGGCCGAGCCGTGGCGCAGTTCCGCAGGCGGCGCGCAGCTCCCGCGGGCGCGCAGGCGGGGGCGGCGGGGAGCGCTCCAGCCCCCGGCGGAGCGGGGGGCGTGGGTGTGTATTTTTTCCCTGCTTTAATCCAAAGATATTCAACAAACACCCTGCACCCTCCATAAACCCCCAAACCCCCAGGCCCCCAGCCCCGAAGCGCTAAATCCCTGGCGCTGCGCGGTGACCCGCCGTGTGTGTGTCTTTGAAGGAGGCCGAGATCCCGCAGGAGCTCATCGAGCGGCTGGCGCACAGCGAGATCCACAGCATCCGCGACTTGCAGCGCCTCCTGGAGATTGACTCCGTAGGTAAATTAGTCCCGTCCTCCTTCCTTCCGCGCCGTCGGCCGCCGCCGCCCCGGGGGGGAGGCACCGCGGGCGGCCGCGGCGCAGCGCCCCGAACGCCTCTCGCCGCTCCGGTGGCGCGGCCCGGGCTGCCTGGCCCCGGGGACGGGAGCCGTGCCGGCCGCAGCCTCCAGAGCCAGGCTGCCCTGGGCAGGGGAGCTTCAGTTCAAAGGGAGGCGGCGGCCAGGGGGCCGAGTGGGAATTAAAACTTCGCGGGGGTTTCAGGGTGGAGAGGGACCTGGTGACCCTCCGTGTGTTCAGACCTCTCCGGCTCTCAGCGGAGAAGAATTTCTGTAAGGTTTGTTGCTGGTCTTGCATTGCTCTGTTATCTTTAAACTACTGTCCTAGAGGTATTTAAAATATTTGAAACAATATTTATGAATGAAGTAATGTCTCTTCAAGCTCTGGGCTTTATTAAAAGGAAAATAAACCGGCCACACTGACTTTAAACAGGAACCTGCGTATGAAGCTTACCCTTAAAAATACACTTTTTTTCCCCAAAAGAAAATATTGCAGGGTTATTTTCTGCATCATTAGGCATGCAAATGGGTGTAGTGAGAACGTGCAGTTCAAACAGATCATTGCAGCAGTAAATCAGGCCTAGAAGCACTGTATTACTGCGTTTCTTATCACTTGGTTTCACTTGATGCACTTTGTTCCTGGTGATTTCTTCCCTTAGTTGAAAGAGAATAAGCCCGGCACCTTTGATGTGCCCAAGGGAAACCTGCATCTTTCTGAAGAGCAAACATGGAGAGAAATGAATGAGTTCTTGCTTGCGTTGGTGCTGGGCCATCTCCTTTTAAACCATATGCTGTGTGTTTTTGTAAAGTCTGCGCCAGGTTCAGTCACCTTCATTCAGTGTTGCAGGATCCTTCTAGAGTTTTAACTCACTGCTTTTTGTATAGTGCTGTATTAATGAGCAGGAATGGACTAGGAACATGTTTTACAGCCGTAGCTTTCAATTTTCATGTTGATTAGGGACCGAATGGTTTCCCATTACACTGAAGATGGGAATATTTCTCTCTTGCACAATACTTTACCAGAGAGGCTAATTACTAATTACCAGATTTGTTGGCATCGGTTTAATATTTTTGGAGAGCAGCGCTTCGTCGTTATTGCTTATCGCTGCAATTAAAGGGCTTTCACAACAGGGAAGGGGTGTGCAGTGCATATTTCCCCACCGAAGGCTGTTTGGGGCCAGACAAGTGCACTACTGCTGAAATCTGGCTCCCAGTGAACGCAGGGGAGGGCTTGGTTGCTGTTGCAGAAGGGCTGGGGCTGAGCGCTGGCCTTTTAAAATACTGCGTGTTTCTGCTGCGTTTGAGGCAGGAATCTGTAGCTACCAGAATACAGTATTTTTTCAAATACCCCAGCGTAAGCAGCACATGCTTCATTTTTAAATACCACTTAGAAAGAGAGCAAAAGTTCACGTGGCTCCATTGCAAGAGAGCAAAGCAGACAAGTGAAGCAGCGGCGGGAGCTGAATAAATCAGTAGATGTAGCAGAGAGAAATTTATTTCACAAAATAATGATTTACCTCGTGGCAAATATTAACCAGGGGGTGCATGACCAAAAATTGAAGAGGTTGGCCACAAGTTTACCATTTGATTTTGCTGTTTTCCTGCAATTTGTCGGTTTAGGAACCATTAGAGAAACAAGACACATAAATATTTGACTATTTCAACATGAAGCAGTAATGCTTTAAGACATGAACTCAGTATTAAAGACTAAAAATATTCAGCCTTTCACCCTGTTCTTGCTTTGTGCTCCTTTGCTGAGCAGGATTGGATCTTCATAGAGTAACTGGTCCTTACTCCCCACATTTGCATTTTCTGAGCACAGTCTTCACTGTCATGAGTAATTCTTATTAAGGGTTTATCACAGTGGCTAATTGAACATTGAAATTAACATGTTTTCTTCATTAAACAGGATCGGGCCTGTTTACTATATTTAGTATTAGCTTGGATTAGCAAATCGAATGTATTCTAGTTGTCCCTGGTAAGATGATATTGCTGAAATGCGTTTCCTTAGGGCCGTCAGTGCGTTTAGCGCAGGGCGAGTTCAGTGGGGGTTTGCACGGTAGATACAGTTCTGTGTCTTAAACTGAGGATCAGAATAAAACCACTCCGGTGCTTATTTTCTCCCTCGTTTTAGTGCATGGTGTTGCCGGTCTTTCTGCATGCGAGTAGCCCTGTTTAAACTCAGTGGGTGGACTTGAGAATTAAGAATGATCTTGTAGGGGAAGAGTTTGCAGGATCAGGCACGCATGCAGAAAATGTCCGATATTCCTGAGCAACAAGGCAGAATCTGTGAAAAATGAAGGGAGAACAGTCATTTCTCTCTCCCGCAATGCAAAGCTTATATTTTTAATTGGAAAAGTAAGTTTTGTAAGGCAGAGTGGGCAGGTTTTTCTTCTATTCTGACAGATTTGGTGTCTACATTGTAGCGCAGAGATGACTGATAACCCCCTTCATAAAATTAGAAACCACACCCCCAGACCATCTGGCATATTACTTAAAGAAAAACACAACCCAACATGGAGCTGATCATTGTATTCAAAAAGGAAAATCCAGGCCAGTTTGTCAGCGCCCAGCGCTGCGAGTCCGGGTCGAAGTCCCTGTAAAGGCAACATACAAATTGTGTTTATATCAGAAAACAGGTTAATTTGCTGCGATTGGGATCCATAGTCAGCGCCAGTTTCGTTGGCGTGACAGAGAGCAGCGTGTGACCCTATTTAAAGCCGAAAGCGTGCGCGATCCCGGGAAGCGGCAGCTGTAGTGTGCGGAGTACAGTTTACTACGAACAGACTCAGCCACCGAAACGGGGGCATTTCCTCGATTCCGCCTGTGAAGCTCTCCTTGGCTTGGCAGCGTGGTTTGTCTCCCCGCGCTTCACCTCTCCCATCTGTCCCGTGGGAGGCAGAGTTCATTTCATCACCTATTATGTTTTCCTCCCGCTGGGAACAGATTTTTCCCGGTCGTCTCCCCGCGTGGGGCAGTTCAGGGCTGAGCGTGCTGCTCGGCATGGTTTGAGGGCATCAACCGCAGGGTCACCTTAGGCCATGTGAATTTAACGGCCTGTGATTAAGAACTGGCAGAGCAGCTTTTGCGAAGCGGAGAAATGTCCTGAATTCGCCCTTAATAGTTTCACGGAAAAGCGTGAGATTGCTGCAGAGCTCAGCCTATTGGAAAATCTCCTGGGGACTTTGTGGCGCTCGAATTAAGGATGTGATGGTGCAGTGTGTTGCCTTTCCTTGCACCTCTTAAACATGACGAGAGGCGGGCATCTGCCATGTGTGTCCTGTGTTTCCCCTCAGACAGAGCAAATACTCCTTCTCCTTTACAGCTGGTCAATCACATCTAGGTAAAGGGGAAAAAAAGCTAAACAAAACAGGATCTTGCAGGCTGCTACTTATATTTCCTTTAATAGATCAAAGTTGAAAACTTAATGACATCGAGCTCTGCATTTGGATGTCAGAAGGGCATATTTTGCATCAGCCAGAAAGAAGATCAAACAAACAGATTGACGTTGCCTTGGGCTTTCTGGCTCTAGGACCGATTTGTAAGGCAGACCATTTCGGTTTATTGTACCTTACATTGAATTCCTGAAAAAAAAGAGATAATGAGAATTTGCTAAGCTGCTGCTGTTGATACCAGAAGTCTTGGACCTGTACTTCTTGGATCCACTTCAGCGTGACATCTGTAAGGGTTTGTGTTAAGACTGCGTATGTCAGAGATTGTATCTGACATAAACTGTTTGGGAAGGAGATGGCAACATGAAAGTATAAATCGGTAAATATAAACTAACAGGAGTCTTAGGATACTTTCCACGTGCTTATTTAGGGAGAAGAGTAGTCACATATTGGCAGAATGTCCCAGGAGCTCTGTGATTTGTACTCCACAGCCCAGTGGAAAAGTGCCAGTTTGACAAAAAAGAACAGTTTCAGCTACACTAATGGATTGACCAAGGCTCATGGCAAGAGTTTTTCTACCCATCGTTGTTGATATGTTGTCAGTACATAGAAGATTACAGAGAAATTTCTTGATCATCTGCCATGAAAGCATTTTTTTGTTATTAAAATGTTAAAAAAGAGAGCGACATTAATCTGGCTCTGTGCAGCATCCTCCATCTTCGCTTAGTGACAAGCAGTGTTCCATTCTAAACTAAGAACCACCCGTGTCTAAGTTTTCTGCTCGAAGCCTCATTTTGTGAGGCACTAAGCACCAATAAACACCTTATCCTGCAATTTCATGCTCTTAAGTCACTACAACTGATGCAGATCAGTTACCAGGCTTCTTTCAGGTCAGATGGAGAGTGTTGTTTGTAATTACTGTACCATCGTTGGTTTAATGAGATAAATGAAAGTCTTCTGGCCACACATCCAGAGTCAATCGTGGGTTTCAAAGGTGACTTTCTGATTTTCCATCCTGGTTGGGCAGGGCTCCCGTTGACTTCAAGATTGCTTGAAGTGCAGTGATTTTCCCATTGACTTCACAGGGCTATGGAATTCCTTCCAAATGCTGGTGAGGTCGGGGGACACCAAGTGCCTTTAGCATTGTAGTGTCTTCTGGCACCAGCCATGTGCTTCATAGTTCTGTTTATTTAAAAAACAGAATCAATGCTGTGTTGATAGAAATGGTACAATTTGTGTTGCATAATGCATTGGGGTTTGTCTGGAAGTTGCTTTGCAGTCTGCTGTGCTAGCTGCGTAGATCTCTTTTCTTAACCCTCACAACGAGACGTGAACTCACAAAATGATATACATGCCTGAGATATGTAGCGAGACAGTGAGATACAGCGCGAGCCAGAGGCCTTCTTCACCTTAGAAATCATCTTCTAAGCAACACATGCTCCTCGACATGTCATTTTGCTTTATAAACATGATGATAGAATATGGCTAATTGCAGCTGAGTTGAGCAGTTATATATAAGCACATGGCTTAACATATTGGTTAGCTGATCATACTATTCCTTTTAGTCTTACCAGTTTCTTTAAACAAGACAGCAAGAAATCAGTCACATTAGGAGGGAGCGGTGCCAGCGCGTTGGACGCAGGATTAGGGCCGGTGCCTCGGGCCGTAGCGCTGGCATCAGCTGTGATTTCTCTTCTCAGCAAGATGTCTGTGCCCACCAAGCAGGTCGGATTAGAGGCATTAGTTTTTTGTTTAGTCTTTTCTAAACACTGCATGCGGACAGGGATACTTCTCGCTCTGAGCCCGGCCTGGGTCTTAGGCTGAGCAGAGCTCACGCTGCTTCCTTTTGAGTATCGCTTCAAATCGGCTCGAGCCGAGGGAGAGGTTGTGGCAGCTCGAGGCTGCCAAAAAGGAGCTGGGTCTGAGGGTGTTGGGTGGCTGAGCGGAAGAGGGCTGGAGGAGGACCAGAGCGGATCCTCGTCTTGCACGGCAGCGGTCGGGGTCAGGGCATGGCCCGGTGACACCGCAGTGGGTGCGGGAGACCCGGCCCCGCGCCCCAGCTCAGTGCAGACTTTCCGTGGGGTCTCAGGCGAGCCGTTTTATTCGCCCCACTGATGAGTTTTATGGAATATGGGCTACAATATGACAGGACTGGGACTGCGGATAAGGCCTGCTGTCAGCTAACCAGGTTCCAAAATTTCCCGTTGAAATCAATGGGAAACAAGCACTCTACATAGGAAGCAGGAGCCAGCTTATTTGGGTAAATGGAGAGTCTGGATTTCACACTGACTTGTTTCAGACAAGGATCCGTTCAGCTGATGAGGAGAGCAGACAGGACCCGCGGGTGATCCTGGCACTACCTCTTGGACCTCTCATTTCATCTCTTAGATAGTGTTTCCAATGAGTGGAGAGGGACCCCAGGGCACAGAGCTCCTTCTGAGGTGCTGAAGGTACCGCTCTCTTCACGTCCTACCAGGCTCTGCTGGTGATTTCACCAGCTTCATGCTCTTCAGGGCAGGATTTCCTGCGGGGAGGAGGAGCTGGTTTGTTTGTAGAGCAAATCCTTACGATGTGCGTTACTAATACGGCTGAGAATAAAACCAGTTCCAGGGTCACAATCAGCTGTGGATGCAGAGTGAACTGGCAGCGGGGTGCGTGACAGTGCAGAAGACACAGGAGCGTGAGATGTTGTAGCGTGTAGAGAAGGTAACTGAGTACTGTGTAATAACCATCACGGTTTTCTTTGGAGCCAGCAGTGAAACCTTGAGGCTCTGCCGTGACGTTGCGGAGGGCACTCCGAGCAGCAGTGTGCTGAAAGTCTTAGTTTTGGTGCACTGGAATCTGCTCGCGGCCCTCGGTTTGCTTACATTGCCCTGATCCCCTGTTTGCAGACTGTGCTCGTCGCTCTCGGAACCCCACGGCACGGGACACGACCCGGACTGCTTCACTTAACAAAACTAAATAGTTGGAGCGGTTGTTTTGTTGTTTTTTATGATAAATGAAATGCCAAGTTTTCCGTCCTTGCTTTTTCTCATGGCCCTTTAACCCATGTGGTAGGCTTATTTAGGGAACAAGACAAGCCTGGATGCCGTCCCAGAGTTTGCAGTAGCTTCAGATGCCCCTCCAAAGGTTAGGATACTTCACAGGGGATTTGTTCTGCAACAGAGAGGCTGAAAGGAAACCCATGCTAGTTACTTTTTGCTTTTGATTCTGTCCTAGTACTGCCCTGAAAACCAAGCGAATTTACAGAGGCAGCATTGTTGCTGTTGGGTGTGTAATACCATATTTTCTACCATAGCCTCATGCCAGAACTTCAAAAACCTTCTCGCAAGAAACATTTTGAGTGCAATATTATTGTTCTTACTTCTGCACCTTTCCAGGAAGAAAAGCTTTATTATGCCTTTCACATAAAAATGCAACTGTTCTGCTTTAGATACGGTTTTGTGTCACAGAGTGTGCACTGTTTCTGGGGGCTTGCACTGACATGGATATTAGAATTAAATTGTGCATGCTTATACATGACATGTAGTGTTTATGTCTTCCTTGCCCTATGCCCTTGCAGTTGCAGTGGCAGGAGTTACCTTACGCTAATTGCAGCAGGATTTGGTCTTGTGCCTACGAGCAGCACAGATTTCTATGTATGGAACAGCACTGTAGTGACCTTCATGCGAATAACATACCTGAGGTTTAATATTTTGTTTCCTGTTCTAGGATACGATGATGTTTCAGAAACAAACTTGAGATCCTATAGTGTTCATTCTGCTAAACATGTGCAAGACAACCGTCCTGTGCCCATTCGCAGAAAAAGAAGCATTGGTAAGAAAACAGCTATTTGTACTTGGGGAGCAAAACCAGGGGGTGCTTGTGGTCAGCCAAGCAGGACATTTCACTGGGAAAATGTGACATGCACAAAGGAAAAAAGGCCATTTCTAGTTCCTGCCCTCCTTTTTGCACAGAACAAGCCGTTGCCTGAGAAGCTGTCTTCTGGAGGGTGTCCATAGCAGACAGACAAGCACAAATTCTTTACATTCACTTTCTTGTTGCAGCATGTTAGAAAGCTAGACCTTGGTTGGAAAATGCTGTGATATTCCATGTATAATTCATAGTGTGGGGAACAACTACAGCAGTGTGCTTTAAAAAACACCAACAGTTGGTAGAGTTTTCAGTACAGAAGCTCCACAAAAGGAAACAGCTTGACTCTTTATTCCAAAGAAAAAAACAGTTTATCCGAAAAATTAAAAGCCATTGATGGGAACGCTGGCGCATTGATTTGCTTCACTGCACAGGGCAGCAGGCGTGTTTACAGGGGGATATTTTTATTATTAAACAATAATGATGGTGAAAGCCCAAATACACATTTAGAGAGATGTTGATGAATTTTAGGATAGGACGCCTGTAGAGAGCAGCGGTTCCGCCACAGCCTGCTACACGCGGCACCTCGCTCTGCAGGGTGGCGAATGCCTCCCATAAACAACAGTGAGACCTGGATACGCTCAATAACTCGCAGGAGTTGCCATCTACCTTGCAGTATTTGATCCATTAGTTTTCTTGAGTTTGTGGCGCTGAGGGTTGAAAAGAAGAACTTCTCACTCTATTTAGCCGTCTGAAGCGCATCTCTTTCAGAACCCAGCCTAGATTTTCATGTTACAGGCACTTCTTGTGCTTCAGAAGTGACTGAAGAAGTGCAGGCAGTGTTCCAGTCCCTGACACATCCACCCCAAAGCCGTCCCTGCTTCCACTGCGAGGCAAACAATCCAAGCTGCCTCCAGAGAACTCCCCATCAAGCAAGTTGTCCCTGCAATTATTTTCTGGACTCTTTTGAATTATTGGCTGGACTTCTTAGGCAGTCCGTGAGCTGAGAAGGATACGTGGTTTGGATTTTTCATGGCGGCAGCGCAGAGTCACTCTATGACCCCCATGTGGCTGAAATTGTTCTTCACAAGCTCACCTTCCCTGAGCCCAGAAGGCTGTTGTTTTAGCTACAGGTTTTCTGGTCGTACCACTCTTGTGGTTTTGCCTCATTCAAGAAATAACAAATTAAATACAACCCACCGTGTACAAAGCTTTGATAGCTGCACTCAGAAAAAGTTACATTTGCCCTTTGGGATGGCAGATGGATGGACTCCCAGAGGTGGGGATGTAAAGGAAACCCAAGACTTGGAATTTTCAAGCTGGTGCAGGTTGTTTCCCTGCTGAGCCGATTCGGGTGTGATACACATATCCCCAACGCACCTTCTGTGGTGGCGTTTGCCAGGTGTTGTGTGTTTGTGTGATAATACATGTGCAATGGTGACCCCAATGTTGTAAAACAACAGCTGCAGTTACGCGGTCACCACGGGGCTGTATTGGAGGATCATCCAACCCTGTTTTGCTGTCACTTCTGAAGAGCCAGGGTTGTCTTATCTAACAGCCTTTGCTCCCAGCTGTGTCGGGAGCCAGACCCCTTAATTCAGGGCTGGGCTTTTGGGAGTGTTTCTCTAGGGTAGCACACCTGGTTTAGCGGTGGGCAGGTGGTACTCAGACCGAGAACATCATCT
Source organism: Columba livia (assembly GCF_036013475.1). Taxonomy (NCBI): domain Eukaryota; kingdom Metazoa; phylum Chordata; class Aves; order Columbiformes; family Columbidae; genus Columba; species Columba livia. Next base: position 16,382,647 of record NC_088616.1, read on the forward strand.
CAACCCGCCCATGCCGCTCATAAATGGCGTTAGTAGAGTGTCTGGGTGCTCACCTGGCAGTGTGACTCCTCTTGTGTTCGCAGAGGAAGCCATCCCGGCTGTCTGCAAAACACGGACGGTTATATACGAGATACCTCGGAGCCAGATCGATCCCACCTCCGCCAACTTCTTGATATGGCCGCCCTGTGTGGAGGTGAAACGTTGCACGGGCTGTTGCAACACCAGCAGCGTCAAGTGCCAGCCGTCGCGGATACACCACAGAAGCGTCAAGGTGAGCAAATCGGGGCTGCACGGCCTGAAAAGGGTCCTCTGAAGTCTAGAAACTCCAGGTATTCTTGTGGCTGTTCTGGGGGAGCTGGATTTTATTACCCATCCTCGTAGCCGCAGGGTCCGATACAACACTCCTCTCCGATCCGAGTGGGCAGATGGCCTTTTCAAGTTACATGATCGCTGGAGAATCTTGGGATTGGATTTGATTTTCACAGGATTCCCTTTAGGTTTTTCTTTTTTTAATGAGAATAAAGTTGATTGTGTCTTTCCCATGATCTCGCACAGTACAAATCTTAAGAGTTAAGAAGATAAAATGACTCAGGGGGCATTGGACTTAAAAAAATAAATAAATCACAGTGTGGAATGCTGTTTTCTTAATTAAATATTATGCAGCCTAAATTGGGCTTTTATATTTGACAACATAACACTTTTGATCTGAAAAAATGTGTTTCAAATTATCTTACCCCAGGGATAGAAGACTCAGCGGCTTCATGCTGTATTTACTCATTAGACAAAATCCCTGTTGCAATTTTCCAGTAAATATTACGTGAAATATTTCTTATGTTCATTCGCCTTCGCTGTGTTCTAATTTTTATCAGTATTTAAACAAGTACTGTTGATTTACATCCATGTGTCGGAGATTAGACTTACTCCGAGCATTTATATTGTTAAGACTATGAGTTCTTGTTGCCCTAAGTATTTTAAGAGCAGAATTTTACAAAACCCAACACATTCTTGAACATAAAATTGCCCGGTAGAGCACCCAGATCACTGTGCTTGCCATGGATTTCCTATTGAGAAAGGTGCTGTTAATGTAGCCCTGGGTGTCCTGGATACAAAATAAGGCATCTAAGCCGTTTCATTGTTTTTCATGCACACAGACCTGCATCTGAGCAGATTTTGCTTTTTAAATTGTCTGAACATACGAAAAATGTTTTAACACCCAAATAAGCTGCAGAAACATCTGAACGTATTCCCTCAGTCTTTCCCCAAATAATGATACTCTACGCTCACTTGCTGCCCTTTCTTAGCAGGATACGCTTTGCAGAAACAAGTTAAAATGGGGAAGAAGATTGGGATCAATAAGTTTGGGGCTGAGAGCAAACTGGGGGAGTTGAAGCACTACAGCTGTAAACCATCCAGAGCAGGAGCTAAACAGCAAGTGCCTCAGGGTTGTAATACCTAGTGCTGTTGCCTTTGGGTTTGATGCAGCTTCCAGTTAGTTTTGTGTAGCAGTTTGTGCTTACGAAGCAGCTCGAGGTGCCCAGCAAAGAGCTGAGCTGTGCGTTGTGAACTTGCTGTTGGTGCCTGTGTGCGACATTGCAGCCCTGTGCCTGTGCCCTGCCCCTGCGGCGGTGGGGAAGAGCACGGGCAGAGCGGTCTGGCTGTCACAGTCCCCGCTGCTGGGGACACCGAGGGTTCCCTGGAAGCTGCAAACCCCACAACGTGCCCCAGCACGCTGCCATGTTAAAGAAATCAGAGTTTCTCATTCAGTCTGCTGAAAGCGGTGTTAGTCCTTTTAGGTTTGCCTTCATTTTAGTAGGGCGCAAGCTAAAAGTAGGCTCAGCTGAGCAGCTGCTCTTTGTGGCTGTGTAAATATATTGCCACCAGCAATATCAATATACATCAGCCAGTTTTGGAGGACTATTTTATTTCCAAAGCTGCAAGACTGCCCCAAACAGTCATTAAGTAGAAAGGGGGAAAAACGGACAAGAGGTCAAGCAGGAACAGGATGTTCATTGTAAAGGTTGTAGGCTGACCCCACTGTCACACCAGGAATTTCTGAACAGAATCCATGTTTATGCCCTCTGGAGTCAGAGCCTCTTGTAGCTTGGGTATAACGGATGGTTTTATGAGGCTTTTGCCAGTCCTGCGATCAGTGCTGAATGTCTGCTCATGCTGTTCAGTAGCTGGTCGGAGCGAGGGTCTCTGCAGAGGGAGGGGAGCGCGTTTGCAGAGCCTTCTCAGCTGGTCCCCCTGTGTTTTCCCCTGATGTCAGGCTGCATAAAAGCCCCCTTTTGATTAAACATTGAAAAGGCTTTCCCCGCTTCCTCCTCATTGACAAGGTAGTGAGATCATAGCTGGCCCATTCACACTAGAAAAATGTTCACCCAGAAAGGTCAGCAAGTGGGTTTGCATCATCCGACGGGTGAAAGCAAAGGATGTTTCCTTTGTCTTACTGAGGGCCACTGGAGTCAAGGTTAAGAGACGGTTGTGCCGCATGGGAGGAGCAGCGGAGGTGTTTGTGTTGGGGCATTTCTTTCTTGGGAACGTGGTTCAAAGGCTGTGGGGTTCCGGGATGTTCTTACTTGGCCTTCACTGAGCTTGGGAATTGGAGCTGGAACCCCGCGCTGGGGTTGCTGGTGGAACAGCTTCCCCCAAATGGATCCTCCAGGGTTTCCCCTTCGTGGGGTAGATGGATAAAGGGTGGGTTTCCTCTGCACCATAAGAGGGTGAGATGGTGGGAGCACAGCCTCCTGGTCCCAAAGAAATCTCGGCTTGGCAAGCTGCACCTGTACAGCGCTGCAGAAATCAAACAGAAATAGCACGGCTGGGTGGGAGTTGCCCTTTGATCGGAAGGAGAGGATTGCGTTTCTGTCCGGATAGAGAAGTGGTGATGAGGTTTGGTGAGTTAGAGGTGTTGGTGTCTGTTACAAATATGTTTCCTTTCCTGTCTGCAAAAGCATTTCAGTAACATCTGCAGATTCTGTTGCTTCTGCTGCTTGCGAGAGCAAGTATTTACCAAGTAGCAGACCGTGATTTATCTGGGGCGTTTCTGAACTGAGACTTCCCAAGAGGTTTCTCATCGTGTTGAGCATGATGTTCTTCATGTGTTTGGTCACAGCAGCGAATAACAGTTAATATTATAGAGCAAATCCTGCCTATACTGCTAGTTTTGAACAGCCAAGCTGAGTATCATGGTTGTTTGCAGCAATGCTTATTTCCAATCTAAGAAACAAGAATCTAAAACCACTCCATCTACCTCAGCTTTGCCTTCTGCTTGGCCTTGAGCCATAGCTGTATCAGCTTTAGCCATTGCTGAATATTCAATGTTGAGCTGATTTGGGGAAATTTAACCCAGTATATTCTTACAGTAAATTGAGGCAAAGACCCAGAGAAAAGGAGCTGGAAAGGGGGGAATGCAGGAGCGTCTCCTCAGCTCATATCTGGGGTTGTCCAAAGGGCTTTTGAAGAGAGATGGGAAAGAAATGCAAGAATTCAGAGGGAGTTGTTCAGCAGCCCCCAGCCCCTGACGAGGTTCAAAAGGCCTTGCAGAACCAATTGCGTGTGTAGGAAAAATGGCTGTATATGTAATGTTTGCAGGTTTAAGAACATTTTTCTTCCGTGACTGTTTCTGTCATCAGGATAAACAGCACTTTGATTTTAGCTGTGGCTTAACTGGAGATTAACAGCACTTGGTTGGGACCTGCGGGCAGGACCAGCTGGCAGGTATCAAAGGTCAGTTTAAGAATGGGGGACAAGACAGAAAACCAGAAAGAGGGGCCCGCAGAGGCTGAGAGGAACCCCGCCATGGGCGGTCACCCAGCACAGGGTCTGGCTGCTCGCAGGGGAGAGGGGACACAGGGACCCCACACGAGCCGTCTCTCCCTGGAGCGGGTGGTGGGTTTGCTGCAGCACCCTCCAGTTGTGCCCCCGGGCCGTCCCTCTGTGTGTGCTCAGGACAGGGCACCCCTGGTCCTCACTCCCCAGCAGGGAAAACTCTCCCTACCCCACCCCAAATAACTGTGCACCAGGCTTTGCTGAGGAAGGGGTTTTGCCGGAGGAGCGCACCGTGAGTGTCTTCAGTGCGTGTTTTGGGATGGGAGGCTGCCGGGATCTGAGGTGGCAGGGCTGCCCGCCACTCGCCGTGCTGCCCGTGCAGGGGAGGCAGCACAGCTGGCAAGGCAGGAACATCTGGCACGGCATGCACAGCTGGCAGGGCATGCACAGCTGGCACGGTGTGTCCTGCAGGCATGGTGCGAGTCGTGCCCTCCTGCCCATGGACTTGCCAGGCCCCGCAGAATCCCTGATCCCCGTCTGGTGCCTCTATGCGCTGTTGACTTATGTCTTCCTTGCAGACTTGATGGCTGTAAAGGTCATGGTTGCAAGATGAAGGTATTTTTTTTCCTCCACTGTATCAGTATGCCTTTATTTCAGTGTGGAAGAAAAGCATTCATTTGTTCTTTGGTTTTATTTCCTGGCCTGTATTTAACGATCCATCCCATGAGTTTTTGCTGTTGTGAGGAATTTTCTGTGCTCAGACTTCTTTTGCAACGTCCTGCCCATGATGAATATTGGCTTTGTGCTAGGGGCGTTTTGGCCATTTCTGCTTACAGTCTTGTTCTTTTCCTGCTATTATTACCTGATTCCATCTCTCCTGGAGAAGCTCTGGGAAAGGTGTTCCTATTACATTTCCGTTAGGCCACATGTTTTTATCAGATTTTATTTTCATTTTTACTTAGCCACCACACCTCGAGACAGTACATAGAGTCCACAGTGATGCAAGTGTGGTGCCACTGATTATACATCATTTAACGAAGCTGGTCAGTTATTTCACTGCCTTTCTTTTAGAGAGTTTTTAGGTAGCAATACTTTGTGGTTTGAGAGGATTTGAGGATTTTCAGTTTTGTTGCATTAGAGACAAGTAAAAGAAGCTGATGTTGGTTTGTTGAGGACCGAGCATCTCCACGCATGTGTAATACACTTAAACTGTGCAGGAGACACTGGGGAGACAAATACAAGGAAGAAACAAAGATGCTAACACAGGGCCAAATCCTGTGCTGTTCGCTTAGCTGTCCCTGTTCATACCCACTGAAAATGTGACCTGCATGTGTCATTGTTCTAGACGAGCATCCCGTGTGGCAGCAGGTGTCAGCAGGTGACACGAGCACAGCAACTTACCCCGTTTGTGCTGCTCCAGTTGGAGTGTTCGCAACATCTTCCAAAACAGCATTCCTTCAACTTGTGTAGCATGAAGTAGGGCAGTGGAACGTGTGCTAGATTGTACTTTAACTACAATAAAAACCAGCTTTGAATTGCTGTATAAATTCATTATGTTCTTCAAAGTATTATCTTGGTTTTTTTTCCCTTTTGTTTAATACCAAATAGCCACAGAACTGCATGTATCTTGATGTTTGGAAAACCAAGCAAAACAAGGACAGACTTTAAAAAGCTTGATTACAGTTTATTTTTGTTGCGCGTAGTTTTCAATACGGCTGGCTTATTCGAACAGCTGTAATAAGCATGGCAGATCTGAAAGCTATTTCGTGATTCCTGGGCCTCGTTCTTTGATGATGGAGGTGTCTTAATTACTGTTTGTTTTTGTAAATCTTAAGGATTCGTCATCCTTTGATGCCAGATGACTCAGTTGTACCATACATTTTCAAATCTTTGTGTTCCAAGGCTTGATGGAGTTGGGTTCTGGTAGGAGATTTGACCACGAAGTATTTCAGCAGAAGCATTCTTGTTTGTCACGGCCAGCTCTTAATTTGTTTATATGGAGATCTGATAGTTTTGCATGGTACCTTTCAGTGTGGACACTTCGGTTATTGCATCTGTCTCTCTGCAACTTTGGTTTGCTGGGTAAATGGAAATGATCTCCAGATCCTGTTGACGGAAGAGGTGGGTCTGAACTGGCTCCATGGACGCCAAGGCAGATCTCCCATCAGCTGCAGTGACACCAGGATTTTGCTTCTGTTCCTGTCATTCCGCGGCCCTTGGTAGTTTGTGTCCGCAGAGCTAGAAGAGTGATTCTGGAACTGGAATGTGTTTAGTTTTGTTTTTCCCCAGTGGCACTGTTCTCCTTTTGGGAGGGCCAGGGAATGATTTTCTTAGTATAAAGGTTGATTGGGAGCATTAAATCCCTACCAAGCACACGAGTAAACCATTACTGGCAAAGTCTAGTGTAATTGTGGATGCTGAATTTGGTAGTAACTGCAGCTTTTGGGTCAGACTTTACAGCTCTGTCGTGTTGCTTCTGCAGAGACAACCAGCCTCTTCTGTCCTTCTAATTTATAACGCACACCTGTACTATGTAGTCTTCCCATTTGCAAGGGCAGCAACATCGCAGCCCCCTTTTGTGACAGATAAATCACTAGTAGGACTGAGAGGCCATGATTTAGTTTCATCAATTTCCATTGCAGGCAAATGATTATCACCTATTCATGCAGTGTTTAACACAACTGTAACCTGAACACCGGACCCCTTGCACACTGTTGAGCACTCCCTCTGCCCACATAGTGCTGTATTCCTTGACACGGCCGTGATTATCATGCCCGTAACACTTAGTGCAAGTCTACACGCAGCGTCCCACAGCCCATGTCGGCACCCAGCTCGTCCGTGTTCTTGCCCCCTGTTCCGTTCCTCCTCTTCTGGCTGCCGAGTTGGTCAGGACGTCCTCTTGTTCGGTGTCCCCGCGCCCCAACGTCCTCCTTTTCCACATTGGTTCCCTTCGGATGAGAGACCCACATGTATCCGGAGCTGCTTCAGGATGCTCCTTCCTCCAGCCTCACCTTGCCCTCCAGACTTGGTTGTTTTAAGGATGCTTTGACCCAAAGTGGAGCGGTGCAGTTGGAAGCAGTTGAATGGATGGAGAGGAATAGTGGGAATAGTGCATTTGCCAGCTATCCGAAATAAAGTCAGATACTGGATCCAGTTTACGAGTGATAGTTCCCTTGGACCTGAGAACAGTGCATGGGGGCTCCTGTGAACGAGTCCTAGGTCATTGCAAGGAGTGAGTAGGGTTGAGTTGCTGCTTTCTAAGCTGATATTCAGACCCTGGTTGTGTAAAGAGTTGGGCACTTAACTTGCAGAGGGCTCTGGAGACACCAGTTTTAAATGATAAAACCTATTCCAAACCAACCTAATGCCTTCACTGTGAGCCTGCAGCTTAAGAGCAGTGGTTAGGTCAACATGAGCACAAGATCAAGCTGGAAGTGGCAGTCTGCAGGAACAACCGCTGGTGTGAATCTGTATGAAAGTTTATTGTGATGTATGTGAAAACTGAGTTGCTTAAAGCTTCAAAATGAAGGGGAAATTGTTTTATCTCTCGGGGGAAAAGAAAATTGTTTCAAACTGCTGAACTTGAATAAACAAATAGTCTGTGCACTAAATGGTTACACGATGCACAATTAAGATAAAACGTGATTAGTATGCTAACATTTTATATTGGTTTGGCTACATTAAAAAATAGATGTAGTTATCTGTCTTCAGCTCTGAACTATGACTGTGTTAATGTGTCTCAGTACATACCTCATCGTATTTTATAGGTGGCAAAAGTGGAATATGTTAGAAAAAAGCCAAAATTAAAAGAAGTTCTGGTGAGATTAGAAGAGCATATGGAATGCACCTGTACATCATCAAATACTAATTCAGATTATAGAGAAGAAGAAACTGGTATGTTTTCCTTTTATTTTTGCATTAATGCTGATGTCATATGGACTTTATTTTTATATTAGTAAAGAATGTAAAGCGAACTTTGCTTCCAGTGAACTCAGCAGAGAAGCTCCCAGCTGCTTCTCTGTGTGCTGAAGATACAAAATTAGGGACAGTTTGTGCTGGATAGAGTTGGGATTTGAAGTTTAAAGTGTGTCAGTTCTCATTAGGTTAGCCTTTAAATAAATGCAAATGTCCAATAGGATTGAGGTCTTGCTTAACTAAGTTAAAGTTTGTCATGTTGCAGTTTATTGGTGAACTCTGTTGCCTAATTTCTTTAGACTGTGTGGAGACAAGGCTAAGCCTGAGATTTACTTGACCTTGGGGAAAATATTAATGAAATGAATATAAAGCACTTAGGAATAAATTCAATATTCAAGAGTAAGGAGTTTTGAAACAACATTGCCCGTTCCCGTTGTTTTCTTACAAGTATTTATTGTCAGTTGTCACGTTAAACCCAAGTTTGCCCTATCAAGTTCGCCTTATTTACGTTACCATGGGGGAAGATTTATGTGGAGAAGTATTTATTTTCAATCTGACTTTGGTAAAACCACCTCAGATCTTTAGCTCAGATCCTCCCACTGGGCTGCAATCAATCCAGAACTTGACACGTATTCGAGAGACCCACTATAGGAAGCTCCCTTTGTCCTCAGTCTGTGGGAAGCAGCCTCAAAAGTGTGTTCACCTTTCTGCTGGGAATTCAGGGGTGCAGGAGACCCAGCCCAAACTTAGGAGTCAGTGAGGAGCAGGTAAATACAGGAGGAGAGCTGCCCAAAGGTGATGGGGTTTGTCTGCTGTACAGTGTCCAGCCAGCATGGAGACATAAATCTGGTCTAAGCAAATGTAAACTCAGCTGCTGTGTACAGAGCAGAAGAATTAGGATTTGTATAAAAGCAAAGTTAAGCCTCTGTGATTTTGTTTGACATCAATTTATAGTCTGAGCTGAGCGTTTTAGCTGAAACTAGGTTATGAGTAGATAAAATCGCATTTGAAGTTATTATTTTTATGTGTGTATGGTTTGGTATTTTTCCTATGTCTTCTACTTGGAAAAACAGTTTTCACTACATCAGTTCTAGTTTTTCCAAATGTCTTTAACCACCACTAAGCAGTTCAGATTTTAAGGTGAAAACCTCTTTGTGATGTGTGTGAAAAATGGAGTAGAATTGTGATGGAAGAATTATAGATTTCTAGGACTTAATTACTGATAGGAACGTAACTCGCACCAGCGAGTGGATGGTGAGCTGAACCTAACTCCAGAGCTGAGAGCAAATGTTGAGTACTGCATGGGAACAGTAATCATAGATGGATCTTGGACATGACGTTTGCAATGCCAACTTTGTTTATTATTTCTTTACTTTTGTATAATTACTTTGTAAAGGGAACGTCCAATCAGATGTTATAAAGTTATTGCTTGAACGCAAAGGGTAATGAGATTTCTTTTAAATGTAAACGGTTTGAGTATTTGTGACTTCAGTGTTCAACGAAACGCGTTACCTTAGGGCTTTTTACCAGCCCTGCCCTTATGTTAACAGGAAGGCCTAGGGAATCAGGTAAAAAACGGAAACGAAAAAAGTTAAAACCAACATAAAACCTTCTGGAACTATTTGATACTCAGGTAGGACCTATATGCTGAACACCCTAATGGCACAAGTACTGGAAAACTTAATCAAATGTCATCACTTCAACTTAATCACTGTTCGAAATCTTGACACTTGCTACCTCAAGGCTGCAAAGAGATTAGATTTGATTGGCTTTGATAATTCTACTTGCTGGTATTTTTCCTTTAAGCTCCACATCACCATCAGCATCTTACATTCTTCAGCTACTTCCTTTTCTTGCTTTTTTTTGTTTTGGAGGGTGCTAATACTTCAGCTTCTGAAATCTCAAGTTCCATTGCCTCTGCTTTTGTTTCATTATTATTGATTTCCGAGGTCAAAGCATCACATAATAATGCATGAATTAATTTCCAGGTTCCAAATTGTCCTTTTCCCAGTCGTTGGCTGTAAAACATTGAGTGTACATTGAGAAAATACCATTATATGCATGACCATCAACCCCATATTTTGGCATGAACTGGGGTTGATTTACATGCATCTGTGATGGTCTGATGATGTACCTACCTGACAAGGAAGATGCTTAAAAATACCATTTGTTGTGCAGGGTTTTTGGTCTGCTCAGTCTCATTTGGATGACGACTGTCATCAGAATCCATGAGGTTTTCAGTGCGGTGAAAAACCCTCTCAGTGCAAAATTGACTGAAATCCTTTGGCCAACATATTAGCGATGTATGATGATGGCGATACACCTTCCAAATTCAGTATGGAATTCCCGTTTCTTAATGACTCGAAACGATGCAAACTGCAGCTCTTGCAATTGATTGTGGTATTTGGAGCGGGAAGGATGTGGAGTTTGCAGTGTATGATGTGCCCAGCGCCTGGATGATGCTCAATTGAATTTCAAGCACCTATTTTTGCACATAAACTCCCAACAGCAGTTTTCATTTATACCGATGTGTCATTTCCAAAGAATGCTAAACTTGCTATCCTGTTTCAGATTAACAGGTATTTATTGGGAGTAGTATGATAGAAGCACAGATTTTCTAAAATTCAACTTTAAAAGTGAGCATGTAAACTCAATCAGAGCAGCATTTAGAACTTCTTGTCCCAGGTTAGTGACTCTTCATGCAGAACAGTTTTTCTTAGTCATCTGCTTAGAGGATGGGACATTTGATTCTAATCATAGAGTTATTGTATCTTTTTTCTCTCCTGCAGATGTAAGGTGAAAATAAGCTAGAAAAAAAACTTCTCTCTGGGACATGGATGTACATGGTTTGTTACATTCCTGAACCTACTATGTATGGTGCTTATTGACTGTATACGTTATTTGTTCTCCTGTGTGAAAAAAACTGGCTCAAAAGAACACTTAATGAGAACAAAGAGACAATGTACATTTGTTCAATGTGACATCAAAGCAAGTATTGTAGCACTCTGTGAAACAATAGGAAGCTTCCCTGTCCAAAAAAAGAGAAAACAAATGCAAGAAAAAGAGGAAAGAAAAAGAGACAGTTGAATGAATGGAGGATACCAAAAGTACTCAAAACATGACAAAAATCTGGGTGAATAGTGGATTTCTGTCCGAGGAGTCAACGGTGCTTTATGTCAAGAAATGTGCCTGCGTTCTTGATGGAGACGATGGATACTGGTGGACTTCAGGCACAAAGAGCAGGAATGTATGAAACGATCAAATGCCACGCAAACACTATAGAACAATACATCCTGGCTTGGTGGTGTTTCAAAGTCGATACAAAAAACCTTCTGGGGAGCCTTAAGTGGATTTTATTTTATTTTATTTTTTGTTTTTTACACCATAAAGTGATTATTAAGTTTTCTTTTTACTCTTTGCCTAGCTTTTTATTATCTCTTGGACTACGTTTGCCAATAACACGTATACAAGACTGGTGTAACAATAAGCAGAACACAAAACATTATGGTATTTCTCCTAGTGGGATGCAAACTAATGAGATGTATTAAAATAAAGATGGTATACCTATGCATAATTTTCTAGGCGTTTCTTGGTTTATGTTCCCCAACCTCCCCCATAATTTAAAGCATTACATAAAAAGAAAAAAAAAGAGAGATGTGCGTGAACAAATCATAGGATATCCATGCAAAAAGCCTTTTTCTTTTCCTTTAGGACTTATGCCAGTTGCCTACTAGTGATATTGTGTTAGCGATTGTCATTCTTCTCAGTATACAGATACCTTTATTTCACATGTTGGAGCTGTGTGAAATGTACAACTTCTTGTATCTGCATTGTACAATGTCATGGTGGCATGGGAACTACCTTGCTGCAAATATTTGAACAAAACCTAAAATTCTTTATTTTTGGTAAAATGTTATGCTTTATGTGTATTCAACAGAAATATGTGTTTTTTGTAAAGGTGAAGTTTGTATTTTTATCTAAAAATTAACAGTTTTATATACCTGAGAAAGCCTGCTATGTTTTCTTGAACCAAAAAAAAAAAAAAAAAAAAAAAAAGAAAAAAAAAAGGAAAAAAAAAGCATTTTGTGGTCATATTTTTGTAGTAGAATAGCCCAGATAACATCGAAGTCTATTTTAACTATAGCAGGGCAGATGAAACGCTCCGGCAGCAGCTCCGTGTTCTCAAAGCGGATGGGCTGAGCCCCGTTGTGCTTTGGGAGCGCGGGGCCGTGGTTTGGATGATGTGCCCTTGGCTTTGTTCTGGTTATCGAATTGGACGTGTAAAACGAACCACTGGACTCTTTCGTTCCTGAAACGCCTACAAAGAGGTGAAAGGGTTTTCTTGTCTTGAAGACAGTGTTTCCGCTCAAATAAAACCTATCTTAAAATGTGAATGGACTGTAGAACCTTAAAACAAGAAAAGCGAGAGAGCTTTTTCCATGTCTCTAACTACAGTTCAAACATTCCCCTCCTGTTCCTGTGGCTATGTCTGATTTCAGCCTTCAGAGCAGTGGTAGCTCACAGGCGGTATTGGCTTCGGATGCTAATGCAGAGATAGACGTAGTCCCTGTTCTATTTTGTGATCATTTTCCCAGTGTATTCGTGGAGCACCAAAACTGGAAATACATTTAACTAAGATTGTCTGTGCTTGTTTTCCACTAAGTGTACTGTTCACAATGTTATGCACATGAATGTATGTGTCTGCGTTTAAAAAAAGTGTATAAAATGTAATTTATATATTTATGTTTCAGTGGGATGCCAATAATGTTGCTCCGGTCCTTTTTTTGTCTAAAAAGATATCTAATGAAAAAAACCCCACCATATATCCATTAAAACCATGTAGATGAGAAGCGTTATGTGGCCCACTCAGACACTGTGCAGAAATGAAAGGATGTCAGAGTCACTTAAGTGGAATAATGCACAAAGCAGCTTTTGGAGAGCCCTGTGGTTGCGCTGGCCTAAGAAGGTTGCGCTCAGATCTGTGGGCCAGGTTCCCTGGAGTAACTCCCTTGGGTATAATGGAGCTCTGCTGATTTACATCACGAGTAAGTCTGGCCCTATAGTAAAATCTTGGAAAAAATAAAAAGAAAAGCCAGCTGAGAGGCTTTATTGGTGCCAGCAAATAACCGTGTTACGCCAAATTCAGCAAACCAGTAGAGAATGGAGACTGAACGGAGTCTTTTCCAGTAGTTGTTTGTTTGAGACTTGTAGTCTCGAGTTAATTTTATGAACCGCACAGGAGTCTTTGTTGTCAAGCACAGTGTTTATATGGCACGCAGCAGCAAACACAGAAATCTCAGGGCTATATTCTCAGCTAGTATAAATTGGCAATGTTTTTGACGTGGCTGCCCCTAAGCTCATTTACATCAGATGAGGATCCAGTCCGTGGTTTTTAAAATCGCAGGAGCAGTGTCACAACGTGAGCGTCATTTACTGTAGTCCAGCTGAGATATTGCCTGCCAGCCCTTTGAACATCACGGGCTGTAGTCTTAGTCCTGCTTCTTCAGAGCGGCAGATCCGCCCAGAAGGAACAGGAACGTTAAAGGTTGTGACACAGGAGACGTTGATTCAAAGTTAAGTTGGACATTTCAAGGGCCATATCCTCAGCTGGTGTAAATCACCATCGCTCCATTGCCTGCAATGGAGCTGTACCAGCTTACACCACTTGAGGGGCTGGTCCCTCATTCTTGCTCATCCCGTTCACTACTCGGTCCTGCAGGGATCTCAGATTTTCGTGTACTGTTGATGTAATCCTGTGTTCTCTAATACTTAAGCACAATAAGTGAATATAAGAATGAGTGTCAGACTTAACTTTGAATGTCCGAGCTCTGAATCGGTTTGTTTCACCATTGTGGCTGTAAATTAAACGGTTCTCTGTGCATTTGTGAATGCCGTGTCATATCTTCTTCCGCTGTCTCCTGGAGGTGGACTCCACCTGGATCTTTAAAGTGTTAGAGGGAAGGGTGTGAGCAATCGGAGCCGCAAGGGATCCAGCTGACCGCTCTGTTATTTGCGGGGTGGGGGGCGAGAAGGGGGCTTAATGAAGAAATTGATAGTTTTGTAAGTCACGTTTCCATGCAATCCTTTGACACCTCGTTGTTTTTGTCCTTGCGCGCACTGGGTGGAGATCTGGGGACAGAACGTTTGTCTGGTTTGCATTCTGCCGTCGCTTGCTCTGTCCAGAGGTTCGGAAGTTGTTGGTCTGACTTAAACTTTTTTGAGGTCTTTTCTGGTGAGAAAGTGTATGTATAGGGGACTGCCTGAAAACAGTCTCAGTGTTATAATATGGTGCATGATCACTGATTCGTCAATTCATTACATTTAATTCTGTTCTTCATCTTTCCAGAGCTGCCCTTCAGTTGCTTTTATTGAGCGGAATCAAGGATTATGTGCTTTGCTTTCCTTTTCTCCTGTCCTCCGCCCCGCTTGGCCTCTGCTTTATTAGACAGCCCCGAAGGTTCCCGGGCAGCTCCAGCACTTCTGTGTCTTTGAGCTGAGGCTTTTTACTCTGCTTGGAACAGCATCTCATGGGTCTGCTCCCTCCGACCGGCTTCGGTGTTCCAGCTCTGAGGTTCTCTTGAGCGTCCTTCTCGGGTCCGTCTTGTCTTTTTGTGGTCTGCTTTCCAGCCGTTTTCCGCCCTTCCCATCCCTGTGTTTCTGCCTTTCAAAAGTGATTTTCCCTTCCTCCTATCTGTCTCATCATGTGTCTCTTCTCTCTCCCGCCTGACAGAACAGCCTGTGATCTGTTTATCTCCAAGTCGATTGCTTTATCTAGGTATGTTCTCGGAGATCCTGTCTTCCAGGCCTACAACTGACCCCCACATGGAAGACGAATGCTGTTACGTAGACACACGGTTGTGGAGAGAAATAATTCATCTTTGCATTTGGAAAAATGCTCATTACTGAAGGCGCCCTGTTAAGCTCCATCCAATTCAGCAGCAGCATAACTCTGGAGCAGCGGCATTGAAGCTATTCCAGACATCTGACACTTCAATTAAGATCAGTGGCCCCATTTATAATTTAATTTGAAAGCGTACCCAAAAGCAAAGATGAAGTTTCAAAGCTACCTCAGATTTGCATGCTCATATTTTACTGTAAATTGAAGCAAATCGCGTTGGTAGGCCCCTTTCATGGCTTTGAAAATCTTACTCTGATTATTTATCTGACCTTCTCTTGGGCTGGAAATTGTGGTTTTGCTTTAAAACAGAAAAAATGTGGAGGTTTTCAATTGAGTAATTTTCTTGGTGTTTGTAATATACAGCTTCTAGTACTGGCAGATCTCAGAAACAGAGTCAGGTGAAAATTGTTTAATCCCAGTTACGTTTGCTTTAATTTCCGGTAACAGAGAAAAGCCAATCAGTGTTGCGTGCCTCAAAAATCGATCTATGTTTTGTATTTATTATTCCTTTTAATTGCTGTGTGTTTTCCCACATTTTAACAGCAAGGTATTATGTCATGTCAGAGCTGTTCTGTGCCGCTCTTTGCTGTAGCATCTCCGCGGCACAGCCTTGAACTGCTTTGTACTCGTATCTCCTCTGAAATAAAGAACTATTGTTATCCCATTTTAGGCGGGACCGAGGCATGGAGAAGTGACTGTGCGAGGTCACACAGCAAGGCTATGGCAGAACCAGGGAGAGGACTCAGGTCTGAGTGCTCATCCAGTGCCCTAAATCACACGACCATCTTCCCTTTCCAAGAATGAATCCTTGCACCCTTAGAGCTAAATACTGAAAAGATTGAGGGTAAGTCATTTTGCCTAATTATTGTGCATCGGATACGTGATCAAAAACCACTGCCGTGTCGGCAGAGAATGTAGTGGCTGATGAAAATCCAGCTTTCTGCCCATGCAATTACGCGGCTTTTTATGCTATCATGAGCTAGTCATTTCCTGCATCTCTAAGGAGTCAACCTTTTGTGACTTACAGTGAAAATTACGCTCATAGAACAAACCAAGACTCAGATTTTATGGGAATTTAGGAAAATTCAGTAGATAATTTTCATTGTACTTCAGTGTCATTCATTCCTTTTATGGCGTGGGTAACAGTTCCCAAGGGAACTGTTTTTATCATGGGTCCAATCCTGATATTTTTCTTCCCAGCCCCTAATATGGAAAAGCACTTGAAGAGGTGCCTGTGTTTCAAACTAGTGCCTGAGCACGCTGGTAACTTTGGGCAAACGTGCCATGGACCTCGGGTGAATGGAGCAGCGTTGGTGCTTTATCGCTCTTTTTCGGTGGGGGGTGCCATCCTGACACAGCATCCCAGGTGTGGGCTGGGGTCCTTGTGTTCTTAGAGCGTTGAAGTGTGTTGTAGCAACCCCAAAGATGGTGTAACAACTGGAATATACAACTAGAAAAACAGCTGGAGAATTCCAATCTTTTATACTCCTGTGGTAGTTGCCATTTTGGAATTAATATTTGTTCTTTTTTGGGAAAGTGTTTTCCTGGCATGGCTGGGTTTAGGACTGCAGTTACTAGTGCCAGTGGGCCCATTTAACGTTATCTCTTAGGGTACCTCAGAGAATATGATTTGAAAACTCACGGTCATACCCATAGCAGACGAATTTGAGATGGGAATAAATAATGAGAGCAAATTTCATGAGAAATTTGGCAACTCTTAGTTTAGGGGGGGGAAAAAAAAAGGGAATTAGGAAATGAAATGAACGAGATCAAAACGTGATCTTTCATTTTTCAGTTGTGGAATGTTACCTATCGCTTTAGTCATTCGAAGTATTTGCTGCATCAGGCTTAATTATGTGCTGAAGTAGCTCAGAATCAGTACAGCACATAAAAAGTTACGACCGGTTCGTGTTGAACTGCTGCCTATTATCACAGCATATGATTGTCAGGTGGGGCCTGCAATCGCAGTCGTAAATCAGAGAACAAGTCATAGGTTAGGTACTGTTTTCCTTAGATATTGTCTCTAAGTTTGTTTTCCATATGCGAGTCTCTTGAGTGACGTTCAGTGAGCTTTTCAGTTAGGTGTAAAGTCAAGAGTACGTAGTTCCCAACCTGAAACTAAGGAAATACCAACTCTTGGTCTTGTTCGTAATCAACAGATGAAATTCTGGCAATGTCCTGGTGATAGAATTTCTGTCACTGAAGGCTTCAGTGTCACGTTCTTCCAGTGTCACTTCTTTCCCCAGAGGGGAATCCAATCATCATTATATTTGACTCGTTAGCAGGCCATCAAATCTGACTCGCTTTGAGTTATTAGCATCTAAAAATTCCTGTTTGGACTGATACTTGTTCCTGCCAAATGTCTTCCGGGAGCTCAGATAAAAATACACCAAGAGAGGTTGACTTGTGCGCTTCAACAGAAAACAAATCCACCTATGAAGGCTGGAATACCCCTCAAACAGGGAAATGAGGAGTCCAGTTTGTAACAAGTGTTGCACACTCATCTTCCCAAGATCAAACCTAATGTCTTGGCCTCTATGATCGTCTTTGATCTTGCATGATGGAGACAACTGGTTTTAATGTCCATCTTGGAAACTGAGATGAGCTGTTAAGGTCAGGTGTGCAAAGGCCCGGAGATGCAGTTGAGCCCATAGCGCTTGAAATCCCCTGCGGATTTTGAAAACATCTTGATTCTTGAAAGCAATCACAAATAAATAGAAGAAAAGCATTTTAAACATTTCTGAAAACCCTGGTTTATTTGACAGATGAAAAAAGAATCCAGGAAATACTCTGTTATACATACAGTGATAATTCAGTGAGAAAGTAGGTGTTCATAGAAAATGCTCATGCTTAAATATTTCAGCAGTTAATGATCATCTTTACAGACCATAATACTTGAATACTTCACTTATCGATACATCAGGGCTTGGATGGACTTTGAGACGTATGAAAATAGGACACTCCTTAGGCCAATGGTAGCTCCATGTTCTGGTAACTGATCAACCAATTACATAATTGGCCGGATCAGTTACTTGCATAAATAGATACAACTCCATTGACTTCACTGGAGGTGACAGTTACCTGAGAACTGACCCGAAACTCTTGCCGCGAAGCAGATAATGGTTTCATGTTTTGCTGTTTAGTGCTGTAAAAATAGACTCATTTCCTGGAGCAGTTAAAACAAGAAACTCTGGAAAGGCAATTTCCCACAGAGACTCATCCACGCTGGAATTCGCTGGGGTCCCCGGATGTGAACATGTGCTGTTAGAAAACATAAAGCAGCAACTTTGTTTAGGGAAGCCTCTGACCTGTCAAAAATGCGAAGCATTTGTTACCAGACTTTTCCTTGGCAATTAGTGGGTAGAATTACTCATAGAAATTGTTTTGTTTGCTCACAAGGGGAGAAGCAAGACATAAATTCAAGATATCCCCTGTTTGACCACAAGAAAGAAGGCTCTGCTCAGAGGGGGCCTGTGAGCGAAGCGCCGAGCGGCCTCACGTCCCGTTGGGGATGAACTCCAACTTGAAGACCTCAGTGAAGCACCAAGAGCCCTCCAGAATTGCTGGGCACCCTTGGCTGGGATTTTTTTTTCCAGCAGCCTAAGAGATTTCAGCATCCAATTTTAATTCATTTTTATAAGGCTTTCAAGAAACCCCAGGGGACTTCAAAACCCCTCTGTCTGTGTTTGGCAGCGAGACCACTATTGAGCCAGGGATGTCACCATGAATGTTTCCTTCCTTCTGTTGGTAGTGGCACTCAACCTTAGGTTTGCTTTCTGCTGTTGGGTGTAGGTGCTCCCCAGTAGTGACTTTGAAGTGCCTGTTGTGTGCACTATTTGCTGCTGGACAGCCTGACATTTCGGATGGGGAGTCCTCCTCACTCCAGCCATGCTTCGCCTTTGCCTTAGCACTTTGGCTTCACACATCTTTCCTAGACGAAGGCGGTGCTGATTTAAGCTTGAGAAGTTCGAAGAGGCCGGATTTTCTGTGGTGGGCCCTGTTCTGCTGGAGTCTGTTGCCCAGCTGTGCCAGCTGTGTGCGGCTGGAGAAGGAGGGAGAGATGCCGCAGCACTTCAGGGAAGCCAAGATGTGCCTCCTCGTGCTCAAACAGTCCTGCTCGAAGACACATCCTCCCTGGCTGCCACCGAGCACTGCAGTGTCCCCCTCTGCCCCTTGCCTTGAGAGCTGATGTTTCCCTGATGCCAGCATGTCCATCATGCAAAGGAAGGTCTCATGCTGCGTTGTGTGGTCGAGGTGACGTGGTACCCGCTCACCAGCAAGATTCCCATGCAGACTGAGGGCTGTGTGCTCATGCATTTGGGAGTGAAGACATCTCTTGGTCCAAACTCGCAGTGAAATACGCTGCTCGCAGGTCTCCTCGGAGCCAGGAAGCTGCTCAAAACCATGCAGGATCTGAATTCCCCCTGGCTGCAATGGGCTTCCACAGCAAAAATGACAGAAGCAGTTTATCCCAGATAGAGTGGTTTCTTCAGCATGCCACGTAGGAGTCCTGCAGGGCAATGCTCAGCTTGCATACTTTACTGATTGCCACAAATATGGCTTTTAAATCGTCACTATTTATTCAAGGATGTGTTTCTCTTACATGTGCTTCAGAGGAGCTTGCCTAACAGCTTGTATCCATTTGTTGTGAGCAGCCTGCTGGCCAGCGCAAAATGGTTCGGCTGTGTCTGCGTATCTAATGGGGGTTTGGGGACTTTGCAGCTGGGGTTGGCGAGTGCAAATGTTTCCCATTAGCTCCCTGCATTCCCCTAAGTTGTGATTCAGCAAGAGCGTCAGTGGAAAGCTGAACTTGAGGCATGCGAGATGTTTCTTTGAAGTTACTCCTGCTTAAGTTAGGCGTGATCCAAGCTGGCTTGCTAAAGCTGAGGCCCTGAAGAAGCCTACTGTGCTATCATAGTCTAAGCTTAGTCTTTTATGTGTTGCCTGCAGTGATGCTGGTTTCAGAAGCGATCTGCAGCCTTTTCAGTAAACTGTTCCATCGTATGGAGGGAAAGCTTTAACTGTTCAGTGGCTTTCCACCAGCAAGCTCAGCTCCACTAGCAAGCCCATGGCAATGCCTGCCCTCTCCGGGCCTCTAAAGTCTCTTCCTTCCTTATTTTCTTCAGCAGGTTTCCTTTCTAAGCCAAGTGAAAAAAATTCATCTTAAAAATAGTACCTTAAAAAGGTGGGAAATTAAGCAGTTCATCTAATCTCGATTCCTTTATCTCGCTTAATTAAGGAGAAGTTTGCCAATAGTGATGTGGTATTTCCTAAGACAAGCATACATGAAGAACACTTTGAGCGACTTCAAAAGAGTTTTTGGGCTAGATCAGGAAAAGATAAAACCAGAAGTGGAAACTTCTAATACACTTTATAGCTCATTACTTACAGGAAGTACATTGTTGCATAGGATACTAATGAATTCTGCAGGGTGAGGTTTCCAAAACAGAAACAATTATGGCACCTTCTGTATCTTAGAGGAAGGGTCTCAAGGTTTTTGCAGTTATGATAGATACGCAGTGCATGTCTTGGGTCGTATCACCCAGAGAGATTCTACCTCTGGGAAAGGGCTTTTTAAACTGTGTACACTATTGAATTTCTGTAGCAACTTCCTGGTGTAGGTGCAGGAAGTGACCAAGGGAACGGTAGAAATGTATCTCGTTTCCAGTTGCCCTGTTTGGCCCCCTGGAAGGCAGAATTGCTGCCCCGCCTGTGTCTGGCCGCAGGGAGGACAACAGGAGCACATTGGGACGACTAAGGATGAGCGTGGTGCTGATGTTCTCAGTCAGGTAGTGAGGCCAGCGAATTGAGAACAGCAAAATGTATACTCACATTTACCAGTGCATTTGTCTGGAAGATTAATATTTGAGAGACTCTTAAGTCAACTGAAGAAGTAATCCTAAAGTCCTGGTTTTGGACAAGGGCCTGAATCCCATGCTCCTGGATTTACTGGTAGTGAGTTGATGCTGTCAGAAGTGTTGTGAAACAGGAATATTTCATATTTGTGAAGCACCTGGAGATCCTGCGAGTGGCAAAGAGCAGTCTCTGCTGTTCAGAGGGCTCCCACGTGTGAGCAGGTCCCTGGATGGTGACTGCAGAGCTCAGGGCTTGTGCCCCAGGCTCAGCTCATGGTCTCAGGTCCAGATGTACTGTCCTCAGGGCTTGTGCCCCAGGCTCAGCTCATGGTCTCAGGTCCAGATGTACTGTCCTCAGGGCTTGTGCCCCAGGCTCAGCTCATGGTCTCAGGTCCAGACGTGCTGTCCTCAGGGCTTGTGCCCCAGGCTCAGCTCGTGGTCTCAGGTCCAGACGTACTGTCCTCAGGGCTTGTGCCCCAGGCTCAGCTCATGGTCTCAGGTCCAGACGTGCTGTCCTCAGGGCTTGTGCCCCAGGCTCAGCTCATGGTCTCAGGTCCAGATGTACTGTCCTCAGGGCTTGTGCCCCAGGCTCAGCTCGTGGTCTCAGGTCCAGACGTACTGTCCTCAGGGCTTGTGCCCCAGGCTCAGCTGATGGTCTCAGGTCCAGACGTGCTGTCCTCAGGGCTTGTGCCCCAGGCTCAGCTCGTGGTCTCAGGTCCAGACGTGCTGTCCTCAGGTTCGCACCAGCCTTGTTGGGTGCAGCTCCCTTGTTGCACACACGTTGGGTACCTCGCTGTCCTCCCCTGGGAATGCGTACGCACGCCAGCTCTCGTGTCTCACTCAGATTCAAAGTGTAGTTTGCTGTGTGTTTAACATATTTTAGGCAGCAAGGCATTTCCATCAGGGCCGAAGCACACGGGTAGTGAAGCCTGAGCATTTTTTTCTTCAGGCAAGACATTTAAATATCGGGTTAGCTGTTCTTTCTATCTTTAGGCGCCCGGATTCTTCTAAACTTGTGGTTGCTGGAAGGCTGTCTGATTGAAAATCAAGAGGCGTTTGCCCTTGTGAAAGTTCCTCCTCACGCTTGAAAGTGAGATTTGGACTCCTAAGTCACAAAGATGCTTTTGCAAATGTTCTATCTGTGTTTCTGCTTCTCTATAAATCAACCTGCTTGGCCTGAACTGAATGTTTAAATAATAAACAGCTGAAGGACAGTCTGAATGCTTTTTGCTGAGTGTTTCCCTTATGGAGCGCTCGGGGTCACGTGGCATCTGCTCTGACCTTAAGGACCTGCTTTCTAGAGGCTTTTTTACGACGCTAACAAACCCCACATTTTAACTAGCCCTTAAATAAGCCAGTCGCTGGTAACTATTCAGGACAGGGATTAGGAGAGTATTCTTGCTGGGATACAAGATGGCTCTGTCCATGTGCTGGCCAGGGATGAAGGGCTGGAAAACTGTGTGGTGGAAGAGACTATTAATGTGATTTTCCACAACTTTCCTTGCAGCTGCATTTTTGAGGAGAGCGAGCGAGCGATGGCTAGGCTTGCAGTAACATGTTGTGCCGTCATAAATGCTACAGCCACCATCTGTTTCCAGCCCACGACTTGAAAGAAAACTGAGCAGTAATCTCATAATTCACATGAGCATTTTACACTTGTGAACCCTTCCCAACCTTTGTCTAATAATGAGGGGAGTGCATGGTGCTAAGGTTTGTATTTTTCCTGTACCTGTTAGTGTTTATTTGTATGTCTCTTTCTGTTTTGTTGGTTTGTTTGCCTTTTTGTTTTTCTTTTTCCCATTAAAATAATTTCTCTGGGAGGAAAATCAGACCGGTTCCACCATCAAAAGAAACATAGTAAAGGTGAAATCCCGATTCCAATGGCCTTGCTGTCAGAATTCTCCAGGAGAAGGTGCGTTTAACATTCCTCACCGTGTCTGTCGTTGTCACTTGTCGATTAAATAAAGACAGACGTTAGAAAGTGAAGAGGCAGGTTGCTGAGCTGCCCTTTCCCTGCAGAAACGGAGCTGGCAGAATAGCTGGACATGCGCATTTTAAACCTGCACCATCAGATCGGATGGTAACGGTGGGTTGGATTTTAATGAAAACAAATTCTTCTGCTAATCTTCGCTTCGGGCTGGCCATCCGTGGGATTAAGGAAACCACCTGCTGTGCCAAAGACATGCTCAGGTTGGGGCTGCCGGTGGGTGGGAAGAACACGAACATCTGAGAGCGACTCTGGTGAGCCGTGGCAGTCTGTCCCGTTGCAGTGCCCTCAGGGAAGCCAAACAGTTGAGATCATTGAGTTGATGGAAATGCCGCTCCCCTCGGCCTGCAAAGCGCGGCTAACGTCATTACGGATTTCGACTGTTCTGCAAAACCAAGGGCTGCTGCTTCTCTGGGCCTCCTCTCGTCTTCGGGCCCTGTTTGCATGTCTCCTCCCAGCACAGCCGGTCCGGCTGAGCGAACTCCTGCTCTCCTCTGGCCTTACAAACAATGA
Organism: Columba livia; assembly: GCF_036013475.1. Taxonomy (NCBI): domain Eukaryota; kingdom Metazoa; phylum Chordata; class Aves; order Columbiformes; family Columbidae; genus Columba; species Columba livia. The sequence continues at coordinate 16,405,586 of NC_088616.1, forward strand.
CTTCCATCATCTCGACCAGACTGTAGAGCAGTTTTAAGGATGAAAGGGCTTCTTATTTCATATATCCCACTGCTGCTAGACTGTAAATCCTTTATGGACTGAGTTTATAGCAAACTGCTACTGCAAGTGAGTGAAATTTATTTTGTGTTGTCATATGTATGGTCAAACTGTCTAGGAAGTTGCCAAAGAATTGAGCTGCTGATGGACAACCAATTCATTCTCTTCTCATTTTATTTAAAAATAATAAATAACTGTCAATCACGTGAACTTACTTTGACATGTGCTACCTGTTGGGTGATCTTCAGTATTTCCAATATGTAAGTGGAAGAAAGCTGCCAGCTCTTGCCAGGTTCAGCAGAGACGACATGAATTCCCACCAAGCGAAGGTTTGTGGGCTCACTGGGGTTGTGGACAGGTTAAGGACCATCTCCTTGAGCACTGCAGGCTGTTCTGGAGGTGTTAGCTCAAGCAGTGAGGGAGCACCCAGTACAACTGCTCAGCCTTTTGAGTCCTTTGTCCCCACAGAGGCACCTCCAGCCACACTGACCTCTGCTGCAGTCAGTGGTGAAGCGTTATCGACAGCCGTGGGCCTTCTGCCTGGCAGGTCGATCAAAGATGGGTTGCTGGTGGATCTCTGGAGTCTAGAAAGCCGGCCCGTGTCTATTTTGGTGCCTTGTGATGGTAGATGAGCTAAAAAGGAGATAGTAAAAACTCTTCAAGCCGACGGGGTGTGAATCACAGACATTTCTGTCTCGTTTTCTTAGTGAACAAGCCTGAGAAGTTACTTGATTTTTTTACCCAGGCTAATCAATTATAGCTGGGGGTGTTGGGAACTCTGGTATCAAACAGCCTTTCCCCACTTGCTCGCTGGTTGCAATCCCTGCAGCCTCCCGCCCCCACATCTGCAGTGTATGGCCACATCTGCAGTGTACGGCCACATCTGCAGTGTACGGCCACATCTGGATCATCTGCCCCACACACGCGGGCAGGAGCTTCTCCCCCCACCCCGACACACACGTCGTGGCTTCGGTGTCCGTGGAGTGATAAACATCTTGTTTTGGCACGAGAGGGAGAGAGAGGGGGCACGGGAAGGGCAGTGCAGGGAAGGCCTCTGTCGTGGAATTCCCAGGAACAGGATTTGCACATTTTATGACCGTTAAGATGGAAATGCAACTGAGCTGAATTATTACTCCTTAATCCTGCTTTCTCACTTTCCTCCGGGCAGCCTCCTCCCTTCCAGCTTAGGTAACACAGAAACTTATAAACAAATCCCACTGCATGAAAAATAGCAAAGGGGGTGGGGGGAATAAAGGACCTGGGTTCGGGCTGTGATGGACAGACAGGTGGAAGGCAGGCACCAGAAGGGAGGATGAATGGTAAAAGCCTTTGATGGAAACACTAAAGAGCTATTGAAACTCCAAGGGGTGGTGGGAGGGAGGAGGAAGAATAGCAGGAGGAGAGAAAGCGCGGCAGCCGTGCCCCCGGCCCCCCGCCCTCTTTCTCAGGATGTTGAAAGTATTTGTCCTTCGTTACAAAATGATTGAACTGCCGCCAGCCAGGCCACCCTTCCAGCCTCGGCACTGGGAAACTGGCACTTCTGAAAGCCTCGTCGCCTCTCCAGTTTTATAGCTTTCCCGTTTTGTGGGGGGTTTTGTGTTGTGCTGTTTGCAGGGTTGTTTTCAGATTTGCCGCGCGTCAAAGAAACTATATTTTGTTGCTCTGACAAACACAGAATCCAGGTAATGAAAGGAAGAATTAAAAAATAAAGGCCCATTTTTATCGGAACACCCAGCTGTCTGCCTTTTATTGAGTAAGAATTTCATGCATTTGGTATTCACGATGTTGCATTAATATTCCTTTGGTTTATCTCTAGTGCTTTTTGAAGGAGGAATTTCATCCTGTAAATAAAGCTTCTACTTTATTGATGTCTCTGCGTGCACAAAAGCAGTGCCTGTTCTTCACAGTCAGAGCAGTGGAGATGATCCTGTTATATCATAATTAAAATGGTTTTGCACCAGACGAATGCAGACAGCAGTGGAGAAAGATAATCTTTCCCTTTTTCAGAATGGTCCCTGAAGCTCTGCGCTGTCTTTGCCCTGCAAGATCTGCAGATGGGAAGAACTCTTGAACATCCACATATGAGATTGCTATTGCTGCCAGAGGCTGTATTTATATCATGTATTTATATGTGTATGTATTTATATAAGCCTGGTGTTCCGAAGGACTGAAGCCATGCATATTCTCAAGATTTGTATCTGGCTGTGTGTGGCTGCCTCTTCCACCCAGGCTCTTGTTAACCAGGGGGTGACCCAGGGCCGTGTGCCTGCCCGATGCCACCGTGTGCCGTCACTGTCAGAGAGGCCGGTGGGCTCGGGGTGCCCCGTGGGGTGAGCAGGGTCCTGTGTGTCCGGGCAGGAACCTCTGAGCTGGTTCTGCGTGCTGGGTGTCTGTCCGTCCGCGCAGCCCGCGGGCGCTCCTCCCGATCAGCCCTGCAGACAGTCAGCTGTCCTTTGCCTCCAAGATTAGATCGCAGGATTAGGTCTCTAGACGAGCTGGCCATGCTGTGTAATTAAAATAGGCCTAGGAGAGCAGAGGGGCAATATGTGACCTGTACACAGCTCAGTATGAGGGGGCTGTGCTTGCTCACAGACCCACTGCGGCTGAAAGCAGATCTCTCCACTAATAGAACTTTGCAATAGCACTTTCCCTCTGAACATCTCCAGTGCCTGGTTATAGTCATTAATGTTTGCGATGCCCCACGGGAGGTAACGCCACCTTTATCCCCACCTCTGAAAGAAGAGAAAGGGTAAGAGGTTTGCTCAAGGTTAGATGGGGAGTTGCTGGAGATGGAGCTCCAGTCTCCTGCCTCCGAAGGAATTTGCTGCGGTGACCAAAGCAAACAGCCCCTGCCGCTCCAGCGCTGGGCTGTGGCGTGTCATTCGCACTTTGTATCTGAGATGCTGCGTCTGGGAAGGTATCGCTGCCCTTGCGAACTAACTTTGAGTTCTTGAGCGTGGGTGAACACTTGTCATCGTGCCAGGATGACACAAAGTCTAGAAATTATGATGGTAATTCAGGTCATGGTATAATGGGGGAAAATTGCTGCCTCAGAAGTGTCCCCGTCTAGTGTCACTGCTAGTGATCGTTTAAGCTGCAGGACATGGCTGTGGCAAAGATCAGGTTGTAGCTGATATGAATCATGCCTTGAAATAACACTTTCCTTCTTACATTGTGAAAATTGCGGAGGTATGGGAAGTGAGGGAAAATGGGATTTCCCTGGAGGTTAAAGATTTTCCTTTAATCAGCTTTCATAATGTTAATTAAATGTTTGGAACAATGGCTGGGCCCCAGGATCCGCCCGCTCTTGCATAACCATCTCACAATACCGTTTTCACTTTCATGTTTGTTTGCCAGCATGATTCAAAGCGAGAGCTGAGCGAGAGTCCCGTACCAAGGAGCTCCCTCTCTTTGCTCTCCCAGAGAGACAAGACCCAAACTGTCCCCTCCGGAGGAGCAGCCTGGAGGGATCACAGCACCTTGTCTGTCATCGTCACCCCATCTGCAGATGGGGCCCATAAAAACTTGCTGGTATTTTGAGACTGGTACATATAAATATATACCCACCCATATGGAGCAATGGGTGTGTTTATAGAGATCATCACATGGATAGATATATTCCGGGAAGGTAAGATATATTACAGTGCCACTCGTTCCCTGGAGTTTTCCCGCTTTCTGTAGCGTGGTTGGTGTGTGCCCATGGGAGCCATGGTTTCTGGTTCTTTGAGCAGTGGGTTTAATACAACCCGGGCGTGTGTCACACAAACACGGAGTGCTCAGGGGATGAGAAGACTTGGGGAATGGTTCAGAGGCAAGGGCTGACGGGGATTTCCCCAGGGACCTCCCGTCTGTCCTGGAGGTGTGAGATGTGTCTGTGTGTCCCAGAGCTGGCCGGTGATGTGCTGGGAGCACGGGCACACGGAGCCACAGCCGGGCCACCTTTGCTCAGGTTAGAAAAGCCTCTTTTCAGAAATAAGGTTTTAAAACTTAAGAATGTCAGACGCTATCAGAAAAAATAATGAACCTATTATATTTTAGGTCAAAATGTTATCTAGCCCAAGATTTTTAAATATGTTCAAAATGCGGTTTCTGCAGAAGGACCACGGGAAGAACTGCCTTTTTTAAGCCGCAAAGATGAAAACAAACAGTGGTGAGGGCCGCTCCATTCTCCCGTTGTGCGGATGGAGGGTCTGGGTGCAGGAGGGCACCTGCATCTCGCTTCCCTAGCAACACGTTGACATCTCTGCACAAGCTGTTTAAATACGCCGAGCCGCTTGCCACGCAAGCTCTGCATGGCGGTTTCCCTGTAGACGCACGCTTTTGTCTGCTCAGAGGAGGTGCTCTGTAAACACCAACGTTAGGCGGTTTTTATGTTACTTATTTCTGATTCATTGGTTCTAAATCAGTAGCTCAGAGGCACATACCTTTTGCACAGGCGGGGAAGGGATTGCCTCTCTTCTCCCCACCTTTGGAAACTTTGACCTGCTAAGATCACAAACTGTAGGAAATCTCCGAGGCGAAGTCCCAGGTATCGCCGGCAGTAAAAGCCTGGAGTAAACAGATTAGATGTGTTTGACAGGCCTTTTAAGGGAACTTCCATGGTCTGGCTTGGTTTGCATATACCACAGGCAAGATTAATTTCAAGACTGATTTTGATAGCGCAGAGACTTCTTCCTTAAAATAGGAATTGGCTGTGTAATTAATATAGCTATATGTGTGTGCGTGTGTATATATATGTATATAAAATATATATATATGTATTTTCTGTTTGGCAATGTGGGACACGAGAGATCGAAACTTCCTTTCCACACCCCTTTGATTAGCACAGGAGTGGCAGGAGGAATTTTTTCACTCTTGGTCATTCCAGGCAACCTTTGAGCCCGTTTATTCCACTCTGTTCCCATTAAGGAGCCGCAGAGGCCACGCGAGCGAGTCCCCGGGCAGCTGGGAGCCGTCAGCTGCCTTCAAAGGCTCAGCCAGCCCATCCGAGATAAGCCCATGGCGAGGTGTGTAATGCGCGTGGTATCAGCCCTGTATCCCACACGGTTCCTGTGCCAATCGGATTTCAAAAGGGAAAACTCATTTCATTAACTTCTAAGTCACTTTACAGAGGGGTCAAGGGTATTGGGCTTGGGTCTTGCTCATCTTTAACCAAGGGCTGTTGGCTGTGAGTTTTATCACCCGTTCGCAGGCCTGGGGTGGCGAAGCCCTGAGCTGCTCCCTCCTGAATGCTCCCTTGCCAATGGCAAAGGACACCTTTAATTTACGCACGAAAGAAACGCGGAATCCTGTCTGCACATTTTTGGGCTGAGACAAACACAGATTTTGTTGTCTGTCTGGCTTGGCATTACCTTTCCAATTCTCTTTTGTTTTCTCTCTCCGTGAATCATCTCCCCATTTCGCTTCTGTTTTGTTTATTCCTTTATTCTGGCTTAACCTGGAGGCACGAGGCTTCCCTGTGGAAACATCGCCACGCTGTCCATCAGCGATGGAGAGGTGGTACAGCTGGTACAGCCCTTCCTCCCGCTCAGGAGTGGATGAATCATCTCCTGAATATGCAGTATCATCCAGGACAGGAGCCAGGATCCTCAACAGGCACATGAATTCCAGCATCTCTGGAAACATTATTTCCACATTTTGGGCAGGCTAAGAGACAGTAAGTAAATAAGCAAGCTGTGGCATTTGCGATCTCTGTAGTTTTATTAAAAGCGACTGTTTGCGCTCTAAATGCTCGTGTGGGTATTAAAAATACAAAGGGAAAAGCATGTATCCCTGCTCTGATACTGCCCAAGGCAGCTTCACAGTATGGCCCATTTAATGCCATTGAGCAGTCCATTGAACAATTACGACCCACCAGAAACAGTATCTGCCTGCTTTCCTCATGAAAATGCACATGTACCGATCCATTCCAAACCCAACCAGCGCATCCCAAACCCAACCGACGCACCCCAAACTCAAATGACACATCCCAAACTCAAATGACACATCCCAAACTCAAATGACACATCCCAAACCCAACTGATGCATCCCAAACCCAACCGACGCATCCCAAACCCAACCGACCCATCCCAAGGGAATCGGGGAAGATTCACTGCATGATCAGGTAGCAATCAGCATTTTATACTGCTACAGCATTTTATAACATCAGCTTGTTTTCCTAAGCTCTCACGTACTGTGCTCATGAATTCAATAAAACTGCCCCTGAGTGAATAGACAATTACATTTCACAATGGAATGTTTGAGAAATACAATGGGAGAGGAACACTGATCTGATCGAGCAGAGAAATACTAGTCAGGAAGGCTATGATATTGTTTTCTCTACTCTGTTATTAAGACCAATAGCTGAGACTTTTTCTGCTTTGTTTTCATGCCAAGGTTACAGCTACATGTTAACCTTCATCAGTCCTTCTGACGATAACACTGAAAGCGAAATACCATTAAAATTATCTTCCTATACATTTAAACAACTCTGGCACTTTTCCAGGCAGTATTTGTGCCCCTGTTTATGCTGCAGACCCCGATGACCCTAGAATACTTTTATTTACAACAGCATAAGCATCATTTCCATGGCAACATGCTTTTCAAGCTGCAGATTGAGGATTGCAATTTCCTAAGCAATAGAAGAAGCAATGGTGGATTTTTTCCTAATCAGCTAGTAGCAACTTTCATGCGCAAAATGATCAGCCACAACAAATCATTTAAAAGCTACATTATAATCAAGGCAATTTTAAAGCTCAGCATGGTTAGCCTAAAAATAAAAGAGAGTGAAGTCCAGTTATTTAATGGAAATGAAGATCATGTAATGATATCCTCACTGCTGCTCTAGTAAATTGGCTTCAGCTTGCTCTGCGATGCAGCCTAATGAGGACCAGGGCGGTTTACTTCACTGCAACGACACATTATTTACAGGAAGACTACTACAGAATTATAATCCTATATGGTTTTGGACAATGCTTTCCCATATTGCAGGAGAAGACTGTTTGAAAACGGTCCAAGCTATCAACAAAGGAATGTTACGAGCAGATAAGTTGGTTAGCGGCTCATGTGAAATTGCACTTAGTGCTTTCTGCCTTCAGAGAGCACCGGGGTGGAGCTGATCCCCAACGTGGAAAACCTGCCCATGCACACACGTATGCCAGCCAAGCGCTGCCCGTGGACGTGGACAGAAACCCAGGGGAAACATCACTCAGCAGTGCCACAGTGCTGCTTCCCTCCCCAAAATCCATTTTCAAAAACGTTAAGTGTTGTCACTCCACAAATGGGGAAGCTGAAGTACTGAAAGATGTGTCTGAGGTTGCCGCGGCTGATGGTCAGAGGTGCTCCCTGGAGCCCCAGGACGCCACCTTGGCTACCAGGGCTGTGACCCATTGACCAGAGTCAGGTCTTGGAAGGCTGGATCCATCCCCTGCTCTGCCGGCTTGGTGGCCACACCGCTGGGACACCGCTGGGACACGGCTGGAGGACAGCGCTTCTCACAGCGCGCCTCTCGCCATCTCCCGCTGCCACAAAATCTGCACTGGAAATGCAGCTTTAAGGAACTCAGAAAACGCTGAGAACCTTTCTCCTGCTGGATTGTCCTTGGGAGGAGTGAAATGTCACTTCATATCCAGGCAGATTTGCTGCTCACCTGGCTGAGCCCGGGAAGCTGATACGGACCCGAATGGGTGGGCTTAGCAGAGCTGACACAAACCTCTCTATGTAATCAGTTACTCATGCCTCTGATATCCAAGTTAGACCTTAATGGTGAGGGTGTCACTATAGAATTATCAAAAATAAATTATCTAAGTCATGCTAGAAATTATTTTAAAAAATAGCAGTTGCTGCTGTTTTTTTTCCCCCAGAATTACTTGAGTTGACAGGTAAAGAAATATTAAACTACATTCTGTAATGGTAGAGGTACATTCCTCCTTGATAAAAAACATGTTCATACTGATTTGCTTTGGGCCTCCAATATGTTTTTGGGCAAAACTTCCACTGCTTTTGAAAGCTTTAGGACAGCAGAGGGGGCCTCCAGGTTTAGGGGACCCCCACATTCTGTGAGGTCGTGAAGTCTCCCGGGGGAAAATGAGTAAATGCTACTTTTATTCCATACCAGGCACAAGTTACATTAACATTCTGGGGTGTCAGATATTGGGCCAAGCACACTGCAGGTCTCAATGTCAAAAGCTTTCAGGACATCAAGCGCTGGACTAGAAGACCTTTAAAGGTCCCTTCCAACCCAAACCGGTCTATGATTCTTTGGTTCCATGACTAAAGGCTCTGCACACTGGTGTGGAAGGCCAGCCTCAGCACCCCAGCATCCTCCTCCCTTTTGAAGTCAGTTGTCAGACTTGATTTGGAGTCTGAACACCTGGGTTAGGAAATGAGAGAACCACAAACTATGTTCTGCCCTGGGGAACACGCTCATCCTCACGTGGGCTGGCGACGGAGGAGCAGGAGGGTTTTTCAGCCTGCCCTTATGGTTGCAGACTTGAACTTGGAACTGTTTGTTTTTGCTACGCCACCCCTTCCGCCCTAGTTAATAGTCAACTTTGAAACCCAGCTTTATGTCCCATGTGTTTAATTTACATTTCAAATGCTGGGCCAGCGGGGCAGGCTGTCTAAATCACTTGTCAGCACAAGGGAAGGAGGTGACACAGTGGGAGGAAAAAGTGAGATGCGGCTCCAGCCCAGTATAAACGCTCTGGCAGCTGGGTGATGCTGTTATGGGAGAGTCCCCAGCAAGCGACAACTGCTCACCTTGCTCAAAGGCTGAGGTCTAACCCAGGCAACACACAGGGACCGACTTGTCTCCTTTGATTTACACTCGGTTTCTCCAGCTCTACAACCCCGCATCCTGTTTTCCTTGCCCGCCGCGGCTATACGTGGAGGTGAGGGCTTGAAAAGACCTAGAGAGCGGAGTTTCTTTTGAAACCAAAAATAGCCTGTCACGGTGTGGTTTTCTTTTTGGTCAGCATGTTGCAATCTTAAATTTATCACCGATCCGTAGCTGAATTGACATACAGGAAACCTCTCTAATTCTGAGTCGGAGGGCACAGGGCAGAGTGAGTTCACCGGCCACTCTGGAAAACTGTCTGGCTGCAAATATCATTTTCAGCTGCTCTTTGATGAGGTAACATCAAGGAGCAAAGCGGCTGCACACACCACACGGGCCAAAGCCAAAGGGTTTGCAGGGCCAGTCAATGCGGCATTGAGGAAAGGGGAAACATTTGCAAAATCAGTCAAAAATGAATTAGATGTGTTTTAAAGCAATTACTTTCCAGACTGTTTACTCAGAGTGACACAAGTATGATCGGCCCATCCTGAGAGACCTTCACGGGTTTGACCTGATGGATGCGGTGATGCCTGATCCTGCCCTCGCTGATGCCGACCCGAGTCAGTAATATTAAATTAAATACAATTAAATTAAACAGTATTCCCTGAAAGGAAAACAAACTAATACTGTCCGGAGTTTTGACAGCTCACGAGCAGAGTCTTGCTGGCTGCCATGCACTGCCCTGATGCATTTGTACAACATGATGACCTCTTCTGTTTCATCTTTTTAAATAAGAGATGAGATCTTTGGGCCGCAGAGGGAACAGCCCCTTGTGGAGATGGCAGGTGGAGAAGCCAACGTGGAGCCACAAGCCCAGCACCATCAGAGGCCGCTGTGGATCTCGTGCCTTCCAGCGAGCCCACACCTGCCACGGCTTCCCGAGGTTTTACTGGAAATAGCTATTTCTGCTTCCTGCAAGCACGTTAAAAACTACCTGCCAGGTTCAGCCGACATAAACCCCCATAAATTCGTTCACCAGCCTTATTCCTGGAGAACTGCTGCTTAGTGCTCTGTTTCTTCATAGGTACAATCTCTCTCTGTTTAGTTTAACGATGGTGCCTTGCTCTGGGTTTCACCACACACGTCCTCTATATTGCTAAAAGGGCACAGATGAACATGAGTTGTATTACCAGAAATCATATTCCCGTTCCTTGGCTCATTTCTCCCTCATTTCCCATTACCTTCCTATTTAAGACTGCATGCATGAGATACCTGGCAGCTAGATCCACTCAAGTATTTATCCAGTAATTTAATCAGTGATTTTCATGGTAGGTTGCTAACTACATTGATGATTTTCTCCTCATTCACATAACTTGGGTTGCAGTGTGTTGGGGAGCTGGAAGGCTGCAGGTTCACGGGGATGTGTTAATTCAATGGAGTTCAGAAACTGTAAAGAGTTTATTCTCGCAGCCCCAAGGCCCGTGAGGCTCCTCAGCTGTGTGGGGCGCTGAAGGAGAACACAAAGGAGATTGCCAACAGCTGGGCATCAACGAGACCCTGCAGCAGCCCCAGCTGTGGGCCAGGCTCCGGCACACCCAGGGAGAAGCAAACAGAGAAGGGGTAGAGTCTGCTGAAACAGGGTGAGGGATTTCAGCTTTAAATTTTGGAGGGCACCCCACTCCACCTCTTAGTCCTCAAACTGTCCAAAGCCAGTCATTCAGGAGAGAGAAGCTGCAATCTTTCATGGGGGGCTCACCCTGGCAAAGTAAGCTCTTTCTTAAGCCAGTCCCAGCTTTCAAGCTGGGCAACTTTAGGAGATACACCAAACCTCCAGACTGTGCTCTTGAAACCCACCATGATCCCAGACTGGAGGACTCTCAGCCAAAATGAGCTCTCCAGAGCCAGCACCGTGACTGAGCCCCCCAAATCCATCCTGCTGTGTGCCTCGGGGTTCAGAAGACCCCAGGTCTTGTGCTTTGGCCAGTCAGCCCTTTCCTCACCTCAAAATGGGGCCTCAAAGAAAGGGAGGAGTGAGAAGTGACACCCGTTTATAGTGTGAGTAACAGCTCAGCAACATGCTCCCCTGGGGCAAGGTATGCTCCGCACGCAGGGGTTTCAAAGAAGCTGAAGAAAGAAGGAATGAGGAACTAACTCAACACGCCCTGTAGGTAAGTTCTGCCTTCCCCGGGGAGAATGGTGGTGTAAACTTCCAAATAGTATCTGTTTAATGTGTTATAAACAGTTTGTCATTTTTTCTTATTCCCCCTCCTCAACCCCGAAAGCACTGCTTCTGTACCAGATAATGCTCTGCCTTGACGGGATGGGAGAGATGTTGCATGTGCATAGATATAGATACTCTATCGTCTATTTCCATTAATAGATATTAAGAATGGGGATAGAAATCATAATCTCGCTCTGTTGCATCCTGTGCCCGGTCTCCAGGAATCCTGTTACTTAATGTTCGAAACCGAACCAAATTAATTCGGTAGATGAATATAACCACCCCCGTCTCGTTGCTGGCTGTGGGACGGCAGCGTGCTCAGACACTCGCTCACCGCCAGCGCGGGCTGGGGACGCGGCAGTTCTGTGCTTAACGCACGCGTGCTCGAGGGCTTTGCCGGGCTGGTGTGCTTCTTATCTTACAGGACAGGGTAGGAAGGCAGAGAGAGATTAGGGATTTTATCGTGTTCCCAGCAAAGCTCAGTACAGAGTTTCATTGATTTCTGTGGAAGGGAGGCTGTCCCTAAATAGTTTGCACAGCTGGGGAAGAAGCCCAGGCGATCCCGCTGTCCTGTGCTTTCCTATAACCATCCGGCTACACTTTCTACACTTAGTTTTTATTTTTTTTTTTCTACTGCTTTCCTCCAAGAAAAATGGGACATGTGGAAATTTACACTCTTCTACAACCATCCAGGTTGCTCCAAAAAGAAGCAATATTCTTATTTGCTAACTAATATAAATCTAGAATAATTTCATAATGATATAACCCTGCAGAAAGGCTGCATTAAGTCTGGAGGCCGTGCCTTTCAGAATACCTTGGCAGCCTTAACAAAGCAGCAGATAAGTGGAGATTGATACAACCTTGTCAGAAGAGTGGCTTTTTCTTCTCCTGTAGTACATGTACTGAGCTGAAATTCCAGAAGCGATTGGGTTTTACTTGGGTATTTCTCCTGCAGAAGTGGCATGAGCTGCATTAGGGAATAACTTGGAACTTAGTGAAATTCAAGACATTTTTAGTGTATCAGTAACCTCAAATAGTTCTTGTTAATTGCTGAAGTAATACTGCCTCGATATTTTTCAAACACCATTAGCTGATTTTTAACCAAGATAGAAATATGAAAAAAATTATAGGCTGGAATATCTCTTCTTAAGGCTTTTGTAGATGTGGTCAGAGCAGGTAGCCCGGTGTGTCCTGGTGTTCTCAAAGCCATCTGAAAAGATTGTAATAATAATTGCAGTGTATTAGTTAGTCCTCAGGGGTAGCTCCGTTTTCCATGCATGTAACCTTTACTGCTTTGGGATGCAAGCTGTTTGTTTTGGCAGCCTGAGACAGCCCCATAACTTCACCGTGATAAACATTTTTAGTTTGGCCTGTAGATATTTTTTCTTTCCCATTTTCAAATCCATCTGTCCTGAGAAGTCAAATTCCTGATTTTATCTTTCACCACCCACCCTCCTCACTTAGCAAAGGGAACCGCACAACAATCTCCCATCCTCTTGCCTTGATCTCTGCTTTTCTCTTCCCTCTTCTCAGAGATTCGTGTTTGTGTTTCACCACGTTGGTGTTAAATATTTCTGTCTCTGATACTTCTGGACTCTGAGGTAGGGAGGTTCCATATTTATTATTTTGCGATAACATCTGAAATACTTTTGTTGAATTTACAAGTTTTAAGAACAAGAAAACAACTCAGAAAAAATTTCCCTCCTGCCAGCAATGAGTATTACATGTAGGATTTGGATTGTGAATTATTGCGTCATTACTGGGAAGAGAATTCTGTTCTTTGGACTTAGCAAAGCTGTTGACGAGGGTGCGTGCACGAGAAGCGAAACAGGCTCTTCCCCATCCTTTTCTATCGCTTTCAGAGGAGAAAACAGCAACAACATCTCTGCAAGGAAAATGGCTCAGTCTAGCTGGCAGGGGTTTGCCATTCAGCAGGTTCATTCAGGCTGTTTTCAGATGTCCAGCATACAAATATAGCAATGTGGGTGTTTTCTGGCTTGGAAAAGAGAAAAATAGCCATTTTGATGAGGACAGTGGGACTGATGCAGAGTAGGACCTGAGTACCTGTTGAGAGCCCTCAGCTGGTTTTGATCTTCACATCATCCTGGAGGCAGCTGCGGGGAGGCTGTAATTAGATTATAGGAGCCCATGGGGCCATTCGACGTATGTGGAAGAGGCGTAGGGTCTGTCTGTGCCTGGTTCCTTTGGAGTGTGTCCTCCACGAGCTACGCAGCCTTTGTGCCGTGTGCTCTCAGCAGCTGCCCAAGTGCAATTAGACCTGGACAAACCCAGTGATGAGGGGAAGAATTCTGTTCAGGAATTGTCTTAGTGCTGGGGCAAGTGGCAGTGGTTTGAGAGACACTGGGAAAAATGCCTCTGGTAAAACACGTATTTCCTCACTAGTATTTCAGGTGTAGGAACAAAATGATGTTGCTTCTTGCTTCCCATGGAGTGAAAAGCTGTTCCTCCAGGTTCAGCCCAAATAATCTGTGTGACTAATTCCTGTTGGAGTTAGCAGGGAGAGACACGTTGGCCTGTTAGAGAGAGGGTTAGTGGGGATTATTTGGTTTATTATTGGTTCCTACACTCCAGAACCACTTGTGCTCCCAGCCAGATGTTCAGAGGTGATCCTGGCATCTGTGTGGTGCTTCACCAGACCCTCGGAGTCCTCACTGACAAATACCTGCAAAAATACTTTTAATCCGCTTGGCTCATCACAGGAACCATACAAAACTACTTCACAGGCTGGATTCAGCTACTTGGACTCCCCCTTGGCCATATGTGGTGGGTGGTCAGGTTCTTGTCTGGGTTCTGAGCCTCTGCCTCATTGGGGGACTTATGCTGACAGTCAAGGTTGCTCAACAGCTGTGCTGCATTTTCGGACCTGGTTATAGATAACCTTTGTAACATTAATGATTAGGAACAGATGAGCTTTAATAATAATTATTAATATATTAGTATTAATATATCTCGTAATATTTCCAAATACATATATTAATGAACTAGTGCAAATTTCTAGCTAATCAGCATCAGGTTTCTTTGCTTATGGGCTTTGCTCATTTGGAGTCTACTGCTTATGGGGGTTTGAAATAGACTTGCAGGATCAAGGCTTTTTTTTTGTAATTGCCATTGTTTCCGGCATATCTGAAGGAAATAATCTGAGGAAAAGTAATCCATAATCTGAGGAAAAGTAATCCATAATCTGAGGAAAAGTAATCCATAATCTGAGGAAGCGCTGGACCAGTCTCTCCTCGCTATTGCTGGAAGGTGTCCTGTGTAACTCGAGGGTCACTGGGTGCGTACAAACAGCCACACCTCAGGCTGCCCTGTGTGTCAGGGGAGAGGTTTCCACCACATGCATAGTGGCAGGGTGGCAATTAGCCCAGGAAGAGCGAGTGAAATCAGCCGACCCTGGTCCCGGCCACAGGGACACGCAGTGGGTTTCAGCGGCAGTGGATTTTAGCGTGTGAAGCAGCTGCCCTTGGGGCTGCCCTCCCATTTCCCCTCTTTCCTACCACCCGCTTTGGCGCCTGCCCCTCCAACCCTCCCTTGGTGGTTTCTTTGCTCTTCAGGAAAAGCACATTTTGCCCCTAATATTTAGAAGTGACCCCATTTTTATTTAAATCTGTCATCTTGTCTCCCCGTGGCTCATTCAGCGCGGTAAGGAATTTGCCTCCTCCATGGTGTCTAGGAAATGTCTTTGTTTAAACGTGCTCTGCCAACCCAGTGACATACCCTAAGCTCTCAGATATCTGTTTCCTTGCACGCAGGTGTCATTCCTCTGGATCTTTTTAGTTCTACTGCTAAACTGTATCCCATTTATTCTGGTTATCTAAAAATTCTCCCTTTCCCTCTAGCCCAGTCCACCTTTCATCCCAGCCATCTGGAAGACTGCTGTTAGGCAATGCTACTTTAGTCTAATTTGTTAGAAATAATTGATTTATTACTGCTACATACCTTTCCTGATTTTCCTGGGCATGACAGAAATAACAGGCTGTTCTAGTCTTAAAGAACTTGATATAAATTGCATTCACATACAACATATCTCAGCGATAAGGGGACCTGAGCTCAAAGGAAGCCGCATCATATCTTAACTCCCTGGAGTTTTGAGAGGTTTATTTTAATAATATCCTGACTTTAGCATATACAATCCATGGTATTTGCCAAGCTTAAAACCACAGCCACAGGAGGATCCTGTCGTACGTTTTGCAACCAGTTCTCACATCAACAGAGCGCTGATCCTGCATGGAATTCATTCCACATTTTATTCATTATCTGAAGGAGTTATCGAGGCAGCTCTGCCTGGCTGGAGGTACCAACATAGTGCAGACAGATTTTTTCCCACAGAACTCTCCGAAGCGATACTGTCAGCATGGCTATATTTAATGGGCTCTACCCGTGCAGTCAATCTCTCAGTGCAGGAGAAATAGTTTACAATCTCTGAAACCCTACACTGCTCTCTGCCACGGAGCAGGAAAAAGTAACATCTATCGTCATTCCTTTTGCATGTCGCTGGATCCAGGGGGAAGGGAAAGCTGCTAAGACAATGAGGACATTGAAAACAATATTCTAGGAGGCAGAGCAAGGAAAGAAAGAAACATCAGTAGTCAGCATCTGCAAGCAATCTTTAACCACAGCTAAGACTGCCTTTAAACTCACATGTGTCATACCCTACTTACCTTTGCTTTAGGCTTAGTATTAGTTTAGAAATAACCTGTGATCCATCGTTGCTGTTGCTGAGTGAAGCGTCAGGACAAAGCCCGTTGCATGCAAAGAGGTTTCCCTCCAAGTTAAATGCCATTAGGCAGAAAATAACTGACATTTTGGGAAGATAACGTAGGGCAGCTTTATGTGCCCCCTGAGTTTTCTGTGACGTACCCCCATGGCATGCCTGAAAGAGCTTTGTGCCACCCGCGTCATGGTAAAGGTCATCTGTCCTAAAGTGATTTCTGTGAAACAAAATTGCATGTTTCTCCCTTTTTAAAGAAAGGTCTAGTTCATGAATATGGCAGAGAAATGTCATCACACACTGATTGGGGCTGAGGTAAGCGGTGGGGGGTCGGTATGACCTTCATATTTGAAATCAAAGCCTCTTGGGGTGTGGAAGACTGGTTGGTGGGTGTCGTCTGTGACACCTGGGGCTGGGGTGCGGGTCTGCTCTGCACCATGTGTGACGTAAGTGCCATAGGAGGGGAAATATAGTAATTTCAGTGTGCTTTGGCAGGATTTGGCATTGTAACACAGATGAAAAGTAAAATGAGCAGATGACCCAGCCCAGGCAGCAGCAACAAGAGGGATGGGGAGAGCCCTACCTGGGCATGGGCAGCAGCACAGCCCTGTGTGCGGCTCTTCGTGATTGAAAATGCAACGTGGTCATGACAGGGAGAGGGTCAGGACCTTACGTGAGACATCTTCTATCTCTGTGAGTCAAAACACCTGTTCCCAGCATCTTATTCTTCAAGTGTTACTGAGTTGGGAAGTGTGGAGGTCGTCTTGAAATACAGACATTGAAAGCCTACCTTATAGCTCAAAGCTTTAGGATCAATGTTCATTACGTCTTACCATGCTGCATGTGCTATGCGTGTTAGTTCTCTTTTTAAAGTCATAAGCTACATCAATTTTAATTGTCCAGCTCAAGAGTTTTCCCTTCTACAAGGTATAGGTATAAAGTTGACTGCTCTTGGGACACAGTTTAATACTTAATTCTTCAGTTAGACTGGAAAAACTCTGGAGTCTTCTTGCCCACTATGTCGTCCTCCTCCCCCCGTTATAAAAAAATAAATTACCAAATGTGCAGGTTATAAATAACACAAGTTATCTAACATTTCACCATATAAGGAATGAGCAGGACTGGAAATGCTGGTTTCTTTTTTGCCTTTAGCATTCAAATTAAATGGACAATGTAGCAAATTGAATATTCCAAGCAAAAAATGGTTTATGTGTAGTTCTGGTGTTCTTGTTTCTTGCTCTGAGCTTTATTGGCCCATTTGCTGGTACTTCAATGGCCAAGAACTGTAAGCTTGACATTATGTTGCTAAAACGTCCCAGTCTCTGACCAAAAGCAAGGGAAACCAGGCTCCTCCGCTCCTGTGTCATGTCCCATGTGAGGGCAGGGAGCACATAGGGACCGCTTGTGGAAGCCTATGGGACGTGTATCTACTCACCAAAGAGCATCACGAGCTCAGTAACACCATCTCCATTTCTGTCTCTAGCCAGAGAACAAACATTCTGAGGGCAAGCACAGGAAGTTAGATCTTTTGTCACACACATTAATCTTGGGGTCAGGACTGAAGTTAATCTAGGGCTGAACTTGGAGCCTGAAGTAATTGGTTGGTTTACACCATTTTTTCCCTTATTAAATAATGGGTATCCTTCCAGGCCCCATTTCCCCATGAACAGGAGCTCATTCAGCTCTGGCAACCAGTCCCCTTCCCTCTGTGCTTCTCCTCTGAAGCCTGAACTGGCCTCCAGTTAATTCATATGGAAGTAAAGAAGGAACAGGAGATATGAAGCTGTTCTGAGCCTCTCCCTCTCATACAGGGTGATATCAGCTACTGAAAAGCAGTTTTGTATCCCCTGGTAACACCAGGCTCAAGAAAAATTTAATGAATAAAGAATCTGGCTACCTGGTTGTTAACAGCCCAGCACTCGCTTCAGTTATCTCCTGCTCTATTTGCACACAACCAGGTACGAAACATTTCTGCAAGTAACTGAAAATAATGGAAAAAATCACTGATTTTGGAAGGAAAGTGAGTTAAAGCAATGAACCGCAGTCCATGTTCTTTATGCATGTACAGCAGCATAAGGAAACTGTGGGAAGCTAATTTGCAAGCCTGTTTACTGAATACCTGGAACAACTCCCATTTCCCATTTAAATTAGCTACAGGAAGCCAAGTGTCTAATTTGCTTCTCCAATACCTGCTTGTTCCAATCATTTATGTCCTTACCCTCATGCATTTTAGTAGACCATCTCTCCTGGTATTTCAGATGTTTATTGCTGCATCTATAGTCTGCAGCAGCCTCTCCAGGGAAATAGAAGTGCAGACTGCCAGCGCACCGGGCTGGCTGCCTTTGGACCTGCTTTGCGCTTCATGGGCACGAACAGCTATTTAGAGTTCAGGAGAACAGCAGGTCAGGTTTATAACATCCAACAAATCCCTGGGCCAAAACCAGTATGCAGCTCTTGCAAAAAAGGCTTTGAGGAACAGAGTCCTTTTTTGTGGTCAGTGCTCAACCTGTTCTGTGTTCAAAGATGTCTGCCTCTCCAGTGTTAAAATAAACAATACCTAAGCAATGTAGTAGTGGTATTTAAAGCAATCCCTTCCGCACACAACAGCATCTCAAAGCTTCTTTACAGCCTCATCTGCTCAGGGCTGTGAAAAAAGCCTCCCGTGTTACGGATTTTACCCTCTCCTTGGAGAAGGAGGGGACATGGCTTTGGGCGTGAGAAGTGCTCGTGGAAAATGCCCTTGTTTTAGTCCCTGTGCTCTGTCCTCCAGAGCCTGTGAGCTCGAAAGCTCGGCTGCGTGTCCCTAACCAATTAAGGGCTGTGTTAGCGTTGCTGCTTGCTTTTCCAGAGGTAGGTTTCTCAATGGAAAATTGTGAGAAGCGTCAGTAAATAATGACAGTTTCGAGAGCACTAGTCCAAGGTTTCTTCTTGCCCATGGACATAGTGATATAATGGTTCATCATCTGTGGCTTTTTCTTAACCGAAAGTCAAGTTGGAATATGCTGGTAATGTAGGCAGTGAAAGGTAAATGACTCTTGTTTAGCAGCTGAAAACTCTTGTTTGCTCAGGAATAAGATTTGCAATAGCACAAAGCGTGCTGAGCAGTGTTTTAAATGCCTTCTCCAACCACTGCTGGTAAGACACATCCACCAGCCAGCCTGCCCCTTGATTAGAGGCTGGCTTTCCAATAGACCGGTAAATGCCAGCTCATCCTCACACATTTTCTGCATTTGTTTGCTATTGACAAGAGAAGAAAATTCCTTTATTCTTTCCTCTCCCTCAAGAGAGGTCAGGATTTATCCCTGAATGATTACGTGATCCGTTTCATGCTAATTAAACAGAAAGCGAGTAAGAGCTATCGTTTATGGAGTCCTTAAGCCCAGAGGTCTTATTTTACATTTCAGTACAAGACTGAAGGAAATTGAAAACGTTATTCCTTAGAGAACTGAGATATAAAAACACTGGGAAATATTCATGTAAGCAGAGCACACAGAAATATCTTTCATTTGTGTTCCCATTTGTTGAAACAAACCAGTACTTTTTTAAGCAAATGATGAAAATGGAATACTTTCCTCACAGTAGGAACATCACTAGTATCAGCCTTAGAGCCAGAATGACCATCTTCCCCTCCCGGCCTGGAAAACATCCTTTACAATGCAGTCGTGTCAGAATTTGGTTCTGTAGGTGACCTGTCTTCTCAAAGCCATGGTATCTTGCTCAACGTTCTTCTTTAAAAGAATTGTTTAAAACAGGGTTGGGAAAAAGATCTGTCATTCTTCAAGTATCAATGTTTGATCCACTGTTTTGACTCTTTTGAGCACGTATCATTATGTCTTCCTTAAATACTTTACATAGTGAGTGAAATGCCTAACCAGTAGTTAAGAACGGCATATTCTAAATCAATGCTGAACACTAAGCAGTTCAATGGAGTTATAATGAAAAAAAAACCCAACAACTAGCAACCTGGAACCTGCAGCTGCTTCTTTTGCTTCCTCCATGATTTAGGGTTAATTTTACAAGCTTTATTACATTGCATGATCTCACCCTCTCCGTACTCAATGTTCATTGAAATGATCTTCCCGTGAAGCCACAGGACGCAGTTTGGTGGAGGAAGAGCTGGACATAGGTGGTAAATGTTTCTAGGACTGAATCACCCAGCTCTTGATAGTATTGCTAAATTAAATTACAGTTCCTCTGGAACCTGCCTGGAGAGAACGATTTTTAAGCAATGCTCACAGTAAAACCGGTAATCTGTGGAAGGAAACCTTGTGATCAATCAAAGTACTGCTGGAGAAGATGAATTATGGAGAGACTTTGACTTTAATTGGCTTTGGATACAGTTATAGGTAAAATCCTCCTTTTGCCTAAGGTCTTAGTTGATGTATATGAACTAGCGATTCATTGGAAGGTGTGTGGGGAAGGCAGCAACAACCCGTGAGTGCTACACGAAATAGCCAAAGTAATTTATTTCAGCCATGGCCATTAAGCAGAGACTGGAAAGGTCCTTTTTCCAGCGGATGACTCAGTGACCTTTGGGCTATTGGTGCAGTCACCCACATCATCCCTGCAGAGCGAGCCGAGGGTGTTCTCAACAACATGGGGCCGACTGAAGCCATTGCCACAGGATTTCACAGGGCTGGGAAAACTAGACCACATGAATGTCCTTCCTGTGAATGTGGGAAACACTAGCTCAGCCATACTATCCTCCATGGCACCTTCTTGGAGGATTGTGAATGTACCTATCAAAATCCCCTCGATTTCATGGGTTTTCACTGGCTACTGACACCAGTGAAGTTGCTGCAGGAATCCTCCCATGCCCAAAGCAGCTGTTTTGCACCTGGTTTTATGGGAAACTGTGAAATGAGATTTTCTCAAGATTTTTTGGGGCTTGAGGGTGGGACGAGACCTGCTGAATTTAAAACAACTATATGGAGCTTTATTACTCAAGGAAAATCATACATTCTGGAGGAATTCATTACTAGAAGTCTAATGAACTAGCAGGACCTCAGATTTCATGTTTTGATCTTTTACTGATTTCCAATGAATATTTTTAATCAGGAAAGCTAACTACGGTGACTAATCTTGGAAAATGTTTTCATACCAAGAGTAAGCCACAAAAGATTTGCTGTTTTGTATATAAATAACTCACAGAGAATAAACATAATACTGTAAACTGATTTCCAGTTATACAAAATACTGTGCTAAGGCTGCTGCAAATGTTTCCATCTAGATGGAAACTAGATTGTTAGTTGAACGTTTTTATTAGTATCTGCTTTAGTTACATTTCCATTTTCTGTTAGAAAACTGATATTTTTTTGGCTGAAAGCTCTTCCCTCCTCTAGCTCCTAGTGCAAAAATGTCCAACCATTTTCTACTAAACAGGTTTTTGGCTTTCAGGTTTCCAAGAAACAAGGCAAATATATCCACCGTATCCCATGTCTAAGCCGCTTGATTTTACTACAGTGCTGGGTAGGTTCACAGCTCGGTAGAACAATAGCGTGCAATGCATGCCAACAGATATGCGGGAAAATCGTGTCTCTGCTCCCACAGCTTGCAGCATGCGAGGAAGAAAGAGGAAAGATGTGCATAAGCAGACCTTTAGCTATATTTTATGAGCCCAGTCATTCTTTCCTGCATAAGAGCTCCAGTGAAAATATACCTCGGGGTGAAGGTTGGAAGAGGATGATATGGGTCATGTAGGTGGAAAATCATGGAAAGGAGAGAAGGAAATGTGCGAATGGGGAGAAAGCTCGTAGAGAGAAACAAGAGATCAGAAGAGGCCAAAACAACTCCACAAGTGAGGAGAGCGATGGTGGGAGGTGGGGGACCTGAACACATAGGAAGGAGCAGGACAGAGGGGACCCCACAGTCAGTGTCACTGCAGGCAAAGGAAAGCAAAGCCTGATGTTTTGGAGATGAGGAGGTGGCAGGGGCCCAGAACCACAGCTCTCCCCATGGCAGCAGCTTTTCTGTGTGTGGAGTCACCCCGTTTTGTGTCCTGGCCAGGTTTCTCTTGGAGGGGAAAGGGGGAACGAGCAGGCTGTGGTTTTCACCCTCCCCATCGCTGCTGGGACAGCGGTGTTGATCCCGGGGCTTTTGCAAAGGGGCGGCTGGGAGCTCTCAATGGGCTCCTCGGGGGAAGCAAAGTACAATGTATGGTGTGATTAGACTGGTAGCTGCAGATAAAGTATTTACTGCAGTGGAAAAACACACACAGATGCATTTCATTCTTCTCCTATTAAATCGGTAACAGGCAGCAGGGCTGAGCGAGCCAGGCGATCCTATTACATTTCAAAAGGTAGCTCTAAGGATTCATCTTCCCCTCACTCCGTGCTCCCATATGTTGTGTGAATGAGATGGCTTTGCTGAAGCTACTATCTCCTATTGGCAAGATGGGTATATTCCAGGAAAGCTATTAAGTGAAACGTCTAAGTCTGCTGCTGATGGTGTTTTTCCTCCCCACCCCCAAAAGCAAACTTTCTTTCCTCTGGCTGTCTTGTGTATTAGTACACATGAAAATTTTACTGGTATGAATTATATAAATCCATGGGAGAGGCAGTTCTGCAGTAGCACAGGAAAGAGATGCTCTGTTGTAACACAAAAGCACATCAAGGAGGAATGAATATTACAGAACAACAGAAAATCATTAACAGTCCACAGGCCAGCTAAGTGTGCTGCCCATGACATATTCAGATTTGCTTAGGTTTCTCTTCTGATTCTGACTAAACATAAATTAGAAAAGCTGTTCAGCCATATCGTGGATCCCAGGGAGAAATGTACCTTAAAAACTGATGACAGAAGTGCCTTCTCTTCAGCAGTCCCCATTGGCTTCAGAAGGGTGACAGACCTTCTGGTGAGTCACATCTCAGTGGTGTAAGATGTCACCACCTCTCTGGTAGCAGAAGGTAGCACCGTTGGTCAAGTAGCCCCCAGACCTCCAGTGGCCTCCATCTTTATCTTGTTCATACCGACATGGCTCAGACATGGTGGAGCAGAGCGTGGAGGAAGAAGGTGAGACCTTCACCTGGCAGGTTCGGGGGTGCTTGAAGTCTCAAGGTCAAGGACCCAGGTCTTCATCATGCCCTGGCAGAGCACAAGCACCCTGAGAGACTTGCCCAAGCAACAGTGGAGGAAAGCCCCATCCGCAGTGGGTGTTTGGGCAGGGTGCCCCAGTGGTCCCCACATGCCCGACCTGCAGGAGGAAGCAGAAATGCCAGGAATGTGCCTCATAGCAATGATGAGCCAAGTCACAGGAACACCTGGTTTCAAGACATCTCCCTGGAACAGCTTATGGGGAAAGGAACAGCCCTGGCTCTCACCAGCGCTCCCTGATAAGTCATTAAATTGCTCCCCAGCTGTCCCCAAGCCATGTTCACTCAAACACCACTTAGACACACCATTAGGTCTGTTCCTCAATAAACATTTCCCTCTTTGTGAAGAGACAGAGCCCACCCAAGCCCAGCCAGACAGGGAAAATTTGCTCTGTGCTTGGCCATATGAGTCAGATACAAGAAAAAAATCATTGTGTGCATGAAAGTCCTTTTTGTCTTGTGTGTGGGGGTGAGGGGCCCTGCTGGTATTTCAATGCGATTTTTCTGTTGCTTTGCTGAAGTTTTCATTTACGTGCTGTGCTCTGTTGATAAGCTGAGGACACTTCTGGGAAGCCTCATATGGAGATGGTACCATTCATTTCCTTCAGCATGACCAAACACAAGTGAAGGGCTGCACCATCAGATCTGAGATTAACATTTCTTGAGACATCTGAATAATTTAGGGGCCTATTTTCTGGTATTAACACTTTTTAGCAACAATAGTTGCAGCTTAGATGATGGATTATTGCTTCTAATTGATAAATGACCTATGTAAGTCCTCCAAAAAGCCATGCAGCTGCTGTTCCAAACTACTGCTGGATTTCCAAGGGGTTCTGCTCCAGTTTCCTCTCTGTGGGATCTGTGGTTCCCTGGCCCCAGGGTGCAGGTGATCACCCTTATTTTCTTGATAGCTACATGGATAAGGTCCCAAAATTTTACCTCTTGAAATATGGGGTCATGGTACAGAAGAGGCTGAGATCCACTGGTCTGTATTTATAATTTCATATTTTGTGCCAATTCTGCTGTTGTTTTCCCAATATACAGCGCTTTCATCTTCCCAGGGATCTACTTCCTCTGGAGTATTTTCTTGGGTTTTTTTCTTTCTTCTTCGCATTTTTGCACTGACATCATCTGATTGAAAATGAATTTTTTATTTTGTTTCGTATAAAACTGGCGTTTTTGAAGCAAGATGTTGCTACATTTCCTAGAACTTAATTGTATTTAGGTCTGATTGTTCTTTATTTGAAATCCGTGGCTAAATTCCTGTCAACCCAGTAAGAGCAGGTTCTACAGAGAAAGAAAAAATATTTATAGGATTATGAAAAGAATGGATTATTACATAAGCTTTTTCCAAAATGGAAAGAGGTAATTAACGAATTGGACTGGGTTTGCACGGCCTATTTGTCTATCAGGTACTGTGAACATTTCAATACGTTTCCCTTATTCATTTCTAATTCCCTGCTAAACCAATAATATTTCCAAGAATACTGAGGCAGGGGGAGAATTCATCGGTGTCCTGCTAAATGATAATTTGCCTATATTTTCATGATCTAGTCACAGTAGGAAAGTTAGCATAGTAAAAAATTATATATATATATATATATATATATATATATATATATATATATATATATATATATATATATATATATATATATATATAAAAGACGCTGAAATGGATGTAATTGCTCTCCAGCAGTATCTAGGGCAGAGAGTGCAAATCACACAATACAGAAACCTCCTGGGACAACCAGGTGGAGGAGCAGAACAGCAAAGTGCAGCCGTGCTCCGCTGTGCCCAGCACCGGGGTGATGGTGACAATGGCTGTGGGGACCTCTGCCACCCCCATTCGCTGCCAGAGATGCAGTTAGTGAGTACCTATGGTTAAATCATTTGGCCTCATCAGGGCAAACAGGAGTTGGCCTCTGCCGTGCAGGTTTGGGTCTAAAGCAGTTTGTCATTAAGCAGGTTACCATGGATGAATTTGCTGTGAAAGGGTTCTCAGAGACACATTTGGGCTTCAGTGACATGAACGGCGTGACTGTAGGTGCGGTCAGCTGGTTTGCATCCTAATAACTGGGGCAGGATTAGAGGTAGTTACAAAAAAACTTTGGAAAATTCCCAGATGGCGAATAAGTATCGATTTTCTTTTACAGAGGAATTTTTAGGAGACCAGGACAAACTCTGTCTCTTGCCCACTAGTCATTCAGGCTTGTTTTGGGTGAAGAGCTGTCACTTGAAGGCATGGTGGGTCCCTGCCTTTGTGCCGGTCTCCGTGTGCTGCCCTAACACGAGTCGTTAATAGTGACAGCAGTGAGCAGATTAAAATGGGTGCAGCCCAAGCATGTCTCTTGCATCAGTGACCCTGTGTTGCAAAGGGGATCCCAACACGTTGCTCAACGTCCTTAGTGACCGTCGGCTTTAGAAAGTTGTAGCAATAATCAGTGCTTGGAGGCCTGAGCTGGCAGCTGATTTACCCTTCCCGTGTCTGGGGACAGGTCTGCCTGTGTCTTTTGGTCTAAATTTCCATTTTTCTCCAGTAGCGTCACATTTGGGTTGCCAGGACACAGCATGACAGCGCAGCCCTAAGGATGGAACTGCTGCTGGCCCAGGGCTGAGCAGTTCTGGTTGTATTTTATCCGAGAGTGACGCTGTAGGAAGTTAATACTAAAGTCACATCACCACTTCACTGCGTTCCCCAGTAAGTCCTTCAAGCAGGCTCTGTTTATTCCTCATAGAGGTGCTCACACACACAAGACCATGAAGTTTTGAGATGCCAATGCTGAAATGACCTTTCCAAACCGTCTGTAGATTGTTCATCCTTTTGTCCTCCTCCCTTCTCCCACCCCTCACCATTCCTTAAACCTCCAGAGAGATGACGCTGTGAAAGATCACTTGGAAACCAAGCAAGGAGCTGTAGGCACCGTTTGCACCTGCTGTGAGGTGTACAATAGCCAAAGGCTGAAAGGACTTTATTGATTCTTCCAGGGGGAAAGCCTCTTGTGAGCTCTCAAAATAGGACTTCAGCAAGCCAAAGCTGAATTTCCTCCTGGTCCCACTCTCCACCAGACAAGGCAAAACTTGGTATTATTACTGCAAGAGGTGAGGTTAGCTCAGGAGTCTGTGCCAGAAGAGGCTGAAATCCCCGCTGTACGTTTTGGAGCTGGAGCACGATGGTTGCAGGATGGGGTGGGTGCCCAGTTCTGTGGAGTTTCAGCTGGAACCAAACGGCTGATGTGCCCTTGAAAATCCCAGCCCGCAATTCCTTCCTGCTGCAGTTACAACAGCACAATGTGGTAATGTCTGCCGCGTTACAGAATCCCTTTATCTGGGAAAAAAACAAAGTCCTGTCAGGCTAATCAGGGAATTAGCAGCATTACAAAAGTGCTCCTCACAAATGCTAAACTGCAGACATGACTCAGATTAATTTTCAGATCAGGAAACTTATCTATCTGGTGTGCAGCGCTGGCCTGTAAGGGAGGTTTCTGGCTTTAATACGGATTTGTTTGGTGGCACTTGGCAGAGAAACAGAGGGCTCTTTAAAAAAATAATAAAATTATTATTATTTCAAAATCTACTGGAAAGGATTTAGCAGCCTTTTAGAAACGTTGTATTTTCCCTGTTCTGGGGGGATTTTTGACCTTTCTTAAAGATTTTAATTGTCGAGGATTGTCACATCTGATTTCTTTAAATACCCATAAGAGGAAAAACTCACAAAGTAAATGAAAGGTTAGTGAACTTTGCTTTATTTTGCTCACAATGCGAACTTTCAAGCAATTGGAAAATAATTTCTTTTTATTCTGAGTGATAGAAGTTAAAGATAGGAATGACCTATTAGATCACTGTGAGCATTTCCTTGACAATGTGGTTCTGTTTCATTAATCGGAAGAAAGGAACACGGATTTCGGCAGCTCAGCAGTTCCAAGGGCCAATAGTGGTGTATGGAGACCCTCATGGTGAGGAAGACCTGAGCCAACTCAGCAGGGACCGGATGCCTCCACCACCCGGCTTCTGTTTGGTGGCCTTATGAAATGAATGAGTTGCGTCTGTCCGATACAGAGTGACCGGGGATGAATAGCATACAAAGCATGACTATGACTGCTCCATTTATTGGCTGTTTTGGCAGCGTGGTTGAATAGCAAATGGATGTGGAAACTGCTCAGAAACTCCCAAACAGGGACCTGGCTATGTGGAGGAACCTGCACTTCCTTCACCCTTTGACATTTTATTATTAACTACTAATTTTGAAATACATAGTCCATTTGATGAGCACAAAAATCATCTTGTTGGTTAAAAACACCCGCCTCTGCTCCAGTGCTCGCATGACAAAATCTGTTTTCCACAATGTTTCCTGGGCTGGAGGAGAAGTTTTTTAATAGTCTTTTTTTTTCCCTCCCTAAACCAGTGTTACACTAATAGAATGCGTTTCAGATGGCAGGAAAAGACTTGTTCTTATCCGGTTTGGAAGTAATAATGGAAAAGTCTCTTAGCATATCTCAGAACGGGAACAACCTTTTGCTCCGCTTTGTGCAGCTCCTGTCCTGTCCCCCAGCAGCTCCTTGGGACAATCTCATTCAGTCTGAGGATTTTCCAGGGCCAGTCTGCCCTGCAGATTAAAGGTCCTTAACCAGTATCAGAGGGTTTTGCTTTGTCTACATCTCCAGAGGGTGACAGGCACAATTACTGCTATTCCGGTTAAAATTTACCCTGAGCCTTGATGGCACTTTATTGACTTTGGCGAGGCTGGCTCAGTGCTACCATGTGGCAGGGGTGATATATAAGGCAAATATCGCAGGCTGTCAGTCCAGCGCGCTCCAGAAGATGTGATGGTACCTCCTCAGTGAGCTATCAGTGTTAGATATTTAAATGCTATTAATGTTAATCTTCATAAACCTGAGCTATATACCATAAACACCTGAAAAGACCTATCTCTTCTCATGGATTCAGAATAAAATCTTCCTTCTTTTGGGATATGGGAGAGGAGCTGGGTACTATCCCAAGTGTGCCAAGGGTAGGGAGAATTTAGTGGGAGCCAAACTGTCATAACACACTGGTTACAGCCAAATGCAAGACTTGCAGAAGCAGCTGTTTCCTTATCGGAGACTTGAGTGTGATATGCAGAGTTTGCATATGTCATACAGCTGTAGAGGATCACATCTGAAATGTAATGAGATCTAAAGAGGCCATGGTTGTTTGGGCATCGTTGTGTCCCTGGGAATGTCCTTTCAGGTCAAATCCAGATGTGGCCCACATTACATCTGGAAGCACCGAGGACTGAAGTGGAAAAGAGGAGGAAGCCTCCTGAGGGGTGGGCGAGGAGGAGGGTGGTGTCCAACTGCAGGGCTGTGTCCTTGCTCAAGTGGCCCACCGGCTGGGACACGGGCATCCTGACTCCACATGTCCCTCATACGGCCTCCACCATGGGCCTTTCTCGTTTTCAAAGCAGTCTTCCCTTGGTGGCTCTCACTTCGGTGTCACTGCTTGCTCTAGGTGGGGCAGGTCCCTGTGCCATAGAAGACACAGCTGATGTGGAGCTTTTCCCAGCAGCTTGATAAGAAAGCTGATGCCAATGCATGTCCCGGGTTCTCCTCCCTGGTGACCAAATGCAGGTTGTGGTTGAAAGAAGAAACAGATCCATGTGTGCTGAGCCCTGTGAGAGCTGCCAGGCTATGGAAACTGAGCAACACAGGGCTGAAAGGTCCAACCCATATCATACCCAGTAGTCCCTCACTGATTTTGGAGATTAACTTCTCTCTGTCCCCTCTGTCTCTCTTGAGTGTGGCACCAGGGAAATACACGAAGACACTGAATAAGCAGTTAGCTGAGCTCCTCTGGAGCTGCATGTCTTGTGGGTGTCAGTCCAGATTTATTTGAAGGTTAGGATGACGTGTCCCCATGTCATCGAGCACATATGATGGCCGTCAGTTCCCGATATTGTGGGGTAAATGCCACACAGACGAAGATTCATTTCCATGTGTATAATCCCTCCTCAAAAGACTTGGAAGAAACAAACATAATGACAGAAAAACCCCTTTTAGCTTATGCGTGCCCATTTATATGCCTGAATAGAAGTGCCCAGTGACTTTTGAGATGCCTTTGGAAACCTTGGCCAAACCATTTCTTAAAAGACCTTTAAAGAATCCAGTTTGACTTGGAGTTTTCCCAGCATGGTCTTAGCTGCAAAGCGTTTAATTTAAGTAGAGCTCGTTTCATCCTCCTGTATTGGTGGAATTTTGGATGTCCTGGAGAAACCCCTCTACTTCCCAAGTTTTGAGAATGCTCTTTTCTCATGAATTTCTTCTGTATTTATCTCACCATTTGTGTTTTCTCCTTGTAATTCTTTCCCCTGACACAAAGCAATTTTCTGTTTTTTCTCTGTTTCCCAGTGTTTCATTTGAAATTATACACAAGAGCATACATTTCACCTTGGCATTTGGCAGCCCCTTCCCCTCTTATCTTGTATTCATGAGCTTCCAGAGATGTCCCGCAGTAGCTTTGCCTGACTGCTGGGTGTCTTTTAATAGTTCTGCTAAGTTTAATTCTACTTGTTTTTGCTGCTTCGTTTTTATAGGCATGCCAGACAGCTCATCCCCTCAAGAATGTCCTGAAGGCATCCTCTGCCATAATAAATAACAGAAGTGATAGTTAAAGTATACATATATAAATAATGTAGTGTGTGAGTTTGCCTTGCAAGTATGAAAATGTGACTGAAGGCCTGCACCTCTGCATTCAAATCCTTGCTGTACAGTGGAATGAACTGGAATGTGCTACAATGATTTTCTTTGATAATGTCTGGCTTATAATTTACTTTTGGCTGAAGCAATCAGTGAGGGAAATCCATTTGAATAGCTTTGTAAGGACACTATTTTTCTGGTGCTCCAGGCTGCAAGTTTCACACTTTGAGACTAAATCCCTTTCGCATCGTCCAGGTCCTGGGGAGAGACATTTATTTAAAAGTAGCTGAAATGAAGCACAGAAACAAACTGTAAGTGATTTTTGGCATTAGAAGTGCAGTGCCTGTAAAGCAGTGGCTCAGCTCCATATTTTAATAGGCTTTAACATATCAATTATAGTGCTGAGTAGTAATTAGGACTATACAGCAAAACGCAGAGTGACCTCTAAACTGTTCCAAAGTTGTCGGAGCTAGGGAAGGGGGATTTGGGAGCAGACTGAATTCTGGTAATCATACCACAGGGTACAAAAGAGAAAATGTGACTATTAAGATTTGAATTTAGTTTCAGCAATGCAGGCAAGCAGCTGAAGGTGAATTCTCCCCGCAGCAAGAAGCTAAGTAAATGGGCTGAGAAGTGGGCACCTCTTCTTGGACCCCAAGCAACAGCATGTTTGTCCTACCAGCCTGCACAGCCTCCGCCTGCTCCATTAAAAGAAACGCATCTAAAATCCCTGCGCTGCTCGACTGTGCTCAGCTGCTCGGGAAGCCTCCAGGGAGGGTGAAAGCTGAGAGCTGGGGAATGCTGCTTCTCGTTTCAGCGTGGCCTAAAGACACCCTGAACATTCCACGGTACAAAGGGATGCCCGGGCTCCACATATGCTCCTTCCACCCTACGCTCAGCTGGTGGAACTGCACTGGTTCTGGGTCTAAAAGGGCATGTTAGAGTGACTTTGGAAGACGGGGGCACTGCAGCCCCTTAAAAATAATTAAGACTGATGCAAACCACGAAATTACAAGTTTTCTTACCTTATGGTGGTTTTCTGCTCAAATTACCCTGGAGACAGAGTGAATTGTCCAGCGGTACCGTGGGTGTTTGGTTGTAGGGATGGCAACCTGTACCTGTGTGAGTCTGCCAGATCAGTCCCGTAATCCTGAGTGAGCCAGGGCCCAAAGCTTCTCTTGTTTTCAGGGTGGCGTCAAAGCCACAAACCACCTCTCCAACCTTTGTAGCCAGTGATCAACTGCAAGCTAAAGAAACATTTGTTTTAAAACGTAAACTGAGCAGTGCGAGGTTTTTGCCCAGGATACTCCTCTTGAGGTTACTATTTTGATACGCCTAAGTTCATTGGTATAAATAGGGTGCAGTTGTCATCACGCTTAACTAAAAAAAGCCCTCCTCAGTTGACAGTATAGGTATCACCCCCCACTAAGTAATTTTCACTTGAGGCATCTGCGAGCCTCTGAATGACAATTCTGCTTTTCTGGCCTTGGCTGGCATATAATTTAGGAGCAAGGGAAGGCTTTCAGAAGCAAAGATTTGTAGGCTTGACATAGAGCACTGATGAATCATAGGCTTGAAAACTTTATCCACCATAGTTGAAAACAAAATCACATAGAAGCCAACAAGGCGAAGTGGGCCCCCTGGATGTGACACGGCCTGGCTCGCTGCCAGGAGGCTTCAGCAGTCCCCGCGTATGGCTGGAAACGCGCCAGTCAGTGTCCTTCCTGAACGAAATGTTCACAAGAACTGATTTCTTCATGGAAGATCCCACAGAGAGAAATGGCTGTGCTATCCTCATCAAGAGCGAGATGAAAGTTTATCCCATTTTAGGACTCTATTGTCTATTTAGCCAAGTACTTATATGGGCTCCTTTACTGTCTTGCCTGACAAGCCGTAGTCTTTAGTGCATTTACTCTTGTGGGTAGATACTTGGGTTTCAGATGGTGAAGACATGAGTAAGAATGCAGAATTATACCCCTCACTGAGAGAATGGATATCAGCATCGCTAGTCTCAGCAGCAGTGTAAGTTTTTTCTTGAGTGTGAGCATAAGAAGCTAAAGGAGAGGAGAGTCAGTATGTATGAGGGTAGGGAGACCTGCCAAGACTCAACTGGATAAGCAACACGTAGTAAATGCTCAGAGTCACCTTGCCAGACAAATATTTGCCTTTCATTTTGAATGAAGACCAAATCATGTTCTAACTAGTAGGACCAAGAAATTCCATGAATTTTAGCAAGTTGAGTGTCCTATGAAAACTCCCATGGTGAGTGCACGAGGGCAGGCGACAGGAGAAAAGAAACCCAACAACTCAGGAAGATATGTCAGCGTAGGAAAAAATGACAATGAAATTAAACAGTATTCCCCACAAATTAAACAGTTTCAGAACAAATATGAGGCCTTAGCACTTTTTTAAAAAACGTTCTTTAAGCTTCAATGATTGTTTGCTGCTGCCCTTATCTACAGTTATGCTGGTAAAGCTATAGCTAAATGGAAATGTAAATGTATTCATGAGGTGTTAATGTCTAGGAAAAAAATCAGAGGGAACACTGGAGGCTGGGAATAGCGTGGTAACATCTTTGTAAATGGTGGATAGTTTTCATATTTAGCGATGGTCAGAAGGGTGGAATCCAGGAGCTGAAGAGGTCAAAGTCTCTGGGGAAACACTGGAGAGGAACTATGTCATGTCCCTAAATCAGATTAGCTCTGAAAAATATGTTACGGAAAGAATTAAAGTCTAGAGACCACAGTCCCTGGACGTTTCCAGTTGTTTCTAACGGCCATGTAAACTTCCTTCTCTTTTTAAGTGAACCGAATGCAGAAGACCATAGTGAACAAAGGGCAGCAGTAGAATTGTTCTCTTTGTGACAGATGTGACCTTGGTGTCATTATTTAAAGACTACACTTAGGGGCAATACTCGTTCTTGGGTCATTTACTCTGTCTTCTGTAACAGCCTTTTATGACCAACTTTTGGAAATCACTGATTTTATCTGTTGTCACTAGGTTGTTACTGGGTGAGTAGCTCTGGCTGGACAACAATACAGCTAATTCAGTTTTAATGAAAATATAAAAAATAAAGGAGGAAAGCTGAGACAGACCAGCTACTTGATCAGTGGGCTAAGCAAGAGCAGAATTCAGACACTGGTTGTGACCCCCGTTCAGTGCAGGATTCTCTTCTATGGTTTCTTTTTTATTGTTGCTTTAAAATGAGCCAGAAATGACGCCTTCACGATTTCCCCGGGGAAACCTGGGATCCAGAGGCCTCTACATTCAGTAGGAATCTTTCCATTGGCTTTGACGGCCTTTGGACTCGACCCCGTATTTCCATGGCATTTCTGGGACGCGTGGCTGAAATTCACTTGCTTTCCTTGAGCTTTCTCGTGCGTCACTCTGGCTAATATTAATGCATTTACTGCCACAAATATATCGTGGTGCACAGTTAAGATGTTGCCCGGTTCTTAATTAGGAGGAAACACTGTCTTATCATCTGCCTAATTTGCTTTTCCAGTTTCATCCTATTACAATTCTCTACATCCCCTTGGGCCCGTCCTGATTCATCTCCCTCCCAGCACCTGCACCATCATATTTTGTTACCTTGTATCATGTATGTAAACACGGAAAAACTTAATTAAAATGAACAAATACATCAAATTGTTTCACTATACACAATCTAAGTATTTATGTACCCTTCAAAGGCATATCTGAACCGCCTGAATAAAGCACTGTTTAGCAACTATTAATTAGGTGATGTTTATACGAAGCTTTGAACATGTAAAAGGGTGAGAGTTTCCAAGCATATCACGAATGTTGTTACCACTGCTTTACAAAAACCAGGAATGTACTGAACTTCTGTGAATCCCTCCCAATTACCAAAGACTTTGTGGGTTGAAGAGAATCACCCACGACAAACTAGCAGATAGTCTTTCTTCCAGCCGAGCTGCCCTTTTGTCTCCAGAAAATGGCATAAAGTGTAATTTTTCGGGGGCTACCTTGTTTATTTAAGCACCTTTGTCAAAGCCTACCGCAGAATGGTTATTCTAGCTTGAAGAAATCCTTCCGGGTCAGAAAGTCCTTTGGATGGCTCGCATCCAACTGCTCTCCCTTCCCATTCCTCTCTTTTAAGCCCTGAAAGTCTGTCAAAGTCCGGGCTGAATTCCTGGGGCCAGTTGGAGTGTAGCTCTCCTTTTGTTCCCCGCTGCCAACCGCAGAGAGCGGCGCTCACCGCTTTTTGTAGTCACCAGCTTTAAAATCCCTAAGTCCCGTTTCTTCCTTTGAATGGCCAGATGCAAAGCAATGCTTTAAACCCGGGGATGACTTTACAGAGCCTTCCCCTCACGGTGTGGGACGGGCTGCTGCGCTGTCTCCGGTTACAAGGAGGAATGCCTTAAGCAGCCTGGCCGTTTCTTAAGACTATCAGAGGTAAGGCTAAAACTTGCAGAATAGTAGCTGGAAAGCCCAGGTCACTCTCTAATATAGAAATACGATTTTCAACCATGAGATCCGAAGGCTATAAGTATAGTTCTATCAACGTAATTAATCCAGCTTAAAGGGATGTCTTCCATTTTTAAGGTATACATGTTTCTTACAGAACATGGTTTAAATGGAGAACTGCTTCAAGTGCTGTAGGGCTACTAAGTTTTTTTGCAGTTGAAGGTACTAGATATTGGGTTAATTTTTGTCCTTTTACTATAGGTGAATTAAATTACTGTTCCGCTTACGGATAGAAGTACAATCCAATTCATTAATCATATTGAGATTTTTTGAACCTCCACTAGTCTGTTACGACTTGTTCTTCATAAGGCTGAAAAATATTTCTTTCATCAAAATGGCTTCATGCCTATAAACATGTTCTAATTATATTTTCTTGGAATTAATCAAGTTCGTTATGTTAAGTTTGGGATCTACATCTGAAGTGAATCTGAACTGTGAGTGTCTGCCACATTCCCTTCAGATATCACTGATAAAAATAATGGTGTGGGATTTTCAGAAGCATTCATTTTTGGCCTAATCCTGTTCCTCTTGAAGCCAGTTGGAGTTTTACCCTTCCTTTGGTGCTGTAGATTTCAGCCAAATCTGAGCACTTCTCAAAATCTTATAGTTTTGGCAATTTTTTCAAACCACCTAAGAGAAAAAGTCTATACAAGATGTCATTTGATTTAGAATAAATTTAGGATAAGCGGTTAAGCAGTAGTTATCAGTGTTCGGTTGTGATTGTTTTGTTTTGGTTTTCTTTTTCTTCCTGAAAATAGAAGCTTAGTGAGCATTTGGGATGAAAGGTGTTGTAGTCTGCTATCAGAAGTTTGGGGGTTTTTGCATGAGAAAATCCTTCAGAAACCTACAGAATCCCTGCCAGCCTCAAAATGACAATGGGCTTATATAAAGAAGCCCTCCTTGCACAGAAATTAGGACGATAATTTGATTAAAATCCCTCTGGGAGGGTGATTTTTTTATCTCATTAGTTCAATCTAATTCATCTCTATTTTGGTTTATTCACAAGGATCAGGTCTTGAGGTTGTTAACCCAGAGTATGGTCAGGTCAAAGGAAGCTTTTTCCTGAGTAATGGCCCCAAGATGCGGCCCATTCCCGATATTCCCATTGAAGACAAATGAGATCATACTTTCAGCACTGTTTAATGTTAAGGATTGTCCAAAGGGAAATGGTTGAAAACAAAGGAAGAGACACATCATCAATGTTATTGAATTCCACGTCTTAGCAAGCCCAACCTTATGACATGGTCAGGCAGCATCCAAAAACATGCAATCTACCAATTCTAATGTTTCTTGCCCTTAGTTCTACTTGGTTTAAGCTCCATGGAGTCAGCAGTGGAAGTGGTGCAAGGGGGTGCAATTCTGGGAAGTCAGGGAGCCAAAAACTTTCATTGCCCACAGACAATTGAACCTGTCGACATTCATGAATCTTACTAACTACTGCATTACAGTCGCGTTGAAGGCTGAAGCTGAAATCAGTGCCTGACACTGCAGACAGGTATGTGGGGTGCGTTTTCTTCCCTTTCACTGTCTCAGGATTGGCTGTCTGGCTGCAGATAGGTGTTTAGACCCCATGATAAACCATGGAGAGTAACACCAGCCTCCAGAAGTCAGTGAGCCCCCATAGGGCTCACACATTGCTAATTGCATTGACAAAAAGTCTTGCAGAGATACATATATTTAAAATACCCAGCTCGGGCACTGCAGGGTAGACAAAGCGATGTGTGTGTAGATTTGGGGAGCTGGCCTGGCACGAGCAGTTGTTGCTGTTGGAGACAACACTGGGAACGTCCCACTGACCTTCCTCAAAGTCAACATGGACGTGTCACTGTGAGCTCGGTGGCTCTCCCAGCTGTGGGGCTCAACTGGAGAGAGCGTTCCTCAGAACCACGGGGGAGGGGACAGCAAAAAGCTCATACATGTGAAGGTGACAGTGGCAACAGCATCCAAATCCCTCAGCTGTAACCACCAGAAAAGGCTTTGGCTTTGGCTTTGCCTAAGTGGCAAGACAGTTGCAATCAAACACAAGAGCTCCCAGGACAAAAACTCTTGTCTTGATCTTTCTAACACATGGACTCTAAGTGTCTTGGCTGCAAACAACTTGTGCAGCTGATGCATAATTAAAAAGCCATTTTCATTCGTTTCACAGGCAGCATACGGGTTTCTCAAGTGTCCATTGGCTGCAGACTATCACTGATAGATCATTAAACTTGGCCCCGGGCTTTACTTTTGTGCTTGCCTTTTTGTTAAGCACATGCATTTCGAGAACTGTCGGTCGATAATTACAAGGAATTGAGTTTTGGCTCTTTTATTCTGGGAGCTACCCTGCTGCTGGAAAACATCTAACAGAAACATACTACTGCAGAATGCTCAACATTATGACACTGCTTGGCATGAGGGATAGCTCCTTCTGACAAGTTAAATGCTAATTTTTATTGAAGGTAACAGTAAAATGTGCAATTGGTCTCTGCACTTCACTTATGCAAGAAATTAAGGAGAAAGCTGCCAGCAATTGCTGTTTCAACATTATAAACTTCACAACGTGCTGCTGAACCAGAGGAAACCCTTTGATTATGAGAAGTCCATGTGGATTGCTGATCACTGGGGAAAATACATTCTTTTTTTCCCTCCACAAGGAGACAAATACACATTTCTTTGTGGGGAACTGAAGTAGTAATTATAGTTCTTTCAAGAAAGGAGTGGAGTCAGCCTGGGCCAGTGATCTAAGATTTTAATCAATCAACGGCAATACCTTGTGCAGAAGAAATCAAGTTTAAAGGAACAGTCCAAACCTAGGCGTTTGTTAGCTGTACCTGCCCCAAAGCCCTTTGAAATCAATGACCATGGGTTGACCCGTGTGGTGCTCCTGGGTTTCTGCTTGGGTGCTCAACAAAACCCAGGAAGACTTATCCAAAGCCTAACGCCTAAACTGTTCATTCCCCCCATTTATTTTACTTTGTATTTTGATAATTTACGATGAATAATCATATCTCATCTTTCAGGTCTCCAAATATAAAGAGGTGAGCCTACAAAACAGAGGCAATAAACACAGGGTGAGAAATATGGGCCCCCTTTTATTCACCTTCTGGGTTGTTGGAAACATTGTTCAGCTTTTTCTTCATAGGCACCAGGAGATAAAAACTTCCTGTTTCTTCTATTTTAAGGAAAAGCTCTGATCCTCATGCAATCGCTTGTCTCCAGGGAGACCATTTAACAACAAAATACCAAGAGATGAGGGACAATTCAAAAGAGTCAAGCAATGTATTTGTGTTAGATACGTTCATTGGAATTTTTTGGAATTCAGTTTTCCGCTCAGAACTCCAAAGGCCTTTGGTGCAGAAAGGTGCTCCGTTACTCATTTATCTATAAAGCTCTCCTCCTGCAAAAGCACTCAGGGTGTTGTATGGTAATTAAACGGTGATCTTAATATTTCCTGACATGCTCTATAAAAACCTCTCCAATCAGCTTCCTGTAACTATCACACACATGAAAAGAAAAGTAATATAGTATAAACAGAGAAAGAAAATGATTGTGAAGGTGATTCTGTATCAGCCTCTGCAAAAATTCTTCTTTCTGCTCGAGTGTCATTTGTTTTCTTCCACAAAAAGTAAATCATCTTCCGTCTGCTCTGTCTCTGAGCCCGAGACCGCTAAAATCTCCAGATGCTGATGTTTTTCAGGCTTCTTTCCCGTTTGGAGTCTCATGGGCAGATTACCTTGTCATTCAAAGATTTTCTGTAAGAAAACAGGGGAATTCATTCCTCAGAGTTCAGATTTCTCCACCTCTGTGCTGTCCCATTCGCTGGCATCTGAGACGCCTCATTTGAAGGGCAGCAGTGATTTTCTGCGCTCCTGTTGTGACTCCTTGCAATCCGGGCGCAGGCAAGGTGACCGGCCAGATGTTTCCATCATTGGCCCTTCTGGCAGGGAGACAGGTCCCAGAGCAGCGCTCTTCCTGAAGCGTGTGCTTATAAAACAGGGTCAGAAACCCAAATGGGTAAAAAACCCCATACTTGCACAAAGGTCCTTATGCTGTGTAGTGCAATTGAAAGGTATTTTGCTGTGCAATTTGACTTTCTCCATTCACTTTGGGTCTTCTGCTTGTCTCCCTTGCCTTCTCTGATACTTTTCTCCTGACACTGAGTTTGGTATCTCTGCCCTCCTTTCCCCACCCTCTTCTATGGGATCTGCATGCCGTCTATCTGTCAGCAGCTTGCGGGCAGAATGATGCCAAGATTAGAAAAATAACTGCTAGGAAAGACATCTCGGCTGGACAGACCTGAGGACGTTGGGTCACAGATACAGATGCACTCAAACCTGAGACGTGCATCCACATACAGAGCCCCCTGAGCTACTGGTTTTGTCTCGCGTTTCAATAAATAGTTCAGCTCTTGTTTTTATCAGCAAAAGAGGCTTTGAAGGAACAAGATATTTTAAAAGGTGGGGATATCACTCAGGGTATTTTATAGATGTTAATGTTTTCTCACTGGACTTTACAATATTAAGCCAACCTTTTCTAATGCAGTGCTGTGTTCCAACCAACACCCATTTATTGCAGGAGAAGCTTGAGTTTGAAATTTATACTCAGGGGATTTATTTAAGTGCTGAAATTGTAATAGGATTTTTCACATACTAAGGTTCAAAAGAATGGCCACAGGGACGGCTCCACACGCCAGTTCAGCATCAACCTGACAGCGGTTGGTACCAAAAGCTTCAGAGTGATGGGAGGGATCTGAAAATAAGCTGCTGTGTGCTTGCCTGCCCTCCCTTGCCATTTCCTTGTGGGCTGGATCTTGACTTCTAGCCATTAGAACCTGGCTCAAGCCCTAGCGAAGGATGCTGAGTAATCATACCATAATTTTACCTCTTGGTGTTACTTTTTGACACCCTTTGCATATTCTCAGAAATATTCATACTCATTTTTGATATGATTAAGCCCCCTGTGAGTTCCTGTGGTGGTGTTGTCCAAGAATTAATTGCACCTGGATTTAAGCTATGTTCCCTTCATTGGTTTTAGATCTGTTGCTTTTCTATTGCACTGAATGCCACCTTGTTCTTCTGTGGCAGCAACATGGGGAGCAGAGCACCTACTCTTGACCACTGGTAATTTTGCAGGGTCATTTCTAATCCTTCCAGTCTCTCTTATTCACCTGGGAGTGTCAGCTGTCCCTTGGACATTGCCTTCCTTCCCTTCACCCTTCCCTTCACCCCTCTTTCTTCTGAGCTTAATGCTGTGTATTTGCTTTCTGCTCTGCTCTGTTTCATCACATTAAGCCCAACTCCGTGCTCAGCAATTCAAAGCACAAAGTTTAAAGTGATCTTTAAACTCAGAACATGCTGAGGTGCTCTGCTTAACAGAGATCAGATTATTCATGTGCTTAAAGATAAGCACTTGCTTAAGTACTTTCCAGAATTCAGGCCTAAACACACACGTTAAATTCATCAGCTAGGACCCTTAACGAATTTTAGCACAAAGGTGCCTCTCTCTCTCCATTGACTATAAAGAGAGTCTAGACATGTAGTTTAAACCAGATAGCTGATTTTTAGACAGCTAAAATTAGGTGAGAGGAATCCCACCCTCTGTATCCATCTATGGGGTCAGGTGCTGATCTCTGTTGGGGGCCCTTCGTGTTATTGCGAGGCAATTAATGAGAATCACAAACGGTGATGGAGCCAAAAGGTTGTGAGGACTGAATTCGTGGTTTTCTTCCTCCAGCAGAACAGCACCCAGCTGACACAGCTCAGGTAGGTAACGGTTTATTTCATTCTCAAACCTGCATTCTGCTCTGCACCAGCATTGAGCAGTTTTTAAATGCTCCCCTGGAAGGGATGGGATGTTGAAGTCTACGTGCTCTGAATTTAGCTGTGCGGCTGTCCTGAAAAATCCCCCAGGGAACTTTCAGCCTTGACCTAGTGGGTCAAAGTTACAGAGAATGAGGTAAAACGTGACTTTAATGTTATCTAAGCTTTTTGTTTCAGTTTTGATCATTAAACTCAGGGTTGCCACATAGTCGGGAGTGCTATTGGGTTTCTGCCAGACCTGCCGGTGGCACAAACGTATGAGCAGTAACATGCACAGTAACTCAAGAGTGTTTCAAATGCTGATGTGCCTGCAGAGTTGCCATCTCTATAATGCAAAACGCAAGTGAGAGCTGCCAGCTACATGCTTAAAAGTCCTTATGTGAAAAACCATGGGTTTGCATTTACCAAGATTTGCATCTTGAACCCCAAACTGCAAGTCATAGAATTAGAGAATCATAGCATGGTTTGGGTTGGAAAGGACCTTCAAAGCTCATCTAGTACAACCCCCCCGGCCATGAGCAGGGACATCTTCAGCAGCTCAGGTTGCTCAGAGCCCCGTCCAGCCTGGCCTGGGATGTCTCCAGTGATGGTTCATCCACCACCTCTCTGGCCAACCTGGGCCAGTATTTTACCACCTGCAGTGTAAACAATTTCTTCCTTGTCCTGAATGTCCCCTCCTTTAGTTTAAAACCATCACCTTCTGTCCTACCATAACAGGCCCTGCTAGTGATGGAAGAGATGCACGTGGATTTGCACACCCTGGCTATAGGGTGACCCACTGCACTCGTGAAACTGCTGAATTCGTGTGTGCTTCATTTTTTTCCTGAAGACATGGTGAGTGACTCCCTGCTTGGCTTCTTCTTCTCCCCACTTCTTCTTCAGCTGGTTACCCACACAAAACAGCTCTATCAGCTTGGATCTGGGATAGTATTTTTACCTCCAGTAAAGGTTGCCCTTCTTTTGCGATACTCAGTGTTCCCTCACTACTCGTCACTAATAACGGCAATCATTGGACTGGAAAGACTAGGGGTTTCCACCATGCAATGGTTCATTTAAAAATAAAAATGAAACAGAAACTCACACTTTTTGAAGCCAAGAACATTGTGTTGGCACTGGTGCCTAAGGAGGGAGTTTGGGAAGTCCCTCCTGGGCTGGCGTGATTCCTGGCTGATCCGCGGGATTCCTGCGTATTCCCCACTGGGTCCCGCTCCAGACACAAACGGGGTGATTTGACAGCGGAGGATCAGATCATTAGGGCTGTGCCCTAGAAGAGAAAAGCTCATGTCCTGACGATGTATTTGCACAGCACAGACCGGGCGATGCATCAATGTATTAGGCTGTGCAAGAAACGGTGTGTCATAACTACTCAGATTTAAAAAAAATCAGCAGGGGAAAAAATTAAACCCCCTCCTTTCCCCCCCCAAACCAAGTCATTTTTAACCATGCCTCTGAAGTGTTAGTTTGCTTTTGGCACTTTTCCCCTTTATCTAAACCTCTCGCATAAGCCATAATGACAGCATGAGTTGCATGTTACTTCATGCCTTGCAAAGCGCTGGAATTCCTTAGGTGTCTTAAATTATGGGCTCCTTTATGACAAAAGACCTATATTCTGCCTGATATTTACTAATACGCTGTGAACAGCACATATATTGGATAGAGTTCATATCATTATTGCATAGGCACTCGTTAGTTTATGCATGGTTAAAGCCTCACAGGTTTTATTGAAAACGGATTTAACAGTCTAATGAACTCTCACATGGGACAAATGCAATGAAAATACTTGTAGAGCTGTAAGTTAGAACCAGCGAAACTAACTATATAAAATAAGGAGGAATCTCTACCAAAGCCTTTACTGTAATTTAAGCTCAAACCTGAGTGAGAGAATTTTTGACATGAAGTTAACGTTCTTAAAATTTCCTTTAATTTTTCTACTTAGATAACTTTTCCGAACTTCACGGAAAAATCTGCCAAAAGCTTTTTTCAATGTATTTGCGTTGGGTTGTGACCAAAATTTATTAGAAATAATTCAAGAAAAAGCTAATCTTGGGGAACTGCTGCTATTACGGGGCTGATTCCTCCCTCTCCCCTAGACTATTATATGTTTTGTCATTTAAACTTTTGGAAACTGGGAAAGCGGGAATATTTCTCTGCTGCAATAGAAGTTTATCCCTACTTTGCACATTTCTAAATGAGCACGGGAGGGGCAGTGATGGGAGTCTGGACTGTGGATCTTGCACAGTCTGGACCACTCAGCTCACTCACTGATTCCCAGAGTGAGGAATGATTGCTCTGACATTTTCCCCTGCTTTCAATACTGAAATTCTATGAGAAATCCAAAGCTGCTATTTTTGGCAGTCATGACTCGTATGATTTTTGGTACCTTACTTACAAGTGTAATCATTTTTTATTTAATTGCCACAGCAGCTTTATGGTCCTTGGCACTATTGAAATGTTTCAAGTCTGTAAACTAACGGAGAGGGCCCTTAGCATAACATCCTGATCTCCACAAAAGCATAGTCACACACCATATTAAGTCCTAAGAGATCATAGACTTAACACTTTTGCTGATACAAAGCCAAATTTTGCTCTTATTTGAACTACGTCAAATTTAGGCCAGTGTACATGAAAAATACCCCAAACCTGTAGCTTTCATGCAGATGCAAATAGGTCATAATGCATGAGCGACCTTTGCAAGTGTGAGTCTCTGGGCACTACTCTTAAACCTCTTCTTTTGGGGTTCAGTCCTCATTCAGTAACACTGAACACGAGCTTAACTGTATGGGGTTGCCAGCTGTGCCTTTAAGAACTTAGATCACGAAAAGTGCTTTCTTCTTTTTTTTTCCTGGGTCTACATATTTATTTCAAAGAAAGCTCATTATCTGAATGGAAGCAATTGCATATGCACTGTGCTGGGCTGATTTCAGGATAAATGGGAGCCTCAGGAACTTGTCATTAGCGGGTATTGACATTTTCTGAGGTATTTGGAGGTGAGCTTTTATTAACAGCTCTGTCCTTCAATAGTGGTTAATAAATCACCGCTGAATTTGCAGGCAC
Organism: Columba livia; assembly: GCF_036013475.1. Taxonomy (NCBI): domain Eukaryota; kingdom Metazoa; phylum Chordata; class Aves; order Columbiformes; family Columbidae; genus Columba; species Columba livia. The sequence continues at coordinate 16,448,453 of NC_088616.1, forward strand.
TCTCAGAATAGATAGGAAGCCAATTGGGCTCTGAAAGATTACTCTTCTGTTTGTTTAGCCACTGGCTCTTGGCTTGTAACCGATAGGTTTAAGAGCTGGGAACGCTGCATTTCCCTGTATGCTTTAGTTGACTCGTTAGAGATAGTTGTTAGTGTTTGATAAATGAGAGGATGATGAAGGGCTGGCTAAATGTGAGAGGGGTTTGTTGTTTTTTTAATCTGCAAAGGTTAGGGATGGGAATTCCTCAAGTAGGCAGAGCCGCTGGCTTCTGGCAATGAGTAACTGTTTTGTCTTGGATGCAACCTGAGCTGTTAGTGCTCTCTCTCCCTTTCACACATGCACACACACCTCTTGGGTCGGCTCCAGATCCCCGTGATGGCTCAGGGGCAGCCAACCTGTTCCTTCTCTTCACTTGCCTTAGAAACCTCAGTGTGTAAAATGCACGGATGTACCTGAGAACGCCCGACTGCTCGAAAACACACTTGATTGCACCGGAAAATGTGCAAAATTGCAAATGGAAATGTACTAAATGTGCGAAAAGTGGGAAGCACGGGGAAAGAGAAGACCCGTCTGAGGGAGCCGCTGCGGTTTAGTGAGGTGTCAAATGGACCGGGCAAGTTTAACGGCCACGTTTGTGTTCATGTTTGGTAAATACATGAGCAATTACATGCAGTTTGATGCAACAGTAAACAGAGAATAGGTATCTGAGCATAAACAGCTGAGTGCACTTGTCTCCTGTGCCTTAGCTGCCTGGATGGGGGTTCATATGTGGATACCTAACAAAACAAATTGTATGGACAAATTATTACAAGGAGTAAGTCCCCTTGGCTTTTCTGAAAGTCTGTATGTAAGTGCACGTCACAGGAAACATTTCAGTTTAAAAATCCCACTGCAAATCCTGGTGTTCTAAGCAACATCCCCCCTGCTCTGTCCTTGCAGATTTATATTGATGGTATCTCTTAGCAGAGCTGATCGTAGGCATTCACATTACACCGGGTAATACACGGGGGTGCAAGCCAACCTCAACTATTCTCTGATTCTATGGCCCTGCCCTTGGACTCTGCTGTAGCGTGAGACAGTTTCAATTTGAAAGTTGTACTCAGTTTGGTTTTTCTGGCTTACACAGAGGTTATTTTTTGTAAGTGTGTAATCTAAAAATAACTATTTGAATGTAATGATTAGAAGTGGGTCAAAGAGGCTGGGGTGTGAATCGTGCCGTGGGGGCATTTGGAGCTCGCACGTTAGCTGGGAGCTCCCCAAAGGCTCTTTGAATAAACAGGCAGCAACTGTGAAAAGATTGATAGGTTGGCAATTGAAGTGGCCAGCGATCAGGAATTGCCCCCTATCACTATTGGCAGAAGGGAATGGTTTGAGTTGTGCTGGGCTGCCTCAATTGTAATCTGTCTTAATGAAGAGTAAACGCATAGTGTGAAAAATGAAATAAAACAGCTTCTTTTCCCTTAGGGTTATACAAAACAGATTATTTCCCTGTGGAAAGCAGATGTTCAATTGCCCAAGACCAGAAGCAGAATAACACAAGACTGGTCTATCCGTGTACGTTACAGCTGCATGTGCTGCATGCTCAAGCTGCCGTGTTACAGCTGATGGCTGCAAACCGGACCTGTTCATAAGGTAACAGCGAACATTTCAGCAGTCCTGGATCTCTTCAGCCACAGGAACACCCCTCAGGTTTGCAGGGCTGTGCTGCCAAACTCCTAGAATGTGTTAAAGCAGGTGAAGAAGGAACGTCTTTGAGACAAGCAACACGGCCAGAGCTCAGAAAACCCTACATCAGCTAAGATTCATGTTAGCAGTCTGCCATTGAGTTAGTCTGATAGCAGAGCTGCAATCACCGCTGTTATTGTCTGCAACGTGCAATGGCAGCCGGAGCCAGCACAGTGCTCTCTGAGGCACGACTTCCACGCCAAATAGATTCCCCCTTTATTTCTTCTGTGTCTCTCAGTGCAGGGACGGGAGGAGCAGCTACGTCACTGTCAGTGCAGCTGGCGGGGATATTACAAGAAGCAGAGGGACATCTGGGATGCCAGGCACCCTGTGTGACTCTTGCAGGGACCGAGCCAGTAAAGATTAACACCTGTTTCCAACAACCATATTCTTAACTAGCAACTTCCTTCCACAAAAGCTGACTTTAAATTTTTCCCCTCTCTTTCAATTTTGTGTCTAGTAGTGCACAGTTTTGTTGCCAGCAGAGGCCTGTGTGTTGCAGCAAAGCGCAACTGGTGCCCCATATGCCCTGGTGAGTCTTTCAAATGAGCCAGGAGGCTCGTTTCCCCTTGGAAACTCCTCAAGACGAAAGACCCAGGACACTTGGGATGTTATCGTGACACGTAGTTTGTGAAATGGGATCTCTGAACTCCAGGTCCAACACTAATAGAACTCCCCCAAACCTCCAATTCAGAAAACAACTACAAATTTGTTTGAATCTGCTTGATAAGATGGCTATTTTTATTTGAAAAATGTGTCCAGCTTGCTTGGGTCTGAACACCTGGGAGGGACTCATGAAAACGGGCAGCAGGAAGAGGAAAAAAAACAAGCAAAGGCTTGTGAAAGCCTCAAATGAGGGAAAACATGTAATATTCAATTATTTCTAGCTGTGGAGCTTATTTTTATTAATGCACAGTCCCAATAGCCGGTTGCCATGATACAGGACAGTTGCGAGAGAAGGTGCAGAGTAAGGAGGGGAACAGGATTCAGAGGACTCCAGGGAATTATAAGCTTTTTATGGTTTTACAATGTCTGGCCTCTTAAAGTCTCTCTCTTTGTGTTGCCTTTGATGGATGGACACAAATCTCCCTGCAGAACTGAGATGCCGTTGGCATCGCTGTGGCACACAGCTTGGCAACTGCCCTCCCAGCTCCCCGCAATTGCAGTGATCAGTAATATTGGGATTAATATAAATAACGCCAAACCTGCTGAAGAGCAGTGGCTGTTACAAAGAGCATCTTACTTCTTGAGTGTCTTGGCAGGGTGGTGATGGGAAGGAAATGGTGATGGGAAGGGAGAAATGTCTCGAGGAGCTCATGAGAGCACTGCCCTGCCACGCTTTAATGGCATGTACATTGTTTCTGAAACAATAGGATGCTTCGGCTGGCATCCTACTAGACTTATTCCTGTGCTTTTTAATCCTCAGGAGACATTAATGGTGAGGAAGGCAGCTCCTCCTGGCTCGCCATTAAAGCCTGCAGTTTCTGTTTAGGTGAGGATCTGGCCATGGGACTGGAAAATTCCTCACAGCTACCCGGTACACTCATAGTTATCTGGATCTGGAAATAAAGGCAGCGGCAGAGAAGGAAGCTTCAGAAATAATGGATGTTGATGCCTCACTTCCTCATCAGGAAAACGCGAGAGCAGCAGAGCCTCCGTGTCCTTCTGCTCCCTCCCAAGGTCACTGCTGGTGACGGCTCAAAGCCTGGACCACACTCTTTAAGCTCTTGAGTAATCTGGTCATCTCAAAGGTTGCTCAGGTCTTTCCTACCCTTCCACAAGGCAGTTTTTCTGTGGTACAAAGCGATTCACCGGACTGTGAGGAAGCTGAGCTGCAAAGCTCTTTGTGCTTCACGGAAGCCCCCAAATGTGTAGCAGTGACAAGGAAAGCACAGCAGAAGTCCTGCCTCACAATAAATGAGATTATAAGCATGAAGACAACAGAAACCTCACAGCAGAGCTGCCCGTGTCAGTGAGGGATGCTTTGTGCATCTTGCTGTATGTACCCAGTGAGCCAGCTTGAGCGAGACAAGCAGAGCTCCTGGTCACTTCGGACCATCAGGCCACCGGGGCTGCTTTGGAGTTCTCTTTGTCTCCCCCATTTTTCTCTTTTTCAGGCTGAAAAGCCCAGTTCCACCTGGATGCTCCTCTGTTCTCAAGATCCGGGCCCAGCACAGGTTTAGAAAATGAACATTTATTGTTCTGTTTTATATTCTCTCGCCTCCTATGAGTCTTTGGGAGAGAGCTGTTGAAGGGTCTTCTGCAGACATAGTCCATCACCTGACAGTAGTCAATAAAAAAAGTGGAGATGTCCTGATTATAGAGGCCAACCAGTGTCCCTTTAACAAGAAATGGATTTTCTGTTGCTATCTTGCACTATTGCATTGGTGCCCTGGCCATGTGCAGCTCTGTCTCTGCAAGCCTTGGCTGCAGCCAGAAGACCTCATGGGGCTTGTGCGTCCCCTACCAGAGCACGTTGCTCTCAACGAAACCAGGACGAAGCAATCCTCTCTTCTCAATGTGACCTTTCAGTTTCTCCCTGGAGAACATGTTTGCAAATGGCTCAGTTTCCTGCTGGCTCAGGGTAAATTTTTCAGCGTGGGGGTTTCTGTCCGGTGTTGCTTCGCAGCGTGAAGCTAAACAGGAGCTTATGACTCAGGAGGGGCAGCGGCTCTGCCAGGTTAAACCTCACATGTAAGATCCCCCCCGAGTGGCGACCAAAATAGCTCTACAGACCGGCAACTGATTTATTTTCCTCTTCCGTGATGATGGTGATAGTTGGTGGTGGTGATAGTTGCACCTTGCCAGGCAAGCACCTAGAAACCCCAAATGCTTCAGCCCTGTATCTACAGGGAAAACCAACTATTTCTGCGTGTCGGTGCTCTGTCGCTGCTATCAGTGAAGCTGGGGAAGGACAGTGCGAGGAAATTCTGCTGACAAGCTTGACTCATTGTGCAATTAACTGCCATAGCCTGACACCTTGTATTCATTTGCATATGTTTAAATGAATTAGGCAAGTGCTAACGCTGACACTAGCACCCATAATTTTGTATTTATACAATCACACCCACCTTTGCTAAAAAGGTCATTATTTCCAGCATGGACTTTGTCTGGCTTTCATTTGATAATACGTACCTCCTCATACAGAGTGTTTAAAATTAATTAAAGAATATGCCTCGAACCTCATGATATTTCAAAATTAAAAATAAAATCAAACATTGTCTCACATATTTTAAAACACACAGTCTCCATTACTGTTTTATAATTGCTAATTAGCAGATAAATGTTTCATACTCCCACATTTTTTATCCTCCAGATACAGCAAAACAAACAGATTAACACCGGAAACCTGAGAGCTGCAATATCTGTTTTATGATAAGAGCATTTAGTAACTAAATCCCTACTATGCTCAGCTCTCAAAGACAATGTACTAGTGGTTATATGATACAGAATAATGAACCAATACAGAGGTATACTTGTGTTGTTCTCTGGTTGGAGTGGGAACTGAGATTTAGGCTCCCTTTTGTTTTTTTCACCCTGCAGTTGCTCCTAATTTAGGTGACTTGTCTAAGGCCACAGAATAACTCAAACCATTTTATAAGTCTTGCACTGTGAAATTGATAAAAGACATAAAAACTGCTCAGTTGTGCACCCTTGTGTATCATTGCATGGGGTATAAGCGTTATTAGACTAACACAGTAATCTAATGCAGAAGTCTAGTATAAAAAATAATGATAATTAGCAGTAACACAGGATATCAAATAATCGTCTTCAGGTGACAAACACAGGAAATCTGAGAAGTGCTGAGAGGGGAGTGGGACTTCTTCAGTTGCTACTTAGGACTAAATTACCTAATAAAAACAGGATGTGATTGTATGATACTGAGTCATAGATTCAACGTGAGACACCGGGCTATATTAGAAGATGAAGTAAAAAGGTATTTTGAGTGTCTCTGGCTAGAAGTAAATTTCTTATCTAAAAAGCCACGTACATTATGGTTTCAGATATCTGCATTTTTCTAGCCTAATTCTTGATTATTGCAGAGGAGGTATTTGTTTGGCATGGGTCTCTTCCCAAAGCATCACCATTTAAATTCTCCAGCTTCCAGCAACAGACTTTGTATTTTGGCAAGATGAATCTCCTGGTATCTGCATACCTCTCCTGTTCCTTCCTTCCTGTAATTAGGGCTAAATCTGCTCCGGGACCTGTTCTTTTGTAGAAGGCATCATTTTTAGAGCAATACATCATTGGCAAGTCATGACACTAACAGATCCTTGGAGAGGGCTGCCTCTCCAAAGAGACAGAGTCTCACCTTGATCAGCGCTAGACACTGCTTGGTAAAGAGCCCCATCAGTTGGTGAAGAAGGAGGAATAAACTCATTTTAGCTATAAGGATGAAGGTGAAACCTGCTTATCAATTAAATAACCTCAAAAAGGTATCTCTATTTCACTCTTTTGTATTTCCCATCAACATTCCCAATAACCCTACTTTGATTTTAGGGATTCAAGTTTAGCTGATTTTTTTTCCCCCAGAAACATTTATTTGCATCCGAATATAAATCACTTCTATTTTTGCACTTCCTGTGCCTTTTCTTTCCGTGAACATTGGTGCGATAGTTTGGTATTGACACAAGTGTTGGCAGAACTCAGACATCAGACGGAGTTGCGTCTGTGACTCCTTTCATGGGACTGAGGAATTGCTTATGTTTACAAGGCATGGCTCTTTTTCCCAGTCTAAGCCCTTGCCCGTAGAGAGGTTTGTGAATTGGTTACTGATCCCAGCCTAGTTGAGCTGCAGATGAGAAGCCAATGGTTTTAGAAGCTGCTACTTCACAGGCAAGTCTGGTCCCCCAAGCTTGTTTTTCTTTATTCAAGATGAAGATCAGCTGACCGAGATGCTGAAAATAAACCACATGACAAAATCGACCCATTGACCAGCACAGTGTCTCTGGGGAGACAGAAACTTAAAATGGAAAGAGATTAAAACAAAAACCTCTCTTCCCAGCTCATTTCTTAGATTTTTTGCAGGGCCATTATAGGAACAGGGACAAAACCATCAACGAATCCAAGAGGAAGGAGAAGGAATATTATTGAAGTGTAGGATCCCTCACACAACTCAAGTGCCTGTGGGGTTTTGGAGTGTTTGCTTATTTTCTATTATTATTTATAAAACGCCTAAGCATCTGCTAAGGCCATCTCAGAAGGAGCAAGACCTTTTGATGTATATCCAAGTGTCAGCACCACGCAAATCCAGTAGCCGAACCTCCGTGGGTTGGCAGCTGCTGGTGGTCTCTGTTCCAACTCTGTTGGGTTGTGAGGGAGTTCTTGGGGAGCCACATTAGCAGTGAGACCCAACCTGTCAGCCCTCCTGGTCCTGGCACCCATTGCTCATGTAGCTCTGCTCCTCCACAAGCTGTCACAACTCTGCTTTTGGGAACTAATCTGCTAGACTTTAGCCACTTGCCATCTATAAGGGCTTTATTGAACCTGCTTCACTTCGTGTGAAGACCGGCTGTGTTGCTGGGCCAAGCCTTGCACTCTTTAAGTGTTGGGTAGGCAGCTTAATGATTGTGGAGAAGATGAGAAGCTTAATTTCTTGAATTATTCTGAAAACCCAGGTCCTGCGATTCCATCTGGGAACACGCTGAGGGAGCGAGGCTGTGTCCTCAATGAAGGTTGTGACTACCACCCAATGAACTGAGAAACAGGAAACCATGCTCCGATAAAAAACGGTCATGAGCACTGGAAAAGGGCATTTTAATGTATGTCTTCCCAAGAAGCGTGAGAGGTGAGATTCAAATGGTCTGTTTTTCAGAGAGAAAATCCCAAATCATCTTCTCTAAAGTATGTGTTGAGCTGTTGAAAGTCTTCCCTTTCCTCCTCCTTCCTGCCCGTCTCTACAATAAGTACAATTGTTAGACAAGGCAGGTCTTTGTGCTCCAAATTTAATACATAGTTTTTGACCCATAGAGTGATAAGCTGGAAAATAAATGGCTGGATTTTCCCCAGCGTTGAAGAACGCCTTTCACATTGACTTGGGAACTTGCCTATTCTCGTCTGCCCACCTGGCTTTCACTTTGATATCCCTAACATCATAACTTTTATTGTCTTTTCATGTCAGTCAAACCCTCTTCACTAAATTACTTTCATTTATACATCCTCTCCTGCTATTTGGTCTCCCCATCATCTAAGGTGAAAAATTTCTTCTATTTGACAGGGTGGGAGGTGGAAATTACTATGTGAACAGTAAACTACAGGTTACAGAAATAATATGTCATTGTATATCACCCAGTAGAGCCTTAAATCAATTCATTAGTTTGTATAAAGCTTTTGTGTGCTCTTTAACTGCATCATAACCAAGTTGATTGCACATTTGCTCTAAGTTCCTGGGTTTTTTTCCCTTTATGTCGTCAGCTTTTAGGATTCTTATATAGTTACGCTGAATGTGTTTCTAAGGATTGTTTTTCCTTCTTTAGAGTCTTGGTGTATGTTTTGTCCTCCAATTCTCAGCACATCCCTAGCCCGAGGCCAAAGGGTGCATTTTGTTCGTGGAAGGTAGACACAGGGATATTCTTCCCTGTGCAGGGAGTGAAAGGCAAGCTGAGATACGCTGGATTAATGACAGAGGTACTGAAAAGAAGCTGGTTGATTCATAGCAAGCCATTCACTCGCTTTCATGCTGCTTCATAGCAAAAAAATCTATCGACTGAACTGTACTATACAAATAATTTATCCCAATGCCAAGAAACCTCCTACCATTTTCATAGGCTAAGTTTTCTTTTACGGGCATGCCAGGAAAGATTGCTTTTTGCTTGAAATTCAGGATATTAAGGCAACCCAGGAAACTTTGTTTTTGAAGAGGACAGAATTGCTAGAATTATGTATATATATATGTAATTTTTATCAGTGTTCAGTGGAAAACCTAACAAGTTACTACTTTAGGGAAACAAGGAAGAGAAAGACAACATTTTATTACATTATCAGTAACTGGCCATGCTAAAACACTGATCCAGCTGGACCGCAAAGTAAAAACAGACATAATTCTGATACAATGATTGATTTTATTATTCCAGCTGAGATTTTTCTCTTCATTTTTCTGCAGATCTCGTCTGCTCGGTAAATCAAGAGCTGTACAAAGGCCCTTTACAATGTGGGCTTGATGTACAACAATATTAGCCAGGCAATATTCAATAAGTCATGAAACAGTCATCAGAAGTGCTGTTCCTTGTTTCAATCCCTGCAAGAAATCAAACCCTTTCAAACAGAGCCAGATTTTAACGAAGGGTGGCTGTTTAAAGCGAACTTACCAAAAGCCTTGGCCATGCCTGAGCTTTTATTTTAAGTGTTCATACCATTAAATATTAATACAGGTCAAATAACTGAACCCCCTGAGCAGATGAAATCTGCACAGTGAAAACAAACACACTGTATAACATGAATCAATGTCACTCATAATGTTACTGGATAAATATGCAAATACAGAGCAGGATTTCCCTGAACAAGTTTTCTTATTGATGTTCTGGGAGAATGAGAAGGAAAATATAAGAATTAAATAATCGTCACAACACTGAAACTTTTAAGGGCTGATCCAAGGCTCATTGACTTCAGGGAGCTTTGTCTTTACTACCTTAAGGAGCTCGCAGTGCTGCAAAACACAGTGAAAACACCAAGTGGTGCCTCGCAGACAAGGCAACGTCAGGTTTGGCGGCGAATGTGTGCTTAAGGACATATTGCTGTAGGGATTAAAAGGAAAAATGTGGAACAGATCTGCTCGGTTTTTACTGGGATCTCCTGCATGATTTTACTGCAGGCTCTCCCTTTTTTGCAGAGGTCCTGGCTGCAGCTCGACCCAGCCAGGCAGGCTCTGCACGTCGCCTTTGGAGCCAGGAGCTGTGCTTTTACGCTGCAGATGACTTTAGCCTTAAGAAAAGGAGCTGAGGGGAGATCTTATTGCTGTCTGAACTGCCTGAAAGGAGCTTGGACCATGGAGGGGGTTGGTCTCTTCCCCCAAGTAGCAAATCATAGGACAAGAGGAAATGGCCTCAAGTTGCACCAGGGGAGGTTTAGATTGGATATTAGGAAAGAATTCTTCACTGAAAGGGTTGTCAGACATCGAACAGGCTGCCCAGGGCAGTGGTGGAGTCACCATCCCCGGTGGTATTTAAAAGGCATTTAGACGAGGTTCTTAGAGACACGGTTTAGTGCTAGAACTAGGTTAATGGTTGGACTTGAAGGCCTCTTCCAACCAAAATAATTATATGATTTTATAATTATGAGAAATATGGGAGGTCCTACAAGAATGTGGGGTGTGTCCTTGGTCTGGGACCTTGGTGAGGTCCAGGCAAGGTCTGCTCTTTGTCCAGCTCACAGTCAATGCTTTGAGGAATACTGATGGAGGGCATGCGGTAACATTGAAAAGGAAGAGAAGCTCAGCGACGACGGGAACCGAGAGCTGCTTGAATTGATTACTTTGTTACGAGATCACTTAAAATACTATAACTGCTTTTTGACTTATGGTTCTAAGGCTTTAAATTACGCTTGGTACTACCTTTTGCTTAATTCAATGTTTTAAGCTTTTCTTAAAAAAGAAAAAAAGATGGTGTGAATCCTGCCTTCAGCTGCTGAAGAGTTGAGAATAATACTCATACCTGGAAACCTAGAAACCTTCACATAGGGAAATAGCCAGAATGTTCTGATTAACACACACAATGGTGGATGTAAAAGTCTAATTTCAAATTTTAAAAGTGAGCAGTTCTGCCACTCCAGCTGTGATTTACCAGGTTTTTGCCTGAGGATCATACTGTTATTCAGCAGAAAGCTAGTAAAAGTTACTTTAAATTATTCCCCTTTTAACTCCAATTTGACTGCAATGAGAGATCATGTTTTAGAGCAAAAAATGCAGATGGACATGTATTTACTTCAGAGGGGTAGAAACTAGATTTTCAGCTTGCTGTGATGTGCTGCAGCCATGAAATGTTCTCACCCACTGAAATCAAAATCATAGAAATATTTCCTTCAGAAAGAACATTTCGGGTTGCTCAAAAGATTTAAAATATTAAGTAAAAATATTTCAAATATTAAGTAAAAGCATTTAAGTAGAAAAGAAATACTTTTTGTTCTGAAAGTAAGCCCTAAAAAAATTGAAAATGTTCACACAAAGTCCATACAATAGAAACTTTCTGTGCCATTTATTTTTTTGATACAATCTTTCCATCTGGTTGAAACATATGTTTGAGGGAATTTTTCCTCATTTATTGTATTTTGATTAACATTTTTAACCAGGTTTTGTGATGATGTGCATGATCTCGGAGGCTGCTTCTTAAAACGTAACACAAACAGTTTAATTATTGCACATTAACATGCTGATGCAAACGAGACAATGCACGCCTGGCTTGAAACCAAGTGCTCAGCCCTTCCAAAGCGCATTGGAGTCGTAACCATCCAGCTAAACTGGAGCTGGTAATTAAAAATATGCAAAATGGTTTGGAAATAATGTGGATCTCCCTGAATGCGGATATTGAATATGGGTGTCTCTCACATGGGCAAAGTGGATAATTGCCTGTCTATCCTGCTCCTATTCATTGCGAATAATTGAGTTGTTGTCAAACACTTCTAACACTGCCTATCACAATAAATATGAGAAGACAGAGGGGCTTTTGGAATGATCTCGTTTTTTTGTGGCTGAGGAAGCTGTTTCTTTTGTATTTGTCTGGGAATGGCATGGCAACAGGAAATGAAAAAGGCAGAAAGAATGGAGAAAGCACTGCAGACTTTGCCTTGGTTCTGTATTTTGTATCAGTACATTGCATGTAAGACTCTGGTCCTACACCTGTGTCTCTCCAGGACCTTCTGTTGTGCAAAATCTCATGGCTTGTTCATCATTGGAGCAGCAGCATGAGCCCAATGGGTGGAAGTGGTGGGGTAGGGACCTGAATGCCAAAAATACATGAAGATCTTTGTAAAAGCACCTGTAAATCACATGGTATCTGCCAAGGAAACGGAGTGCGTTTGGGTAACGACTGAACGAACACCTACACAGCACCCTCAGGCTGCGAAGTGTCACCGATGTGGCTGACAGCCCATCGGAGTGCAAAGGAGTCTTGCTCTTCGGTGACAAACGCAGACTGTCTGCATGGAGGTGGGTGCTGCTATCTCAACACAGGCCCTGGTGCTGCTGTGGGCTTTGCTCTAGTACTTGTGTCCTGCGGAAGGGCTCAGGTGACATTTCTTATTGCAGCGGCCCCAGCAATGGCTCTTACACACCGTCTCTTACACACCACCATGGCTTTGCTTCTCCAGCAGCCTGTCCCACAACACCTGCCTTTGCAGGTCTTCCCACTGCTATGCTACTTCAACAGCATTTCCTGGCTCCCATTTCCCTGCACTGCCTCAGCTCTTCATATGCTACTGCAATTCTTTTTTCCCCACAATTCCATGTTTTCCTCCCTCCAACAGGCACATTTCTCACCGGCTTCAGCAGGTCTTTGGAGTGTCCTTCGTGGTGCTGTTTTGAGGGGGTTATTGTGTTTTGCATGTTCGGACTTTTGCACAGAGACACAACAGATGATGCAGGTTGGGTAGCTGGAGCATTTAGAAGGTGAAAATGATGCCCCCAGAGATCTGAAGGAGATAGGTGTGGGGTATTTTTGCCTCTGAGGCTTGCTGGCACACAGCATGGGCGATGCCTGATGTCTCCAACCAGCTGCAGCAGGTAGACCCTGCTCTTTCTTGTGTGCTTCCCAGGAAAACCATGACATTTGCCTTCCCCCTGCTTATCTCACATTTGAATTTTAGTTTTGCTCTGAGGTGCCTGTTCTCTGAGTCTCTTTCATACGGTTTCTTAAATGATAAAGCAGGCTGAGCCTCAGGAGCAGCCCCAGAAAGAATCACTCCCATATCTGTATCCTCAGATTTTCCTAAGAGGATCCTGCCTGGAGTATTTCTGGACACACAGTGATGAGATTCCCAAAAATTCCCTTTCTCCATTAGGGTCTTGACATTTCTGCTCCTACACTTAATATAATGGAGAGGTTAATCCAGAAATGCTACAGCAGAAATCTGTTGCGCATTGCGGCAACCAGAGCAAACCTTTGATATCCGGGAGCTGATTCAGTCGTCGTCTTCAAAGGGCTCTTGCCATCAGAAAAGCTTTTGCCACAGTAATAATGAAGCAGTCTGAGGGCCCGGAGATGCTTTTGTCTGTGCAGCATTGCTTTTGTGGAGAATAAGATGCACTTGGGACCTATTGCAGTCCCTGGCAATTACACAAAGTGCAGCATCTCCAAAATGCCATTGTCCACACAAATTAATTAATCCTATATCCCTGAGAGAAGTGTTGTTCGCTGTGTTTTGATGGCGTTAGCAATCAGCAGCGCGGGCAGCGCCGAGCTGACCCAGCTGATGTCCTCAGCTGTAAGTGCATCAGTAGCCCAGGGATGCTGGAGGGAGGAAGGGGGGGCTGAGGCCACTTTTCCCCTGGGCACCTCGATTCCTGAGCCCAAGTGGCATCCAGAGGCCACACAGAAAGCCCACGGCTCTGTCAGCCCTGGGGTTCAACCGATACCTGCCTGCAAGCAGCAGACCACAATATCTCTTTCCATGCTATAATTGTTAGTGCCTTTTAATAAATGCCTCCAGGGCCACGTGCCATATAAAATGTGTAAGTCAAACAAACCGGAAAGCAGATCAGCTTTGCACTGTCATTTATATTGGAAGAGTAGGCATGTTAAATCCCTTTTTCCACAAATCCCTTTCAATAAATCAGTTTTGGAGCAATGCAGCTGGTTGTCGGGCGCTTTAATGGTGCTGTACTTTTCAATGACTCTCTGTGCTAAGAGGCGCTCTTGAAAGTTATGCTAAAATAGAGCAAGCAGTTTTGGAAAAGTGAGGTGTGTATCCAAATAGCTGGAGTGAATGAATTCATTCTATGTACCAGGGAAACGCACAGCAGGCAAAGGGTGGCCAAAATTATAGGCCAGGTAATTTCAAAATGTTCTTGGCTCCCTCCACAACCAGGTGTAAATCTGCTGCATGCGTTAGAAGCGAGTGCAGCTCAGATGCGAAGCGAGAGCCTTTGAGAAGCCCTGGGTGAGAAATGGGAGGAAAACTCAGCTCCTGGTCCCTGAAATAACGGCGCTTGGGAGCTGGCTGGCTACACCTGCTCTGTGGGAGCACTGGCAGTGCAGGGCACAGGCTGTGCACTGTCTTTTGAGAGCAGCTATAATGCTCACAGCAATCTCCCAAAACGATCACATGCACAAGGTGTCCCGGATAGTGCAGAGCACACTGGCAGGGATTTGCATCACTGGGTAAAAACACTATGAGCAAAGCATGGAATGGAGGTGATGAGGAAATTGGGCAGCTCACTGTTGTCAAAACATCTTTCACTGGCTCTTCTACCCAATAACCCATCGTGGCTGCTGAGCTCCATTCCTTTCCATGCCTTCATTCCCTTAGTTTTGCAGGGCTTATCTTTTCACATGGCGGAGCTGAGTCCCAGGATTTTAATTTAGCTACAAATGATCTGGGAACATTATCAACCCCTGTTAATACCCTCCAGGGCAAAATAATTTGGTTGTCACTTGGTCCTCCAGCTTGGCTTAGAGGATTTCAAGTAAGGCGAAGGAGAAGCCAAAGAACTCTATTAAACCCTGCAGCATTTTTCTGAACTACCATTTTCTTTTCTCATTTTTGAACATTAAAAGTCTATGTTGCATTCAGTCACGTAACTACACAAATTAAAAACTCAACTTGGCAAAAATCACCCCCGAGTCCTTTCCTGGCGTCTTTCCTGGAATGCCAGCTGTTTGAGCGAAGCAGGGGCCAGCTCTGCCGATTCCCTGCCCTTGCAGATACCTGCTCCAGATTTGTGGTTTTAAGAAATAATTTAGCGTCCAGGTGGGTTTCGGGTTGAAAGTCACTGTTTTCTGTAGATTGCCAAGACTGATGCGACGTCAGGTTTGGATCCAACTGCTAGCATCAGGGAGCTGAACTCTGTTTTTAGTAAAGGATGTGGTTTGAAGTCCATCTTGGAATTCAGTTGCAGGTTTGTGGGACAGGAATAAATCCAATAAATGTTTTCTTCTGAACTGCAGTTCAAATTAAGTAAGTTTCATATCATGAATGGTGATTAGCAGAAATGATTTTATTATGACCAAAACACGAGCAATGGAAAGTGCCAGCATCAAAGCCTGTGAGCATCTTCTAGTTTTGCGTGTTGGAAGACATACATATTTTTAAATGTTAGACATTTAAAGAGTTTAGTTTGCAGATTCCTGATGTACAGCAGAAGACAATAAATCACTTTGGCTAGTTAGCAAGACCTCAGTTCTGACGGCCACAGCACAAAGTGTTGGGGAAAGGAGGATGCACAAATTCAGCAGAACTGATCAGGGTGAGGGCATTTAGTGCCAGTGGACAAGGACGGCCAGCCTGAAGGCACAGCCAGGGCCCTCGTCCACTTTTTCAGAGAGACTTTAGCACAATAGCTTTTAAAAGGAGGAAAATTTCTGTTGACCCAGCCCAAGCAAACACTTTGCAGTGCTTGCTGTCTGTGCCTCGCAGATGCGAATCCTTCTTTCAATACGCAGCACCGTCAGCACAACCAAAACGGCAAGATAACACCATGAGAAGTGGACAGCAAAATGATATGAAATTGTTTTTTAATTCCTCAGGATACTTCTTCCCACTGAATATATCTACCTCCTTTAAAGTTGCATTATGCTTTTAATGAATGCTTTGTTGCCTTTGGGGCTGCCTTGGATAGGAAGGCAGGTAAGGATTAAACATTAGACTACCTGCAGAAGGTCCTTGATGTTGACAAAAACAAAGGCTTTCAAATCTGAAGCTCGCTGGAGCAACCTGGTGCAGACAAAGGGATGCGCCAAGTTCCCCTCCAAATACCATGTCAATGTGGGTGTGAAAATCAGAAAGGTGACCCATCCCATAGGCACTTCAGGCAGACCGTTGCAAAAAGAGTCTCAGGTGGGACACACAGCAGTGAGACACAGCCCAAAAGGAGCTGGTCCCTGCAGAGCCCCAGATCGAGACCCAGGCCAGGTTTCTCCCGAGCGCCTGCTCTGCGCCGCTGCCACCCCCCGCGGCTCCAGCAGAAGAGCTGCTCTCTGAGCCCAGCTTTGTGTTGTGCTTGGCACGCAGCGAGGCCCTGAAAATAATCTCTTGTATTAGCTGAAACCCTCTCATGCCAACTTCGTGATCCCTCCGACATATTTGCTGCCAGCTTTTGGTGTCAGTGTGTTGGCCCGTGTCTCAAAGCGGTTACATTTTTAACGCTGCACAATGCGTACCTTCTCTCAGCGCGTCCCTCTTTTTGTGGGTGAGCAGGACTCGGAGAATTTGGCTGGGTCGTCGCTTTCCCCAGTAAAGATTGGGGACTGATGGAGAAAATGATCTGTTCTCCCCCACGGTGTGTACCAAAATGGCATGTGGTGAGTCTCATTCTGATTTCTGAGATGCTGGATGGCAGCCACTGCCTCTGCTCCTCCAGCACCGCACAAACTCCTCGGGACTGTCAGTTCTCCAAGGCCTTATTTGAACAATTCACTGACGAACTGGAAGGGATAAGGTGATCTGAAAACACAGTGAAATTCTCCAAAAAGCCCAGGAAGTCTATTGTTGGTTTTCACCATATAAAGAAATAACTCCAGTTCATAGAAAGATAGCATCAAAATATTGAAGATAATTAAATAGCATCCTTATATAAAAAAAAATATCTTATAATCATAGTTGGCTGGTCACACCTTGAACTAAAACCTGAGCAGGTGTAGGAAAGCAAATGGTTCACTGTTCTCCTGTAATCTTCTGTTCCCTGTGGCCAATTTTCACTCCACCTTTAGAGAAGCCAAACTTTTTGCCTTGGTGGGTTTTGCTGGGAATTAACAGAGGGTCAGGAATCCTGTCCCTGCTGTGGACCAGCAAAAAAGGCCCTTTAGTAGCTGGGAGGTAGAAACTGATTTGGGTCCTGCGATGGAGAGCATTTGCAAGGCAGGTATTGGAACTGTGGTGCTTTGAGCAACCTCGTCTAGCGGAAGGTGTCCCTGCCCATGGCAGGCGGGTTGGAACTAGGTGACCTTTAAGGTCCCTTCCAACCCAAACCATTCTATTATTCTATGCACCTACAGAGCAACCCGAGCCATTTATCAGTTGGAAAATTAAATAACATCTGTGTTTTTCTTCAGCTCGGCCTGCTTGCCTGTATTCGAGCCCATCACCGAACGTTTTGCTACAATGGATAAAATATCTCAGGTGCCATTTCACTCATACAATAAAAACAGTGCTACATCTTAGCTGTCCTTCATAGTGTTGGTGTTTTTCTACCAAATACTGTTTGGTCTCCTGAATTAAGAGATCAATCTTAATTTTGTCCACAGATGGGGAAGTTTTGCTGTTTCCAGTTTGTCTTCGTGCACAAAATAGAAGCAAACTGTAATTTATTTTTTGTGGACAAAATGAGTTTGGGTTCTTTCACTTTTCTTTTGGCATTCTTTCCCGTTGACAGCATGATTTGCACAAAATTACATTCTGATGATAAAAACGTGCTGAAATGTCTTTCGGTTTCATTGACTGAATGATTTGCAGTAAGAGGTTCGACAAAATGCATGTTGTTGACAGAATGAAATGGGATGGGTAGAAGGATGAATACACTTCAGACATATGGAGTGAGCAGTTATACACTCTCTTGGTTTGTTAAAAACTCTGCTCAGAGTCTATTAGAAAGGATTTTGTGGGATTCCGAGGAGACAATAGTTACTTTGGAAAATCTCATTTGCACAGATACATCTGGCAGTGGCGAAAGGCATAAAGAAAGTTAATGGGTGCAGAATTTGGCTGGAGATCATTGCAAGTGCCGTTATGCTTCTTTAGATGTCTTTCTATCCAAATAAATTTCCTCCATTAAGTTTACAGATTTCCTCATTCAGCTTTTAAGGGAATACTTGTACTGGAAATGAATGAGACAGGGAAAAGAAGTACGTTAAAATTTATGAAAACATCTGTTGGAAGTTCTGAGAAAGATGCTTTTGTTTTAATCATCTAAGCAAGATTGATGGATTTTATCAGAGCTAAGTACCGAAGAGTCCCAAATGGGCTCTTTATCCCAAAGGCAAACCACTTAAGCATATGCCTAATTTTAAGCACGTGAATAATGGCCTCATTGACTCCTGTGGAAAACTCAAATGCTACAAGCTGAGCATCTTGGAATCCAAGGTACTTTGGACTAGTGTTAAAATCATGACCAAATTCTACCAAAAGAATAATCTTGAGCAGCGTAACCTTACAAAATTGTTAGAGTTGGGTCCAAGTGTTTTTAGTAAAATAAACCAGATTTGGTATACGCAGCTTGTTTTGATACATTGAAATACATTAGGACAGAAATTTACGGAGATTTACATGATATTAAGTCTCAGGTGTGGTAACAGAGGGGATCAATCTGGTGAACAAGCAAAGATCTGTTGTCTGTAGGGATGTTACTTTTATCCAAACTTGTTCATTACACAATATATTTACTGTTTTAAGCCAATTCTGAAAAGCACTTCAGCAGCTTTGCTTTTTCTTGGCTGTTTCCTCACAGCAGCATCCTTTTGTTGGGCACCAGTTCTGGCTGTCAGCCGGAGAGGAGGAGGAGGAATGAGAGGAAGATCTGTGCTCCTTCAGGAGTGGTTCTGTAGGTGTGGTAATGAGCTGTGGCTTCTTCTGGGAAATTTGGGTTGTGAATTAGATTGTACATGGTGCAAAGTTTCCGTTGCAGTGTCCAGCTCGGTTTTCTTTAAAGGTTGCTATGGGTATCACAATATGGTGCCAAACTACCTCAAAACATTATTCCAGACCATTATTGACATTTTGGGATGAAAACGCCTCTATTCCACCCTCGCACTAAAAAATCCCACTGGCAGGAGACAGATCAGGGGAATAAACAATAGTGCTTCATGTGCACATACTTGGTTCATTTTATTCTGCTGTCAAAAACGATCGCATTTTTGTGTTTGAATAACAAACGTATCAAACCAAAGGAAAAGCGTGTAAAACGCAGCTTACAAAGGGACAAGTTCCTTGTGGCTGGATGCTCTGGGGCACTGCAGAAGCTGAGGAGCAAAGTAGAGGGGACAGAGGGTCCAGCACACATCTCTCATTGGAGCAGACTGGGTTACTCTGAGCTTTGCAGTCCCAAGAGCTGATTTTTAGGAGTTTCAGTCTGATGTGGTGTGAAGCTGGGGAAATGAGCTGAGGAAAGACCAGACATAGAAGCTAAGAGCAGCTTCATGGCGCCCATCATCTCTTCTCTGATGAGGAGGTCAATGTTCATGATCTCTTCAGACAAGCACTAGCCAGGTGACCAAATGCTATCACGCTTGACTCATTCCACACTTGCACCTGGTGGCTGTTGATACCTGTTTTTGGCAAGCCTCAATGCACACCGCACATGCCCCTTTTGAATGGAAATGTTGTTTGATGACATTTAACAGCGCAGGAGTCACAGCTGCAAAACAAAACGTTTTACAGACATTTTGGAAATTGCCTCTTTTTATTTTTTTTTTGGCCATGAAAAAGCTTTTTCTATTTTGTTTGAATTGTATCATCATTCTTTTAGCTCTTAAGCAGCAATTGTCATCCAACTAACCAAGAGTTGGAAGTGCAGACTTATCCTCAGACTTTGAATGGGGTGGTGTTTAAAGAAGTTATGCGGCTCTTTCAGCTGAAATCTTTGTGTGTTTAGGGCTGTCCCTACATATTGGGCAAATGTGGGTGTCTGTCTCGGGGAAACAGCAGTCCAGGTACATTGCTGTCCACAAACCAATGAAGAAGTCAGCTGGAGGGAGGATGAAATGCGGGTACTATTGTCAAGCACATTTTTCTCAAAGGAAATTTGCATGTTACACAAAAAGGCTGGATTTTCCAAAGCCATGGAAAAAATGAGAGTAGCAGAACTGAAGTGAAATGGAGAACTTAGGTCAGATTTCTTCAAAGTGTGTAAGCTATAAGCTGCCAAAAGAAGTCCATCAAAGTAGAATTTACACTTGGATTTGAAACACAGCCTGGCAGATTTTGCTGGAAGAGGGAGAATGCTGGAGTACAGAAACCAAGCCCAGAGCTGGGGTTTACCTAACCGAGGAACAGGACAGAGGCTGTCAGAGCATTTTCTAATTCTGTTTCTACTATCTGAGAGCACAGCAGATGACAAATCTGTTAGTTCAGAGTGTTGACACAATACACTTTTATCACTTTTTGTCAACAGAACATAATTGTGTTCAGATTACCCTGTCACAAGGGAATAGCCATAAGATCATGCTGTCCATAAAAATAAATGTCATGTTCTATTTCTGGGGAAACTAGGGAAATAGGAAAAGCAGTGCAAGAAAAGAAAAACCTTGGACAAACTCTGTTCTTTGGGCAGAGTTTTAGTTATACAGACACCACGATAGAGCAGTTGTTCACCCACATCTGGATCCCTCAGACCGCTATGTTAGATGCCAAGCTCTTGTGCTTCTATTGTGTTTCCTTCCTCATCCCTCCTGCCCCACTGAATCCAAACACTTTAGTGCTTGTTTCTTCCAGTGATCTTCTGTAATTGACACCAACTACGAATCACAAGCAGAGTGTCAAGAACAGGAATTGCGGAAACCCAACAAGGGTGTAGAGCAATGCTCTGTGGGGCTTGGATGTGGTCAGGGAGTGGAGCAGCAAGCCCGATGGAAGGGCTGAGGTGACCAGGAGGTCTCCAGTTGGAGTTGTCTCCCTTTGTTGTTGGTCTTCAGGGGACACCTCGCCAAAAACCTGATGTACAAGCCCTTTGGGGAGATGGTGATAGTGGGACCACAAGCTTCTATCTCCCAAGCTAGATGCGCATGGGAGGGAAGGCACCAAACTGCACTGTGCTCTGTTCCCACACAACATCGCTCTACCTCAGGCGTCCATTTCCCGCACAAAATGCAAACTCAGCTGCAGAAACATTGTTTTTCAAGGTTAAGCAAAGTGAAAACTAGTATTTTTAATAAAGCAGATGGAAATATTCAGTTGGCTTCATTCTAATGGAAATAGAATTCTTCCCATCCATCATATTTTCTTGCAACAGCCTGGAGACAGCTGTAAATGGAAATCTGAGGGCTGAAGGGGTTTGGGGCAGGTAGTGGTGTTTGCGCACAGCAGACAAAGGGGATTAGTCAGTATGGGGAGGAACCAGCATCACTTTGTGCTCTCTCTTGGTCCAATGCAGGTGTGGTCCCTCCTGATTTCATGCAGCAACTCATGTAGTGATTCATTCAGATTTAAAAATAGAAACAAATTCTTTGGGGGAAGAAACAATCATAAAATTAAGTCCCTTGTCAAAATCTAAACTCCATCTCCCTTTTCTCTCCACATTTTCTTGTAAAGTCATGTCACATCTCACACCTTCCCGTCAGTTTTTCACATGCTGCTTTACCAACTAAGAGATCCAGAGGGGATGGGGATTGTAGAAACCTTAAAAAAGAAATAAATACTCTCCATGGAGAGTAACGTGCTACCACGTATCGCTCAGTGTCTCATCAATGGCCTGATGGAGCCAGGAGAGGTGACTGAGAAGGAAACAGGAACTGGCTTGCAATGTTTAATGATGAAAACCAAGATATTTACAATCTCCAGTGCCCATTTGCTATGCAGTCTGCTCGGATGCATTCAGTGTGATTACAGCACCTAGACAGAGGAGTTTCATATTCTTGTGCTCTTGAGGCTGCTTTTGCGGCAATTTAGAAAGTGATCACATAGAGATGGAAACACTAATTAGTTAACACACGTAGCCTATGTCTGCTGTTTTTGCAAAGCTTTGAACTCTTAGAAGCTGTTGTACTGAGGAAACGTCTATCCCGGAGGTAGCTATGATTATATTGCTGTCTCTGTTTGCTGAGTGACACTGTATGTAAGCTTTGTGCATGGCACAGAGTCTCCAGCTTCACCTTAAGTTAGACGCAGAGGAGGTGCTTATTAAAGCAAGACTCTGCTGGGAGAAAGCATCTGCCATCCTCCTGTAATTGCTGGCAGCTTTGGAAAACAGGGGTTGATACCATATCTAAGGCTAAAGCCCAACAGGGCTGCAGTTTCGGCTCAAGTTTTCACTCCTGCAGCCTAAAAACAAGCCCTTTAGGCTGAGATCCAGAGCGAGGACTGACCCTGCCAGCTTCCCACAGGTTAATTGTGAGTAGGTACCCAAACAGACCGTCCTCTCCACGTTACTCAGCCTAACTCTCCTCCCTGGCCCTACCTACGTCTCTTTTACAATAGCATCACACTGCTGGATCCTGGTCTCCTGTGCCATTTTCCAGCTCATCCAGATGCACCGGAGCTGCTTTAGTGAGGGAATTATTCTTTTGTTTGGAACTGAAACAAAGCAGGAAGAGTGCAAAAAAACACACCCCCCCCTCCCCCCCCAAACCTGAATAATGGGCAACTCCCAGAGATAAGGAACGGTATGCATTGCTCTAAACGGTTTGCAGGAGGCACATAGCCACAGCAGGGAGGACAGCAGGTTGCAGCCCACTGCTCCCAGTATGTTACTCTAACTGGCCAGGTCCTCTCTCCTGTCCTGGTGTCTCAGCACACTCACAGCCAGTGGGACACCCAACCTTGGAGCTTCACTCTGTGACTTTTCTTTTGTTTGCTTGTTTGTTTGTTTGTTCCTCCACAGTTTCCATCAGCCACAAAGCAAATTGTCTAATTCCCCCTTGATTTGTGTGCTATTTATGTGAAAGGATGGGATAATGGCCATATGCACAGGTAGATATCCAAAGGAATGCCACTAGTGGTGAGGGTTCAATGAGAGAATAACTGGGCATCAAACTGACATTTCAAAGAGAGAAGGGGATAAGGTGTCATCTGGTCACAGCTGTTGGGCTGCTCAGATGAGACTCGGAGGGTTTTCAGGCGAGCAGGAAGGAGGGAGGCGCTGAGACACATTTCCATCTTTCCTTCTGGAGAGTCGAACTGAGATCACAGCTGAGTAGCAGCAACAGATGTTTGTCACACCCAAAAAAATGAATATGACAGGTAGTACCACCCCCCGAGGTATCATATTTGACAAAGTGGCCCTGGAGCAGGTGGGTAGCTTCAGATAATTGTTTTTGCTCCGTGATGGATGAGAAGTGTCCCATCTCTCAGGAGATGCACTCAGGAGTGGCTGCCATCTGATCCTGATGAATTATGGCTGAGTCTCAGATGAAGCCCTCAAAATGACATGGGACTGAAATGTCATTGAGCAGATCACGGCAGCTCAATGGAGAGACATAAAAAGAGTATGAAGTTCTGAGGGTGCAACAGCCTAACTGGTTCATACTGAGAAAAAGAAGCAACGTTCTCCATCTCTTGCTTTGCTACTTAGATGGGGAAACTTTCCTTTTAATCCATGAAACAAACATCCCTGACTTTCCAGTAAGTTTAGCTTACTGGAAATTTTTAAAGAAAGTTTAAGCTCAAAGTAACCAAATGCAATGTCTTATTTTTGCATAATCACTGGTGCCAAGGGCTAAAATACAGCACCTTTTTAAAAATTAAGAGCTTTAAAAGTAAGATATCAACATCTCTCTCCAATTTCGCAGTCACCATTGTCCTTCTCACCTAATTTCTCTCTTTATTAAAAAAAGACTGATTAGTTGTTCCTGGTTGGTATGAAGCACAACTTCCCTCTGTGAACACTCCAGTGCAAAAGAAGAAAGTAAATGGGGAGAGAGAAGAAACTAATAAATGGTTCTGCTTGACACCTTGGCAAGTACCATGAACGTCAACACAGCCCCAGATCAGGAGACACTTACGTATGTGCTTATAGTTAAGCATGTGTTTAAGTCTGCTTGGATTCATCTTCCTGCCAAGGACACACTTCACTTGTGGGACATATGTGACTTAAGGATATGTTAAGTGTTTCAGTGATTTGGTACCAGACCAATAAACGCCCTTCACAAGTAGCTGACTAAGTATGTGCCGTAATTTCTCAGATAAAGGGTATTCACAATGGTTCCATTTGGTTGCTAGGCTATCAGCCCTGCTGATCTTCGAGTGTTGCACTGATTGAAGGACAACTGAGGGATAGAAGGAGCTTCTGATAATCTGTCTCTGCTTTTATCTACCTAGATTTTGCTTTGTGATCCCTGGCTAACTTGCTTTGATATTTAAGAAGAAAACCAGCAAATCTATACTACCAATTTGTGAGTTATGGATGAGAAGGAGGTGCTCTGACATGATGGGCTCCAGCACTGGCCAGGCATGCTGTGGAAGAGCAGAGGGAAACGCGAGCTAGACATGTCAAACAAATGTGTGAACATATTCACATGTGGTCTGGCATTTCAGTAGCGATATTTTCAATGAAGAGGTCAAGGATCACCTTGGGTTTTCCAGAGGTTACCTGCATAGTTATGACTATGGTACTCTGGTAGGAAACATAAGAGCTGCCCTTGACGCAGCAAAGAGAAATTATGTTCTGGAGCCATTCCCAAGAATTCAAGGAAAACTTTGCAAAATTATAGAATGGGCTGGAATCTTACAGTTTTGCAAATGACATTGCTTTGTTTGTGGAAGTCATCCCAAGCTGCACTTTTTACATCTTTTTTCCCCTCGAGTGACTACATATACGGCCTCAGTGTTATGTATGCAAGGGCCCTTGCTGGGCAGCTGTAGGTGGTCCTGCTGCTTGTTCAACATGACAGTTGAATGTGTGCATGAGCAGAAAATGAGTGCAGCTCATCATAGCCTTTAGAAAGCTAATTGGCTCCTAAGCTTTTGAAGGGTCAAATACATTAGTATCCAGCCCCTCTCTGCTCTTTGAACAGCAAGTGGTTGGGAGCAAGTTTGATTAGCATCCTTCTTCGCTGTCTTCCACTTCTGATATATACTTACGAATGACCTCCTGCTGCAGTGTGTGTGTGAAATGGATGTAGAAAGGCACAATCGCTATAAATAGTTTGCAGAGTTAAAGGCTGTACTTAAAACAAAGTGCATAATGTTTTTGAAGTAAATAATTAAGGCTAGGTTTGGGGGTCTCCACTTTAGTGAGAGTTTGAAGCAGATGAAAAGCATCAGATTTGATTTTCAACCCTTCTTTCAGCTCAAATATGAACCATAGACAAGTTTCAGTTTGTGTGCACTTGTTCCCAGGCTTGTTGGGTCTGTCAATTGCTGAAAATCCATCAGGATTGGTTTTGTAGGATTTATTTCTCAGTTTCAGACTTTCTTGCCAAATGATGTGTTACTGATCAATCGTGTAGTTTCAGAAATGTATGTTTTGGGGTACTCGCCTGTCTTAACGGGACAGATACAGTAAAAACAGGAGGTGAAATTATTTACTTGAGTGTTTTCTGAGAAGATGCCAGAACCTCTGAATTGGCTCCAGGAATGCAAGATGTTCTTGCAATTTTGAAAACAATTTCTTGTGGCCTGGCTGCAACTACATGAACTGCTGTCTTGAGCCTTCCCCAGAACTCAGACAGAAACTTATGTATTATTTAAATACAAGCTAAGAGCGGGAAACTCTTAAAATTCCCCAAAGCTCTCCTCTAAACATAAAGATCCATTAGTTCATTCTCGATAAATAATTCTTAATCATTCCCCCAAGTGAAATCAGACTCCTAATTTCTACCTCCCTGAGTTTTCTTCTTGGCTTTCTTTGACTGCGGGTGCAGCTTTTTTGTCTTGTTCTGCCATTGACATTCATGTGTTAAAGCCAAACTTTGTGAAGCCGTGTGGAGGGCAATGTCCGTTCCTGATGTAATGCGCATTGTAGCCTGGAATGACCCCCATCCACTCATGGTGACTTCTGTTTGTTTTGGCCAGTGCCTAGAGCTCCATTTTTCTCCCCTCTCTCTGGAAAGATATCTTGCGTATCCTCCCTGTTTATGATCATACTCGCCTCTGATGTTTCCTCTTTAACATTATTATCTATCTTCTGGATTAGACATAAACCCAAGGTCCTGAATGCTCTTAGTCATTGAAGATCTGATGGCACTTTTCACAAAAGATGACTAACCTCCATGTCCTGGCCACGGGCCAACTTGGCTAATTGCACTCTGCCTACCAGAAATTCCTCCTGCCGTTTCAATGGCCATGTTGTTTTTCATTTTCTGTCCCAAACAGCTATTGAATAGATGCTATTTTTCACTCCATGCTGCAGCTCGGTAGTGAATGACACTTTAAGCTGGTAGCACTTCTTTCTGCTTGTAAAATGCTTTGAGCCTCGGGGACAGGCTAACATGCTCCATTTCTATTTTCAGCAGAGGTGTCCACACAGCGACGGTCCCTGGTCGCTCCACACCTTGCTGTGGAACCATCCTGTGCCAGTTCCCTGTTTGTCCTTACTAGCTGTTATTATCTCTCTAACATTTTATTTAATGATTCCAGTATTTATTTGTTCTCCCATCTTGCTTTTCTTGCTGCCTTTAGAAAGAAGCGCTGGGGAAGGTGCTTAGTTACTATGGAACAGCCTATGGACCAAGAGAAGTTTTGTGTGTTTCCAGTTGCCGAGAAACCCTGCCAAGGACTTTTTCCATATACGGGAGAACTTCTAATTTAAATGAAAACAATTAACTCTGGTTGTCTTCTGGTTGGTTTTTTAGTCTAAAATTAACTAAACATCTGACTGAATTTTTCTCAGAGTGGGTTCCAAAAGGATCCGGGGGACGGGAGACTGTGGTGAGACTTGGCAGGTGGGAGGGCTGCCCGCCTGTTCATCTCAGCTACAGAGCGCTCTCTCACACTCAGCCTATTACCATCTTAAGGATATTTTCAGATCTCAGATTTCACTCAATCCAAAAAGATGAGCTGCTAAACAAAGGACACCAGGTCATGCCAAGATGTATTTGGGAAGGGTAGAGAGGATGTGTGAAGCACCAAGAATTATATGCCCAGGGATAATCAGATTTGTACCATTTTTCCTATTCTTTTCTATTCTGTTTGATCACGGTTTGCCAAAATCAACAACCCTCATTTTAATACAGGTGCCTTTGTTCCCAGAAATGGTCTGAATGAAACCTGGGATTATGAATTCTTTCCCACAGTCATGCTGAACCTTGGGAAACCTTCCATGCAGTGGGTAATCCTTTTATTATTTATTTTTCTTGCTCTGTTTGCTGTTATTAGCTTCCCCTACCCAGCTTTGATACTGCTGCTGTAGTATTTTGCTCTGCTACACCATGGTGTGAGAGGGGGGCAATACCCGTTACAGATGGATCTCCTAAATGTGCCTTTGATTGCTAATGTGTCTCAGAAGGTCCAATCCAAATAATAGCTGAGATGTTAGTATTACAAATGCTGGATGGAAGGGTTGCCAGCCATAACTGAGTCAAAATTTTGAATCAAGGCTGAAATAGAAAAAGGCCTTAGGAATCTACAAGTTGCCTTCCATGCAAGCCCTTCAGGTACATTCAAATGTAGACTATGAGAACTAAGTGTGAAGATTCAAGTAACGAAAAGAATTGCCCTAGTCTGACATTTCCTTTAAAACCTGAATCTCAGCCCAAGATGACAAATAGGTCACCTCAGGTTTAGAGACCTATAAAGAGAGCCTGGGCGCTGTTTTGAGTAAACCTGGACTAACTGATGTCTCGATGTTGAAAAAAATACATGAAATCTATGGTTCAGCACAGTTCCAACGTGAAAGCTGGTGGAACGTGTTAAAATGGAGAGGTGGTTGGTAGTTAATCACATACCTGAAACGCAAGCGATAAGAGTCCCTCACAGGGAGGTTTTTTGGGACAAGTCACGTCACATTTCTGTGTATCAGGTTTTCCATCAGTAATGACAGGGTGGGAAGACTTATCTCCCCTGCCTGCCTGCCTTATTTGCAAAATGGTTTGAAAATCCCTGAAGATGGTGTAATAAGTGTTAAAATTGCTTCATTCAAAGCCATTTAAATTTTCTGTCTCTGGAGATGTAGGAAATCTTACCTTTTCTACAGTGGAGAGACAGCAGCTGACCTATTAGTCTGCATCCTATATATAGTGATCCATCAACACCGGGATCAATTTCCTGAAGGTCACTTGCTCTTTTAAATCCTGCCATCCCCTTTGAATTCAGACAGCGTGGATTAGGCTTCTCGCTTCCTCACCTGCATTCCCCTTCTTTCTCTTCTGACAAACACAGGCATCGCAGCTTTAAGATTTTAAGACCTTTCCCAGATGGAAAAGGTGGTTTGTCTTTTGCTACTCAACACTTCCTCCACGAGTTCATTTAAACATTGCCAGACATCAGAAGAGCAGAACTCAGCTGTAGGGTTATCTATGTCTTATTCCCCTTTTGTGTAGGTGGCAAAACTGATCTAGAACAAAACTGTTTGGTTCCCATAGTGATTTACAACATGTAGCAACCATAATACTGTACTCTTCCCACTCCTTATCTACACCTGTTATTTCTTCCTTTGCCACCCAGCTAACAGCTATAATGCTGGCAGTATTTTGAATGGCATGAAGCAGGATGTTCCCTAAGTTTCATGCAGTTTCTCACTGCTTTTGGTAAGGACAGGATGTACTTTTAATCTAAGTAGTAAAAAGTGAGCACTTCATTAATCAGCCACTTCCAGTCGGAGTCTCAATGAAAATTTAATTAAAGGAGTGGAATGAAGGGATATTACAGTGCATCTACTAATCTTGGTGGATTATTTATATGAAATCAGTCATCAAAATTAGTCATATGCATTATCTTGCTGTGTGTGGTCTGGTTTGAAATGGTGTGTTTGTTTCCATTCAGCTCCACTGGATACAGCTAAGATACACATTTGATATGTTACGCAGTTAGATCATATTTTGAAAGTTTATTATGCTCTCTATCTCTCTGTATCTGCGGGCTCAGCATCAAGGGACCATTAAAAGCTTTCAGCTGAACTTTGCAGCGTGTCTGAGATGAGACAAGTGACAAAAGTCATCCTTTCCCATAAGTTAACAGGCACAGCTGCCGAAACATCTTCTGGTGCGGTGCTGGCTGCCGGGATGCCACCTCCCAGCCTTTTCCTGCGTTTCGATGTGCTGGTGGTGCATGTGGCAGAAAGCGGCTGGGACAGCGGAGCCACGGCTCCTAGGGCCCCGGGACGACAGTGGCTGCAGTGGGAACAAGGTCCCCATTGTCCTCCCTGGCATCGCGTACACCCGGACCTGCGCCAGCCTACAGAGAGCAGGATGCCCTGGCTCTGCTGTTAGATACTGGTGAACTCGTATCTACTGCAGGTATCATAGCTCCTGCTTTTCAAAACTTTTCTCCCAGGATGTGCAACAAGAAGGCTCTTCAGGGTCTTCCTTCATTCTGGGTGGTCAATGAGCTGCTCCTTCCCTCCCCTACTTGCATCATCCTCTCCCACAGAGGAAGCAGATAGAGTTACAAATTTCAGGCAAGGAGAATAGTTTAATGATCCCTCTTTAAGGTCACTGTCAATGCTGTTGCATAAATTCACCTACTAGGGGCTGCTGTAAGAGCAGTGCCGTTAACTGGAGACGGAGGGGTGTAGCATTACAAAGTGGTGCATGGAAGTTGCCCACTTAAATCACTGAAGCATTTTAATTGACATTCAGTAACTCTCTCCTTTTCTGAGGGCTGCCTTTAATAGAGTGAGCGCCGCTAATGCCGGTCATGGGGTCATCTGTGCTCCCTGCCCCAGCGCCCACCCCGAGCTGCAGCGGCAGCGCAGCCCCTGGGAAACGCAGCTGAAAATTCTTTCTGTTCACTGTGAAGGGGCAAAAATAAAAGCACAGCCACCCGCTGCAGCGCAGCACGGCTGACGGCAAGCTCAGCAGCCATGGGAAGAGCTGGGCTAAGGACAACCGGCTCCGTTGGCTGTGGGCTGGGCTCCCGGGCTGCGCGGTGCAGCGCAGGGTGGATGCTTCCTGTGAATTTGCCCCAGAATCTGTGGGAGAACTTGCCTGCTCCTTCTGGTGGAGCATGGAAAGCAATGCAGGAGCTGGGGAAGCATTCCAGCCAATCCCCTTCCCTTCGCTCCCTCTTTACCTTTCCTCATTCGCATCCTTCAAATCTATTGCGTTTTGAAGTCAGTGAAGGATTTCTCAATTTCACATCAGCATTTGCCTATTTGAAGACAATGTGTTTTTGCATTCACTTTCATAACACGGCAATAATTTCATTATCTCCAACTTTCCTCTGCGCTGTTAGCAGGCAAATACTCTTTCACTACCTACTGCTTTGCTTAGTTGTAGGCAATTTGAGAGCTGATATAGGGACATGATAGGGAGTTCATCTTGCAGTTCCAGACCAAATACGTTGATCCTACAGAAGGAGGACCTGTGCTTTGTCCTCTTGAATGTCTTCTATTAGGTACACAGCTTCTCAACTAAATATAACAACAGAGAATTTGCCTCTAAGCTGCAAAAGGGCAAAATGGAAGAGAGCAAATCCCAGGAAAGGGCATGGTGAAAGTCTAAAACGTGTTTGAGACCCAGATCCTTTTCTACTCCCTGTATATATTTTGGAAATCTGTTATCCTGAAACAAATGAACATCTATAGCTGAGATGCACTATTCTCATGAGGGGCTGCAAAGTGGCTTAGGAAACCTAACAAATCCGGTGAGTTAGATAGACCGCTCTTGCTCCTGTCAGCTATTGCTTCATTCTGTGAATAGTCCCATTTTTTCCAATGTTCACCTGCCTAATCTCTTTCTCCCAGCTGGTGAAGACTGTGATCCTGTATGCTATGCTTCCTATACATGAGGCCGCTGGGGTGAACCTCTCAGCTACAGCGTGAGTGAATGGGGAGATGCCAGACATGAAAAATCTCCTTGAAATTTCAGCACAGCGTCTAGCAATGCTAGGAAGAAAGCCATGATCTAGACTATTTTCCATATTTTATAACCTTTTCTCATTAGCTTTCTAGCTACAGTGACTACAAACAGGGTGAATACCTTCAGATTCTCACAAAGGCAAGTTTTGTCCCATATTCCAGAATGAAATATAGCAGTAAGAAATGGATCCCGCTTGATCAAGGTTATATCCCCTCTGACTTTTCTCATAAGATATTAATAAGAGAGAGTCATTATCACATTCCATTTAACAGGTGTGTGGAAGAAAGGGAAATCTCATAATCATTTAATACCTTCTACAGTAACATCCTTCATCAGCTTTTGCTAATTACAAAGCGGAAGCTATTTTCTATTTTGTTTTCCATTTAAAGCTGAAGACGTACTTCAGGAAACACCAATAGCAATTCATTTTCTAGGTTTTGCTTTCTTCATGCGAAGGAATGCCAAGGTAACCTCACAGGGTTTCCTTCAAAAACAAGAGTTCAGAGGAAAAATACCATGGCTTTAGCCCACTGCCTCTGTTAGTTTATTAAAATATTAGTCTTGTAGGTGTGTTAGATTTGCCTTCTGTGGCGTTCAAAAATAGCTGTGAGAATAATGAGCTTCATCAAAAATCATTAACTGGGATGTTACTTTCATTTTTTAACCACAGAACAAAGTGTCACAGCCAGATTAAACAAGCCAGAAAGCATCTGTAGCACACACACACCGCTAGCAATTTTGATATATACCTTAACCATGGAAAATCCTGAAAGATATAACCCATCTTCCTCTGCAGATTGGTCAGAATCCCCAAGAAAGGTCAGATTGTTCGAAGTGGCTGGTATTTGTACCAGCTGGCATGAAAAGGCTCAGTTATTTATAGTGGTTCGCCTGCGTCCCCACAATGCTGGGGGAACTGAATGAGATTGCAGAGATGAAAGGACATTTCATTCTAACAACTGCAAATAGCTGTAGCTCAGCAAACTTCTAAATCATGGCATTACCAAGCAGGAGAGTTGCCCAGCTTAAGCACAATTTTCAACACTAATGGAAATAACAAGATCACACAGGATCCTTATTTTTTGGAGGGGGTGCATTTTATTTTGATAATGTTTAACTGTCTGTGTAGTGCAATCTAAACTTTAGGGCTTCCCTTCCAAGTTTTCCGTATGAGCCGTGTCGTCTTTATCTGGTTATGTCAAATAGCCACTGTGATGGGTTGGGTTTTTTTTAGCTATAGGACTTGGACGGGGAAAGCAGAAACCAGGGTCATATGAGGAGAGTGGTGGGCCTGGGAAGAGATGTGGGTCCAAGTTCATTAGGGTGAGCGCTCACCCTTTGGCTGAATATTTGGTAGGCGAGTGACCCACCAGAGAGCAAGAGAGAGAAAAAGACGACATTTCTGATGAAAAGAAAAACATGACAACACTTACAGGAAAAGATAAGAGCAGCGATCACGGCCAATGGGAGATAAGGCTCTTGTAGACTGAAGAAAGCCAACCACAGCTTCCAGTTTTACTGGACTTGTCAAGTCAATGAAGAAAAGGTGATTTCTGCTCACTGGCAGGTCTCAAATCGGCAAGGAACTAAAGAAATGGAAGGTTGGACCAAGCAGCAAAATGGAAGAAAAGAGACCCTTTGAGTCAGTTTAATGGCATGGGAAAATTCCCATTTTGCACCAGAAGCAGAAAGACACAGAACAGACGAACTCTTTTTTCCCTTTAAATCAGTGCTGCGGTTTATTGTGGGATGCCTTTTGGAGCACGGCTGATTAGGCCAAATATGAACAGGGTGTTATCTTGGAACAGCTCATGAGCCTTCCTGAACAGATAGCCTGGAAACAGCCCCAATGACTGGCCCTAATCCTAAAGCCTTCCCTGCTCAGATAAACTCCATGCAGCTAGAGGGGTGAAGGAAATTACTGATATTCACTCATCTATTTATATTTAGACAAAAGATTAAACAACTTGGAACTGTAGTCATACAGCCACGGTGCAGCTCTTGCAAACATGTAGGCACTTGCTAAACTTCTCTGCACAGGCGTAACTGGAAATGGACTTGACACTGTGGAAATTTTCTGGCAGGGTGTACTTTGCTCACTCAATGAAGAAAAGCTATCATCAAACTGATTTTTTCATTTTTTTCAGGGGGAAGTTACTGAAAACCACCATTTTGATGAAAACAGAAGATTGTATTTTCACTCAAAAATTTATGTTGTGTTTGTGTTTTTATAAAACTCCAAAGAATTCCATGCGCATGAAGCATTGCAACCTTTCAAAAATTGTAGACATATTAAATAAATCTTTACAATAGGATGTTCTGATGCTGTCAGAGCAAGATCACTCAGGATTTCCATTTCATGGGAAATTTCAGTTTTTCCTGTTCTTTTTCTGGTAAGGTATGGAAAAATAAATCAGGAGGTTATAGCATCCCTGACTTCAAAGGGAAATTCCAGATTTCAACTAGCTTTGCTGAACACCCCTCAGCTGTTGAGTAGCACTGGGCCAGTGCCAACGGAGGTACCTGAGCAATTTTCTGGCATTGCCATGTTATTTCGTGTTTCCTTCTCCCACCTCTTTCTTTGCGTAGACATTTCCTTGCAAATAGCACCTGTTTTGTCAGGTGATGAGAAGAATGCGTGAGAAGCGGCACGTCTTGTCCCGCTGTGCCCTTCCCCGGGACACGGTGTGGCACAAGGAACCGCCGGCTGGTCACTTGGAAATGCTGTGCTTTTCACCCTCGTATTTTAGTCAAGCTAGCGAGACAGATGGCAACCTGTGCTTTGATTGTGTTTATGTGGTTTTGAGGAATATCTCCCAGACTCGATTTCTGGCCATTGCTGCCTGCTCTAAGAAGAGCTTTTGAAGAATTTTGGTGTTAGAGAAGAAGACAGTAGGATTTGTTTTTCAGATATGGTTTCATGCTATCTTGCAGGAGATAGGACTGCCTTCCTTGCATTACTTGCACTGGTAAAACTGTTGTCATGGTCTTAGTGTAGTTCCCAGCCTCAATTTTCCTGCCCCTTCCCCCAAGTCCAAAACTTAGACCAAGAGCTCGTGCCTGGAATACTTGATATATCAAAATGAAGAGTGACAACTCCCACACCATGGCACACTTTACCTACCAGACCTGTCTCTGCAGGACAATGAGGAGTTTTCTTAGGCAGGGTCTGAAAGGGTGAGAAGAATCTCTACAGGAACTCAGAGCCATCACAGACATCTGCAGTTTCTACTCCAAATGGCTGGACTTTAAAAATATCAATACTTAATAAAATCGCACTGAATCAGCCATTCAGGAATCCAGCCCAACGATTCAAGTTTGCCCCTGGCCTTGTGAAACACGGGGCCACACTGTAGCTTTCTTCCCTATGAAGAGATGAGAGAAGAGACTGGTGACAGATGTTAATGAGGCTGTAGAAATCACCTCTGGAAAGAGCTCAGACATGACGGGGAGCCTCCCTGCATACATTTCTTCCCTTGGAGCGTACTTGGGAGTCCTGCAATTAGCGCAGAGCCCGGCTATGAAGTGCGCAGCGTAAGAGAGGTGGCATTAAGGAGTGCCTGTTTTCCTAGGCTATTTATTTTCCTCCTTGCTTTCTGCAGTATATACTTTATGTTAATTGTAGCAATACATCTGTCCTCAGAATTTATCAGATTCGAGGAGATAAGCTATTGCCATCAAAGCCCGTTTTGAGCTAGGAGCTCCCAAGTAAATCAGTGTTACCTGGATGAAGGTTGCCTTGAGATCGCCTGTATAGCACTTGAGCTGCCCATGTCTGGAAAGGGTTTCTGATCAAAGCCCTTTTATAAAAGATGGCTCTAGGAATTTTCTCATGTGGCTTACAAGCTCTGTGGCCATTCCATCTCAGACAGTCTTTAATCACCGGGGCTTTAATGGCAGCAATTTTATGATTCTTCAGAAGCAAAATGGTTTATACTCTGGTGATAGGGACTGAACAGGAGCCAATCAAAACCAAAGCCCAGTTCCACAGCAGGGGACGGATTTTTTTAATGCATTTTTACAGATAACTCCTGGCCCTTTCCGCCAGCAGTGAAGAGAGAAAATGTATTAATGGGCAATTATGTCTTCTTTATTTGCAGTAGTTTTACCTGTTACTCCTACCTTTCACTTTGCCATTTTTATACACAATTAAACACAATTCTGTCCATTTGAATCTGAAAAATGCCAAGCATACTTAAACCCAACACAAAATCTACCTTTTCTTACAGACCTCCTGTAGAGAACCTTTTCCTTGACTACAGAGGAGAACTGTCACCACAACACAGACCCTGCCACAGTTCACAGTGACTGCCGTTCTCCACTCACACCATGTCCACAACGGAGGATAAATATGGAAGGGTGGTCTTGTGTGTCAGAGCTGAAGTAAATGTGTGGGAGGGTTGGGGTAGGCTGAGATTACCGGTATATACAGGAATAACTTCAATTATCCAGTGCTGTGCAGCTCCAGACCTCTGGAAGTATAAACATTTACCACTCTAAATGAAATATATATGTCACATGAGTGTTCATGACAGTCTGTCTTGGATAGGTTCAGGAAGACTGAAAGTTGTGTAAGTCTCAAGTGGTTCCTGAACTAGAAGCTTTCCTTCACACAGAGAGGTGAGGTTTTGAAGTTCTAGCACTTGAAAATATCTTCTTCTCAGATTCAATGACATCTGAAAAGCTCAGATTTACCTAAAAGGCAACGTTGTTCTGCTCACAGGAACTGCGGTCCAGGGCAGAGCCTAATAACCGACTCCTCTAGAGACCCAGGTCCTGCCCTTGCCTTTGCCACCAGTCTGTGTTGTGAAAACGGGTGAACTGCTTGTCCTCTGTGGTAGTGTCAATATTACACCTGAATTGCAGGTCACACCTGTTCTTAAGACCTAAATTGTCCAAGAAATTTGAATGCATGTGCAGAGGAATCCAAAGCACAGGAAAGATGAATTTGACTCTCTGGACTGACACTTCCTCCCCTTGCGTGGTGAAATGACTCAAGGAGCTACTACAAAGGAAAAAATGATACCACAGCTTTTTACAGTTTGGTTTTCAATTGCTTGAAGGAGTAGATCTGACCTAGTCCCAGCCTAGACAAGCCTTTGTCACGTGAAGGTTGCTTTGATTTATGTCTGCGCTTGACGGAATCCAGGTGGCACAAGGGGAGTGTAAGTGCTGTTCTCCCTGCTCCAGATGAGTGCTGGGCGTTTCTCAGCTGTATCCAGGTCACTTGAACAGCAATATAATGTTGGTCATTCCAGAACATTGTAAATCAGGCTGCAAAACCCCACATTTGGAACAGTTAATGTCATTGCCTGGGGCAAAACCGCAGACAGGACTTTATTTGCTTTGAACAAAATTAAAATGAGAAATAAAACCGCTGCTCTTGACAGCAGTTTAATTTTAGATAAATCACATATTAAATAGTGTTTATTAGGGCAGCGGGTTAATTATGCAACCTCTTTCCATTGCATCTTGTTTATAGGAACAGGCTGAATCACCCCGGCTTGTTGTGCCTCACATCTGCTAGGGCTGGCTTTCATTTTGGAAGAGCAGTCACCTCTTTGCCATATTTTTATACACATCACAATGTTTTTGTCTGTAAAGCCGCATTATCAGACCAACATTCTCAGGCAACCTTTGGGCTGAGTGAGTTTCTGAAGCTTGAAAACAAAGACATCTTTCTATTTACCATTTTCCTAAAAACAAAAGTTGTTGTAGTAAGAATAATTAACTGGGCTGAAGAAACACCTTGGTTTACTTCTACAACAACTTCTTTAACCCTTTTACTGGCTCGGGCGCTTCTGTAATCCACAAATTGTCACATTTCCATAAAGTGAGTGGTTTTTTAACATCCAATAACAGTCCTGTGGGGAAGATCTTAGAGACAGTCAAGCTACGTGCCGATTTTCTTGGCAAATATTGTCTTGCTCATTAGTATCAAAATTTAGTCAATATATCTGGTCATAGGATTACAAAAGCTGTTTAAAACAACAACAACAAACCAAACCACTAGAGAGGTGGAAGCCAACAAAAACACCTGAAAATCATACGGCTGTTGGCCATCACAGTGGACATATGTATTTCTAAAACAATCTAGAGAGCTTTTCTTTAGTGCCAGGAGCAGTAACATGGTACCTGTGTTCATACACCTGTGTGCACAGGCACATACACAGACTTTTTGGACCCTTTTTACTGGGTACATCTGTTTTTTTGGGAGCCCAAAGCACGTTGACAAGGCCTCATTTTCACTGGCTGGAGCTCAGTGTATTTGCACAAAACGGCTTGTATCACAATTTGGCCCTGAATAGCTCTTTTTTCCCCCCAATGATGCATAATAAATCTTCCTTCTGAAAGGTTTTCAGACACGCTTCTACTTGACTCAGGGGTAGGATTCATTGGAAAAAAACTTTGATGGAGAAGGGTTTTTTTTCCCAAAAGTAAAATGCAGTAGCTTTAAAATAATAATAATAAAGAAGCAGTTTGTGAGCTCATGTAGCTTTTGGGGAAATTTCATTACAAAAATAATGAAAAAGTTCCAATAATGTTGAAACATCCTAAATTAGCTCCACACTTGAAAACAACCCAGATTATTATTTTCTTTTGAAATTGTCATTTTAAAAAAATTGATACTACATTATATATTACTTTAAA
Organism: Columba livia; assembly: GCF_036013475.1. Lineage (NCBI taxonomy): Eukaryota > Metazoa > Chordata > Aves > Columbiformes > Columbidae > Columba > Columba livia. The sequence goes on from NC_088616.1 coordinate 16,485,577, forward strand.
TTAGAAAAAAAAAATATCAGTAAAACACAACTTTTAATTTCTACCAAAGCAAAAGTTTTCCATGTGAAATAAAATAAATTTTGCTCTAAAAGGGTACAACAGAATTGCTGAAACCCCCAGATCTCTGTGCAGTGAAATTTCAATTCCCTGCTTCATTTTGTTCAGGAGTAGAATTATCAGCGGTGATAAAAATACCCCAAAAGAAACCAATATATTGATTCATCAAACGACCCATTTGGTTTCCTGAGTCCTGCAGTCTATTTGGTTCCAACTTCACTCGCTGTTCTTGAAAGTCCCTCAACCTCCAGTTGTCCCCTGGGGGTAGGTGTGGAATAGTCCTCTCCACACCTTCAGTTCCTCCCTCTTCTCTAGCAGAGAAAGAGCAACACTATGGAGAAGGAGAGGACATAAATGAGGGCTTGGTGGTGAAAGAGAAGTCCAGACATCACAGCCAACTTGCACCAAGTGGAGGTTCTGTCATTGCCACCTATGTAACTCCAAGTCAGTACATGTTATCAGCCCTCAAAGTGGGATATCAGCAGTTTACAGCAGATGTCCCCAAGGCATGCCCACTTCTACATCCAGTTCTCTCCTAAATAATTTGGACAGAAGAGAGGATGAAACTCCACAACTAGTCGCCTGAAAGTGAGCCAGTTTTCTTTGCCCGTGTTTTGAGATGAATAAGGGCAGAACTAAAAAAAAAAATAGAGACATCTACACATTTAATCTAGCAAAAATGCATGGGCCAGAGAAGTGTCAGTGCTATGGGAGACAGAGCCAAGAACAAATGCTGAAGGCAGGGCTGCCAGCCCCCAGTGCAGCCCCTCTGCTCCTCTGAGCTGAGAAAGCTGCAGCAAAGGGAACATCCACAGGATGACCAGGTTTCCAGCTGCACCTTGATTTGGTTGTGCCAATAAACCCACACTCTGAGGGGTGACATGGTTTTCTGTTCACTGTTCGTTCTCAGTCCTCCCAGTCTTCCCAAAACTACTTCACAGGGAGAATTTCAAGGGCAAAGCATTTGATTTTTCCAAGTACTGGAGTTTTCTGTGATCCTGCTCCAGTTTGAAATGGTGTCAGTGGATGCATTAAAACATTCCCTTTTTTGTGTGCTTTCCCGTTCTGCTTTGGCAACAGACCGGCTTAAAAATCCAGAAATGATCCTTCCAGTTGTTTTTGGGCACACAATGCGAGCATTGTGCATTGCTTAAATGGAGCAGATTCCACTTGTTTACACTTCTTCATGTGGCATTGTTAGGCTTAAGCAATTTGTCTGCTGATAGCCCCATATTAGGAGTTCTCATTTGCAGTATAACTGGAAGATATGATCAGAAACAGATCCGTGGTAGTCCAGACACCATTGCCAACTATGTGGAGCGATAGACAGCTTCATAAAAAGGCTACAGGGCAAGCTGAACCAGAGATGTTTTGCTAGTCTGGGTGACACTGTTGTGTGTGAACGATTCATGTTTGTCACAAAAGCAAGCACAGAAATGTGTCAGATGGCATCTGAAGAAAAGGTAGATAAGGGGAAAGATCTGACAGTGCTTCCAGCTTGATTTTCTTTCTTGGACTTTAGAGTCTCTGGGCTGAAATGCACATGACTGCCATAAGACATGGTAATAATAGCAATAATAATAATAATAAGTCCTTCAGCCATTTCAGGTGTGTTGGTGTTTGTCTTCTGCTTTGAACTACTGATTTCACTTCTTTCTCTAGAGAAGGGCATGCTGCGAACAAGGGCAACTGGATACAGCTGCGAACAAGGGCAACTGGATACAGCTTTCACTTTGGAAAAGCTTTCTTAGAGTTTTCCAGTTTCAGGGAGCTGTCTGTGAAGCTGTGTGGACAGTCTAATTAAAAGCTTATGTGGCTGAGGTAGATAAATAAGGAGAGGTTTTATTTGGAAGAACACTTGCTGCATTTCAGGGAGGCTTTTAGCTAAAATAATAATTGAGGGCTCATTTGCCTCATCCCCCATCAGGGCTTGCCCACAGAGGAAAATGCTGCATATAAACTGGTATCAGTTGCTCTCTTAGCTTAAATGGTAGAGGTATACCTTGTTTCTCTCAAAGTGAAGTCTTGCTGGTTGGGTAGGGGAAACTCAATGAGTTTCCACGAGTGGGAAGCCCTTGTTTTTTCATTTGTCTTCTTAAAAAGTACTCCAAGGGTATTTTGTTAGCAAACATTAGAAGAACTGAATTGTAGCATCTGGCATTTTGGCCTCCAGCACTATTTGAGAAAGATAGCAGTGAAATGAATCACGGTTTGTGCTGAAGGAGGCTGTTGTTAGCCAGGCCATTGCCTCACACGTCCCAAGAGCTGTAAGGCAGACAGCAAACGAGGCAAGGACCTTGGTGAAGAATGTAGATGATGGTGAGGTTGAGGGTCATGAAGCCCTGACCAGAATCATTGATTTTCTCCTGGAGTCTGCCATGGAGCTCCAATGAGATGCAAGGTAAATAACTTAGAGGAAACTTTCCATATGACTTCATTAATGGTGAATTCATCCTTTTCTAAATTCCCCTGATACACAGAAGGATCCAGCCTCTCAAAAAAAAAAAAAAGACGACAAAGAGGATCTCACCTAGAGCTGGAACAATAAGGTTTGTATTTTTACATTTGACACTTTTGTTCTATCAAAATGCAAGCTGTTTAGCTAGTCAGCCCCTACGTGACTCACATTAGGAAATGTGACAAGTTTGGGCTTAATCCTTCTAGGCCTTATCTCACAAGGGTGTTGTAAAGATTAGCTGATGCTTGTGGAATATTCTCAAACTATAGTACTAACATAATTGGAAACTCAACTGAGGTGTGTACATATATTCTTTAAGTACAATGCTTGGGTACAGAAAACAGCAGATAAGACCTGAAAACATTGTTGGAATTATGAGGTTACAAGAGAATACAAACCACACACAGATTCATTGAGCCCAAACCATCCTTTGTGCTAAATAAGGTGAGAAAATTAATAAAAACTCTATAATGGGCAATGAAAAAGGGCAAACGGCAATTGCACATGTGACTTCAACGGGAATTGCCTACTGTGCAAGTGTGATATCTGCCAGCCTTACCTTTTGATGGTATAAAATGACATGTGGCTGTTGTAGAAAAAGTATGGATTTTGCTCCAAGTGGTGTGGAATACTTCAAGGTGACCTGAATCTGTTGGCACACAGAAGGATCTGCAACACCAGGATCTGCAGCCCTCTGGCATTGGAAACCTGTGCCCGTGCTTCAGCCCAGCCTGGATGGAGCCCTCAGTCTGTGGTCTTGTGAGCCATTGGTACACGAGACACTTTAAGGAAAGTTTTCTCCCTCCATGGAAGAACCATCACCCCAAAGTTGAATGGCTCTCCCATGGCAGGCCAGAAAAATCTTCATGGAAGAATGAGGAAGGGCTATTAGAAGATCACACTTAAGGAGAATTGGTATGATTTGAAGAGGGTTTAGGAAGTCCTTACCAGAAAATAACTGAAATTAATTTTTCCTTACTAGACTTCCTTGCCCTACACTTTTCATTCACCCTGAGCCAAACTAGACCAGAATACTAACCCTCAAATTATTGGCAATTTGTTCATCTCTCTAGAAAAATGCCTCCAATAAACACAGACCCAGCGAGTCAGCGTAGCATTAAATCAAACCTTAAAAGATGAAAAATGCTTCTCTCACTGTTTTATCTGAAGCCAAAAAGGATATTGCTTTACATTTTTTTGAAATAGAAGTGCATAGCTTTACTGCTGCCTTCCAGCATCGAGAGATGTTCCCCCCGGTAAGAGCTCATTAATTTGAGAGTAGGCTTGATTAGACTAGAACTGAACAAGACCGAAACATTTCATTTCACTCTTTCACGCTAATCTCTTGGCAGAACAAACCCCCTTTTGCCCATCGCCCCCACTCAAAACACAAACAAAAATAAGAGCTCCCCCTCCTTCAAAATCTGTATGGACCACAAAATAGCCTGAAGGCCTCTTTTGTTATTACCATAAAATGCATTACACAAGTGAATAAAATAGCTGTTGGTAGCTCAGGTCTATGGGATACTAGTAATCCTATATAATTGCCAACTTGTGGGGTGATTGGTGAAAGAAACCTTAAAGCCTTTTTATTTTATCTTCGTAATGATGAGGGAGTTACCCAAAACATATGAATGCACCTCTCCTCCTTTAGACCATCAAAGGTTCAACAATGAATTCCTTTCTTTGAGAAAGCTGGGCTTTAGTCTGCCATGAAACTCAATCCATGGCCCTCTAATTAATTTTGCTAAATAGATTAGCCAATTGGAGTTGCTGCTTCAGAGGGAAGCAACCTCCAAAACAAGTTTTTCCCCATTCTCAAGGTGAGATGTTTTGCTCACAGGACATCCTTTCAAGTGCACTGGAGTACTTTTAGACTGGATTAGCTGAGGCAAATGGATTAGTCTTTGTAGGTATTAGAACCAAGGGCCTTTAAGAAAGGAAAACAAGGTGCCTAGTTTCACCAGTATGGCACTAAAAGCTACTTAGTGCAAACATCCGTAAAACTGTCAAGAATGAGGACTTGTAAAAGCAACTGTAAGCACATCCTCAAGCTAATTGTAAGACAGACATTTACACAGAAATATGCAAACCGCAAACACAGGTTGAATAGGGACCATCACACATGCATCTGACCTTACTGAGTATAAAGAATTTTTGCTAGTGTTTTGTAGGACGCTTGAAATGCCGCAGCATCTGCTAAATTTTCTTCCGAACAAGTGATTTGATTAAGGCATTAATCCTCTCACAAAAGTAACCCTTAATGACACTCCTCTTTACTGACTTTCTGAGGGTCAACCCGGAAAAGGGCCAAGCTTTATGGAATGGGGGACTCCATATATCGGTGGCAAAGTGCAACCATTCAGGACTGGGTCCAAGACGTTTCTTGCCCAAGTGTGAACCAGTAAAACAGCAGGAGCAGAATGCTTGTGTGAAGCTCAGAAAGTGACTGAAGAACATAGGAATTTAAAATACTTTTTTCTCCCAAATGGTTCCCAACAAGCATTGACTTGACTTAGAATTAATGAAGGACATGTTCCTATTTCTATAGAAAAAGGCCCCAAACCTAGACCCCATAATTTAGATGGATAGGCAATACATACCACAAATAATAAAACACACATGAATAGAGGTAAAATACAGTAGCTGTTTGACCTGTTGCTCAAACATCCAAAGGTTATTAATCTCTGTAGAGGGTTCAAACACTGAAGAAGAAACCTTGGCATACTAATAAGCCAGTTGAATCATATCCAGTGTTTATATTACGCACCTCTCCCAGTAACTGCTGCTCACACAGGCAGTGTCTCGTGTCCCTGGTTGTAAATGACGCAGTCACCCGCATTTGCTCCAGGAAAAACACACCTCATATGAGGAACATCTTACTATATCGTGTTGAAAGGAACTTTTTGCAATTATTCAATTCCACACTAGAAGTTTCAGGAACTACTATACTTCAAGAAACCTGGAGTGCAGTTCTTCTGCTTTCTTTCAGTTGCACAGATGAAGAAGGGCCTTCATTTAATTACTGTTCTCATACAAATGAAGGCAGTTATTGATTCTTCTCTAGTTTTTCAGAACTTTCCTCTTTTCCGCTTTGTCAGTTGAAAAACACATTTCCCACTGATGCTGGTAATCTTTTTATTGATTTTATAAAGCAAAGAATGGGGTGAAAGCCTGTCTCATTGCCCAGTACCATGGGTACTAGCCTTTCTCCTGAAAGGGTATGGCAATATCTCACTTAAATTAGAGTACCAAAGTTGAGATGTGGAATAAAAGGAACTCTTGTGTATGGCAGCTAATCCTTGGTCTTATTGGACTGGTTGAATAGGCACCAAACAACCAAGAGGTTGAGAGTGGATGGTAAATTCTAGAAATGCATGTATTAAATATAAAAATGCTTGAGAATTACTCTGTAGCAGCAAATATTCTACATATGAATTCATTAAGCAATCTTGCATGCTAAGCTGGGATAGTAACACCTCATTAGGTAGCCTTTAAAAATCTCTCTTCTGCCAACTGGATGAGAGCACACAGAAATGACACATACATTTGAGAATGTGTTCAAAATATCATTATCCTTATCTATTTCATGAGCACTGTAGAAATGCTTATAAAACCCACCCAGATGTAATGATCTACAGCTCAGTAGCACCTTCCATTCAAGGTCTCACAACTTATTACTGTCCTTTGCAGAGTCTTACACCACTCTAAAGAAGGGAGCACCCTTCTCTGGTATAAATATGTCCTTTTGGCAGCTGCACTGGGAACAGTGAGCTCTCCAAGGGTTGACATTGGCCCTTTGCTTTCAGAGCTCAGCCTGCAACACTCGGTGGGCAAAAGGGAAGCTCTAATTACCTAGAGCCCTTCCAGAAATACTGAGACAATATTCAGGCCTTTTATTCATGTAGATATAAAACGCTGATCTAAATTGTAAATGCGGTTTTTGGAAACACAGAGCACCTCCACAACCCACTGTGAACAGTGGCAGCCTCAGGTGCTCAGTACCTCTGAAAATCCAGGCCCTTGGGATGGATGTTCCCTGGTGTAACCTGCAGACAGCTCTGCCATCCAACATACAGCAGCTGAAACGGGGAAATCAGAAAAGGCCTTTGCTATCTCACACTGCAGAGAGCAGGGTTGCCATCTCCCAAGTGTGTCGACATCTCTGTTCTCTCTAGGTGTTAGATAGATCAGTTAGCTGGAGAGTGAGCATCTTCCTAAAAACAAACTTGCTTTTATGCAGACCTCTAAGCCACCACAGCTCCTGAAAACCTAACAAGGTACCTTATTTACATGCCTTGTTTAACATGCACGCTATTTGTTTTTGTGGTGTAAAGGACAGCTTTCCCACTAATGACATATTAGGGTTTATGTTTATTCTGATCGCTGACCTCAGTGAAAAAGAAACAGGCTTTTGGTAATACTCCGAAAATGGTCATGAAGCTGTTAGCCACTACAAGAAATTCTAATCTGAAGTGTATCAGCTACATTGCAGGTCAAGGAAAGCAGAAGTGCCACATGCAAACTGATGAATATAAACCCACTGCAACAGATCTGCTAATAGATCTGATCATAGATCAGACCAGCAAGCAGGGACAAGTGATAGTAAAGTAACGTGAATGAAGGTAATGAAAACAGACTGGAAGCAGATTTAGGATGAACATAATTAGAGTTAATGTTAGCACTGAAAGCAGAGATTTGGGGGTTGATGGTGCCTGGGGCTACTTGACGTTTATCAGCATAGCTTGACTGTCTCTCTAAGTGGAGTTTTGTACCTGGGAAGGGATTCTGACATTTTGTTCACAATTGGACCACCTGCTCATGTCTCATCAGCTAAAAAGAGCTTAAAGGCTTCTTAGCACATGGGAGGTATGGATCAGGCATGCAAAAATATTTAAGTCTTGGATGCAGCGTCTCTTAGCCATAGCCACAGGAATAGGTGACTCTTATTTACGCCTTTCTTCAGCGTAGTCAAGGCATAAATATCTAAATAAAGCCCATGTCTAGCTAGAAGTACATGAAGAGTTCCTTCATATGTCTGCAGCTGAAAACATGATGAAGTGCTGGGATGTATCAAGCTCTCTTGATCAATCATCTTTCCACACTTTTCACCTGGCGGTATTTTGGTGATCAGCACAGACCAAGGGCCCCACCACATGTCTGGTCTGATGTGTCCAGTGTTGGTTCAGGGAGTGTGTCACAACCCACTTTGGAGTGTAACCGTGGCCATTAGAGGTCTGAATATACTGGGCTCACATGCACGTTTGCTTTGCTGTCAGGTCTAAATGTCCAGCTCAGTCCCGGATTACTCCTAACCTGATGTGGTGGGCAAATATTTCTGGGACGATGAAGGTGTGTGTCCCATCACCAGCCCAGTGGGAACAGGGTCTCCTCTGTGACACATACAGGACAGTTTGGGGCAGGTCGGACACTACCTGCTTGTGGGACCAGACTGATTTATTTCATTTTTTACTCCTTCCAGGGTACTTCTTACTCTTTCCACTTCAAACTGCTGGGATAATCTTGGTAATGAGAAGCAAGTTATTATTTTGAGTAAAATAATTGGAAAAATGGTTTGGGATAGCAATTCTAGCCTTGACACATTTAACAATTGCACTAGAGCCCAAATGGACAGATTTGGACATTTATTTCTGCCAAGGGTTGAAGAGAACTTCCAGCTGAACCCCTTGAGTCCCCCCCCTCCTTCCCTCTCCTTTCTCCCCCCTGCACCCTTTGCCAAAGTTCAGCTCAAGCTGATGAAGAATGTATATTTTTTGAATGGTAAATGCCTGGCAGGCCTAGGAACTATCTACAAGACAGGTGTGTGGCTCAGGCAGCTCCAACCCCCTGCTTGGGACTGATAGTGCTTTTGTAAGAAAGCAGCTTCAATCCTGTCCTGGAAGAAACATTCCTGCCCGTGGGGGACAAGTGATTCATTCAGTCAATGAGGTCAGTTCTGCTGCAGATCTGCCTAAGAGAAACAGCCGGCTATATTGAACTTAACTCATAGTCACAAGCCATTATGGAATTTGTGCTTTCTACTGTTTTGCAAAATGGTAGAAATCGTGACCTTGGACCAAGCTCTGGTCTAAAATTCAGTGTCACAAGGATAAGCCTGGGAGGAAACTGTATGCAGGTCTGACATTAAGAGGCTTGTTGCAAAGAGGACAATGTTAATCCTAAAGCCAGGTAGAGATGGCCCTGCTTTCTAACTGAGGCTAAATAATCCAAATGAACAAAGACACTGAGGGAATAACAAATAATTAAACTATTTAGATCCCTGAAATTATACAGAAAAAAAACAATCAACTTTGACAAACACAGGGAGTTGTTTGTCCCCCCAGCTCCACTTCAGTCAAGGAAACTTGCCCCATCACCATCTTGCCTGACCTCCTGGACTCATCATAACAACCTGGTGATTTTCTTACAACAGAGGTTTCATGGCAGATTTTGGCCAAACTACCCCATGAGTTTCAACACTTGCTTAGTGAACCTACAGGTAGCAGGTTGGAACTCTTTTGTGATTACTCTTTGAAGAGACAACATTTGATGTGACTTATGTATAAGGCAATTTTTCTCTTTGGTGCCTTTGGAAGATCTTAAAACTGCTTCATGCTCGTTACTGTCTGCCCTCCTCCCTTTGCACCCTTGACTAAGAAACATTTAAGATGTCTTTTACAGTTTCTTATACAAGACCAAATATGTCAACAGGAAAACAACTGGGTAAAAGAGTACAAATTTCCAGATAAATATCAAAACTGTGGGTTGCAACAAATTATGGAGGCTTCCTGGTTGAGGAAGCTGGCCAGGCTGGTTTGGGTCAGAGGAATCTTCATCATCTTCTTTGGAAAGGCCACATTTCTTGTGTGAAAGAACATAAGGCTTCCTTGTCCTTTTGACCCCATTCTTACTGCTGTGAGCCTTGCTTGCTTCATCTTTTTGAATAACAAGGAACATCAGTGTCTTTGTGTGTTAAGTCCCCTGGCCAGATGTAGGGTGGCAGTTACACAGTGGCTGATGGGTCATCCCCTGCTCCTCTATTGTCTCCTAGGGTCAGAGATCGATAACTATTGATATTTTGGAATGTAATTGGTATGGCTAAATCCAAGTCAAGTGACACCGAAATTAACAGCACTCTGGAAAATTCCCTTCTGAATTGGCCATTTCATCAAGATGTGAGTCATTGTAAGTCACATGTTTTGCAGAACCCTAAAATGAATGGAAATGGCAAAGAAAAACAGGAACTGGTTTTAGGGAAGTTTCTTTTACCCACATTTCCGGGGTAGACAACCACAAGACGCTGTATGACATCAGTTTCAAGTGCGGGGCCTCTACAGGTGTCTAAAAACAAGCAGCTGCCTAACAAAATACAACCTTTCAGACAAGCTGCTCATGCATACCTGCAAATTTCTTACACTGCTATTCTTTAATCCTTCCACAGCCTTCAGGTCTGGGAATTGGTACATATACATTATCGAGGTAATAAAGACCATTAGGAACAAAGTTTCATATTTCTAATACATGTATAAAGGTCAGAATTCACAGCACAAATTCATTTAAAACAAAAATAATGTAAATGGGTTTTACTCTGTTCTTCCTGTTGGCTAATTCTCTATTGATGTGCAAGCCAATTTCCATATTGTTGTGCGGATCACACTTCATTCTACCTTCCATGTGCCTCCCTCCAGACTCTTGCATGGTCCCAAGGCTTCAGAAGGGGACATCAGTGGTTTAGTGCACAATGGGATGAACCTTTGGTAGATCTGGGGTTTGTCATGCCAATGTGGCTACCCAAGAGTGTTTATAGAGCAGTGGCCAATGTCCCTTCCAAGCTTCTAAAGACATTTTAGATTTGTGATTGTAGCTTCTCTATTTGCAGTTTTGAACAGTTGGTGGGATTGAGCAAGTTTCAAAGCACAAGTTTCTACATGTTTACTCTCTTTATCTTCCATGACTCACATCAGTAGTATCAGGCCTCACACAACTGAACCACCATCAACCCTGGCAACATTTCCTGAGCTGTTTTATCAGCATAGGGCAGGAAGGTTTAGTGAGGGCAGAGAGCAACACACAGCATGCCACACTTCACAGCTACCTCAGGTCCATGTCACCATCAGCGTATCTACAAGAGAGCTTGGCACTCAGCCATGACCACTAGTCAGCAGCTCTGGCCCACTGGAGTTCCGGCTAAAAACCTGCTGCTACTGCCCCACAGGTGTGCTGGGGTCAGGCGATGGCAAATACAGGCTCCAAATATGACCTGCTTTCCAGGAGCATCACCCATCAACCTGAATGCAGAAGCCTGTAGGGAGCCAAAGGAGATGCAACATTGAGAATTTCCACTCTCCTGTAAATTTCTCACACACTTTGTGAAAAACACATTGAATCTGAAGCTGTCACACTCCTATCTGTTCTCCCACACCCTCCTGCCGTGTCCTCAAAATGCCAGAGTTTTTCCTCCAGTAACTCTGCCAGTTCAGCTCCCAGGGACAATGCATGGGAACCGCTAAACATTGGAAATATCGACTGGCATCTGAGCTCAAGAGCATCATTTCACAGATGTGTCACACAGCTCTTGTATTCTATATAAGCTGAAAATTCAAGACATGACATACACAGAGAAATAAAATTGCTTTGGAAAGCAGGGACCTTTCTGATTCAAGTCAGTCAACTTGCTAATTGCCTTCAGTGTCTCTCAGGAATCCAGTCCAAGGCAGCTGAAGATTTTTGACTCAGGCACAGAGAAGGTATAGATCTCTGTCTGGAAGGTCTCCTAAGCTGTTTCACTCAGGTATAAACTAAAGGACAGGTCAAGAGATTCAAGAATAATTCTGCTTAAGCACATCTATGAGACAGGTGCAGATATTTCAATGAAAACCCGATAGCAGCCTGAGCACTCATCAGAGAAGTAGTGCTACACAAAGATAGTATAAGGAGTCTACTCAGAAGGAGCTGTCTACCTCTTTTATGTCTACCCCTCTTTTATGTCTCAATAGCTTGTTTTTTATATTTCAAAAAAGAAAGGCTTGGACATGAACCCTCGTGAGGAAGCTGTAACCATGATGAGGTCTCCTCTCAGTCTTCTCCAGGCTGAACAAAGCAAGTGACTTTAGCTGCTCCCCATACGGCTTCCCCTCCAAACCCTTCACCAGCTTCATAGCCTCTTCTGGACCCTCTCCAGCAGCTTAATGTCTTTTTTATACTGTGGTGCCCAGAACTGCACACAGTACTCCAGCCTTAACCTTATCCTTCGAAGACACCAGGAAATCTGTCAGTATGGGCTGGTCATGATGGATGACGATGGCCATTACCCAGTGTCCAACTAAACCCTATTGTGAATGTGGAAATGTGTCCTTTCAGGGACTGTGGAACAAACCCTATCCTCCATGCAGTCAGCTGAAGTGATGCCATTGATTCACACAGAATCCTATGGGGCATGGTGAGAGCTGAGAAGACTCTGCATCATCAGTCCAGCAAGCCAGGGTGAGAGATGCCCTGGTCCGCTAGACTGTTGTGGGTGTATGGAGACTTGTCCACGCTGTACAACAGTGAGGACTGAGGGACCTCATTGGATATGAAGGGGAAGTTTCTTCTTGGCAATGAAAGGCATTTGGTTCCTATCAAAGTAAATATCTAATGCAAATGTCTTCCTCAGAACAAACCTACAGCCAAAGATGAGTATAATTTAGGAGCTCACTGGATGACAACAGCCATGATGTCTCAGTCACTGAACAGAGAGGCATCAGAGCCAAATAATTTCTGTAAAATCGGGCCTAATTGTGACTTTAAAATAAACCCACCCCCCGGTGTCTGCTGCCTTCTGCTGGTGTGCAGGAGAGCAGGATCTGACCTTCAGCTTTTCAGCTTCCCAGGCACGCCTCTTCAGTTTTGTGCTCCCTGTTTCACACCAATGCTTATGAAGGCAGCCCCGTCACCCTATGGAAACCTCACGAGTGACGCACATTGCAAAAAATAACCCAAAGTGAATTTTTCCCTGAAACCCAGGAAGGTTATCAGTCCCCAAATTCCTCCCCTCACCGCTCCCTCCTGCCGCACACACTCTTGTCCTCTCCAGCCTGTGCATGGAAAATGGTGACTTCAAAACAAGAAAAAAGACTGAGTCATGAGGTCATACCATTATCACATTTCTATTCCAGTGCTTTCTCTTGCTGCCTGCAATTATCACTCTTTTATTCTTGTACTTGGCTTCTTAGACTTTGATCTAGTCCTTTGCCTCATAGCCTTTGATGCATTTTAGCTTACATTGTCTGTAACCTGACCCCTTGCCATCTAATTCCACCAACTTCTCACAACCCATATCAACCACTCTCTCCCCCCTTTCATCTTTCTTTTGTATAAATGTATACAGAGCTGTAACAAAGAAACTACAGTGTAGTTGTAGCACTTCCAGGATCCTTAGAAGTGCTGGATAAAATCTCTGTGCATTTATTCTGCCCCTCATTAGGTCATTTAAAAACATCTTTGTTTATTCTATTTTTCCCTTAGACAAAATAAAATGCTGAGGAAAGAAAAGCTAAATATGGATTTTTCTCCTGGATTTGTTATGAAAACCTTTTAAAAATTATTTTTATTGTAAACCTATCTTCAAGTTCATTCCAATGACATTAAGACTGTAGGGACACGGTACATTTTCATCATTAAATATGGGTAGGCTTTGATCATGTTTACCTTCATTGACAAAAAGGAAGGAAAGACCAGTGCTTACATTGCAAATACCAATTAGTGCAGAACTACAGTGCGTGCATGTGTATTTATAAACATATATTTAGAGGAAAGAAAATAATTTTGTTTCTGCAAATTAGGAAATGTGGGCAAAAATATATGACCATATTTCGCAATGCCCAAGTAATGCAGAAACAGACTTGTAATTCTCAAAGGTGATTCAGGAGCCTGATTTTTTTTTTTTAAGTCAATGGATTATAGGACTTGACCACGTCTGCATATTTGGGAATATTGTAACTGCACCTTCAGGTACCTACATTTATTCGTCAGTTAGGTCCTAAATTCCTTTAGAAATTGGATTTTGAGTTCAGAGTCAGCGAGGCAATTTTATACACTTTCATCCTATACTTGTGAGTGTATATTTAGCAGTGAGTTGGAACTGAAGGAACAGAGAGTGAAAAGAGATTTTTTTTAGATGTCTCTGCATATTCAGAAAGATATTTACGATAATATTTCTCTCTCTGCTTGATAATAATAGACTCGTAAGGGCAAAAAGAGGTAGCTGAGCTTGGCTTTGCACAGCTGCTGTGCTTATAGGTCTAGAGAGCTTCTTTTTAGCTGCTGGGAAGTGGTGAGGAAGACAAAGCGTACTGGGCTTAAATAGTCTTGATACCTCCCCAGCAGTTCAGAAGGGTCCCATATATTTAGGCAAGAAACACTGCTTTGTACTGAAATGTTCTCTAGCCACCCAGGTGCAGGTGTGATCCTGTTGAGGGCTGGTACTCCGTGGGCTTCAGTCTGAAGAACAATTCTGCTCTTGCCCTTAATCCAGCCCAGTGTGGAAATGGGGTGGAAATCATGCTTTGAGCAGGTGCCACTACTCCCCCAATTTGATCCACAGTTCTCAGGTAGGACACTGGAAAGGAACAAGAGCCCCTGCCCATTTTCTCCTGCCCTCCTCCCCCAGCAGTATTAGGCTGAGACTGCCTTGGCAAAGCTGCACATATGAAATGTACTGTGTTGTGTTATATACATGGTCTGTCCATTCAGTCAGCCCAGCCTCAGAACCTGATTTTTAGTCCTTTTTCTCCTTGCAAGTTCTTTTCTGTCTGAAATGCTGCAATTGTGAATAATATTTCCTACAGATACTTTGGGCATTTTCCAGCTAATAAATTCATTCACTGCCAGCAGTTCCCAAGGATGTCAGACGGCAAGAAGCATTGCAGGTGCTAGGGGGAAAAATAGCAAACCCAATAAAAATAAACACAAAGAAAACCTTGGCTTTTTGCTTTGTCCTGCAGTAGCTAGTTGGTTAAACACCTTTTCTTGTCAGCTGATTTCAATCTCTAAAATCATATTTTCCATTGCAGTGGGCCAAATGGTTCCTGGGTAGTTTGAACACCTGTGAACCTGGCATGCTGAGCCTCTAAATAATGCAGACACTGCACTTTGCTCTGCAGCTCTCTGCTTCATACCCTTTCCTAGCCGACAAAAGCCTCTGATAGTGACAGTATTCTGAAGCTGGAAAATAGGTCACCTTCAGAGCTATATATTTATACACACATGCATGTGTCTGTGTGTGTGTGTGAAATGTGCCCTGAAGCTGAACAAATAAGCAGAATAGTTACATTAAAGGGAGAATTCCAGTTTCACCCCTCATGAGAAGTTCTGAAGGGGTACTGGGGCTTAGCTGGACATTCAGGGTTGCAAATATGGCAGATAAACTGCTCCCTTGGATTAGAGCCATTCAAGAAAGAGGAGTCTCAATAGATTAAGGCTTGTTTTCTGTTTCATTGAGGTCTGGAGGTTTCACCAAGTGTGTGTTCATGGTCACGTGTGTGTGTGCATGTACTCCAACAGAAAATATGTTCTTGAGATGGACTTCAAGAATTCCACCTCTGAATAATCAATTATTTTATTTAGACTTTCTGTGTACTGTGGTGAACCAGCAAGTTTATTTATACTGAAGATGTTTCTCATCCATAATTGATGCCTAAATCAGCTCTGGTCTTTCCATGGCCTGCAGCTCCTCTAATGTGGTCATGTGCACGAAGCAGCTCTGAGTTCAGCATGAATTGTTTGCTTACAATCAATTATGCATGTGGTAGATACAAAGGCATTGTTTAGGAAGCTATTCCTTCAGTTTTTAAGTTTTCGTGGGCAAACAGCTCATTTCACATCACTCAGTCACAGTCCCCATCTCTACACGCCTTCTCTTACAACACTTCATTCTCTGTCTATTCAGGAGCTGCTGCTAATTCAGTAGCCACAAAGTCCAGGAAAAGCCCTTTGGCTTATAGTTTCAGAGTTAACAGGGAGGTATTCAGTGTCGACCTACTGCTCATTATGGGAATACAGAGTTATATTCAGAAATACATTGTTCAGTATTGTTTATTGCTTGCTCTGTTTCAGACCACCACTGCCATCTCAAAAGGAACACCAGTCATGTAACGACTCATTGCCAAATCTATCTATAGTTATGTAAAACAAAACATAACCTCAGCATTGTTTTTACAACATGCATGAGGCTATAAATATACGGTGTATTTACGCATAAACAGTGTAATGAACTAAGCTTTTTCTAGAAATTGACAAAAGTTTTACATTTCACTTCAAAATAGCAAGAAGACCCTAACTCCATGTAGCATGGACACCACCAGCACTCGTTCAAATGTGCATTTTAGTATGGCTACTACAACAACTTACAATTAATTGAGGGAATAGGAACTCAAAGGATGGGACCTCCAGCTTCAGCAAATCTATCCATAGCTGTTTGGTCCAACTCCTGAGACCTGTCCTGACTTACACCTCAGAGGTCCTAGTCAGAACCTTTTCTCTCCATAACTGATGAACATACAGAAAGCTGCTGCATTTGTCAGGTATATCTTTGATCCAGGTGCACTTTTTTGTTTGTGCATCTATCCTTCATTTTACCTCTACAGGGAACAGTCTCGTGAGGGAAAGAGAATCAAAGCACACAGAAGACATTCCCGGTTTCCTAAAGCCCATGGTGTTTTTTAAACTCCTTTTCTGCTGTCTCTTGGAAGCGAGATCTTATTCTGCATCTTAGTCCTCATGGACCAGGAGGTCAAGCAGCATGCTGAGCTCCACAAGACCACTGACACCAAGTGTCTGTTGGCCACTTTCTTTTCCTGGTTTTAAAGAGGATTGAATTGAGCTGTGGCTGCTTCACACAAAGGACATCTACACAGCAATAAAAACTTGACTGCCCCAGCCATTAAATCAAGGAGTATCAGATCCTTTGATGGAAATATGAGTGTCTCTAAACTGGAGGTAATCGAGGACCAAATTTGACACACAGGGCACTGACATCTCGTAAAATGTCATGATCGCTTGACCTGAGATTTTCAAGACACAGCTGGTTCTCCAGGGTGGGGTTTATGTGGTGGTGGGAGGTTGGGGAGGCGATGGTTAATGTATCTTAAGGACTTGGTGAACCATTTAGAATGCTCAGGGAAAAAAATAATCAGTTACTCATTTAGACGAGTTGGGGTAGCACGTTACAGTGTCACTCGCCATGTGAAATCCACCTTGAGTCCTTCTGGGGCAGTTAGTGCAAAAGTCCTTTTATAATAAGGGTGGAGGGTTTTTTGTGTTCGAAATAACATATTAATACTTGACAGAACTATGAATACAGTTGATTTCAAATGGCATAGAGAAATCTAGGCTTATATTTTTCCCCCTTTTAACAGACAGCGCTACATTTCTCAGTTAGATGGCAGATAGCAAATGTTTCCATTCAGAGCACCTCTGCCTTCTTGTGAAGAACAGCCTATACATGACCATTTCTATACATCTCTATTTTTAACATCTAAAAAAAGCAGCCCCTTCTATTTTTAGTTCAGTTCAGTTCTGTAGGCTGGCTGGTTCTAATAAAAAAATTCCTCACTCTCTAAAGAAAACCCTGCATTGAAATCACAAATCCAGGGGAACGTCCTGTACTGTTAGCAGACCGACTAGGATGAAAACCTCAGCTTGTTAACAAGCCCTCCAAACAAAAACATTAATCCAGGCTTGAGGAGAAAAACAGGCAAGGAAGAGGCAATAACCCCAGCAAGTTTTCTACCTTGCTCCCACCCTGCCATGAAAAACAAGAAGAAAACACATCTTCACCAGTTCAGAAAGGAGGTCAGGACTTCGGACACCTTTTGGATCTCTTTTTGACTGGCTCACTTGTTTTAATTGCCAACTGTGTCTCCAACAGCTGTTTCTTTTTTGGAGGTGATGCCATGCTGCTCTCTGCTGCTGGCTTCACAATCCCTGTGGACCACAGGCTCTGAAAAGAACGTCCCTTACTGCCTACTTTGGGGGATGGATAGCAGGTCTCCCTGCTAGAGGGGTGCAGCTTTTAGGAGGGCCTGGTTGTTGTTCGTAACCAGGTCATTGCAATGAGAGTCATGCACTACTATGGTCTTAAGTGCAACCTTGCTCCCACCTGCTTCTTGCAGAACAAGGGTTTTCCCCATGCACATTCACCATGGCCATGAGTTGGAGCTACACACCAAACGCAGCTGTCTTGATAGTTATGACCATTCCCAAACCAGGTATATAAAAACCTCCTTCAATAAGACATTATTTAAGGGGCACCCTGTGGAAGAGCCTGTGGGGACTGACCACTTAAAGCACTCACTGAACCCACTTTGGGAAGGGTTCCCCCGGCCCTCAGTGCTCTGGTTTCTGCAGCCTGGGGCATTCAGGGTTCCTCTGCCTGTTTAGTTAGACATCTGGTGCACGTGTTATGGAAGGATCGACAGTCTTCTGCTCCACACTTTTCAGAAGCTGCAGTTCAGGTCTTTGCTCTACCACTAACTCCTGGTGTGACCTTGGGAAGGTCATTGAGATCTGGCTATTCAGTGTTTTCAAAGTAAACTAGATAATGCAGAGTAGAAACCTCAAGGTCTTTGAAACTCCATTCTTTTTAGAGTCTTAGTTGCAAAGGTGTAAATCTAAGGTGCCGTTAATAAGTAAGCATATGCTGCGGGGAGAAACATCTTAAGGGATTTGTGAGCAACTCTGAAACTGGAATTGAAGACACTATGAATACAGAGATGAAGAGAGAGTTCCTTGATGCACAGGCTGTTCCCCAGGGTACAGAGCAAGGTACATTGTGTTTCCCTCTATCAAAACTGTACCTCAGAGACACGAACAGGAATGGAGGGTGATTGACAAGTGATTGCCCTGCAAAACCTGTATAGCAGAGAGAAAATATCTGCTCTTCCTTTGTGTGAATGTGGTCATATATATTCATCTTTCATCTCTAAATCAAATGCCAAGGAAGCCCACCAGGAACAATCAGAGGGAAAACTGTTTCAGCAGCCCTGCACACCTGGTCACATAGGGCGAGAGAGAGAGAAAAAGATCAAACTGAGCAATGGCATCTGCATATTATGGTGATTGACGACACAGAAATACCTGAGAGATACCTGACCTGTCAGGGTATCGCATGGACACACTCTAACTTCTAATGTCATTTTCAGACAGCTAAAGTTTTCAGAAGACAAGAAGACCTGTAAATAGCACCTTCCAATGAACATGTGTCTGGTGTAATTATATCCAGCTTCTTGCTATATCCTCGCACCATCAGCCTGATCAGTGTTTTGCTCATGCTGCCCACCAGTTTCTTCCCCTACTGGGAGTACAAATTAAAAGCATTTTGTTCCTTTCAAAGGAAAGAAATCAGTGATTTTTTTCAGCTTTTACAGCATTATAACAAGGAGCAGGAGAAATGGTGTTTTTTCGCTTTGTGTGGGTGAGAATCAAGGACTTATATCAAAATGTATCCCCTGTCCAAAATGGCACTCTGCCCATTCCTATTTACACATGTTAACGATGACTCAATAGAGCCCTTTGTTTCCAAAAATGTACAGATTATTGCAATTGTGTGCGTGGAGCTTTGGTTTGTGTGTTACTGTCCACTGGGGGCTAAGAAAACACCAAAGACGTTATCCAACACCATAACTAACAGAATGGCATGAAGAAGAATTCAAAACCTGTGAGCAAGGGCAGTTTTTTCACTCTGACCCTTGGACCGCTCTGGCTTGTGTTTCAAGCATCGACATTTTTATGTAAAGAAGGAAACTGCTTCTGTTGCCTGCAAACTTGCTCACTTTCAAAGCGTTACACACAAGGTTCACAAGCACTCAATTACAGCGTGGTCTACGCTATAATTTATAACATTAAAAAATTAGAGTTAAATAGTACAAAGCACTTTTTAATAGCTACTTCATCAAAGATCTAAAATGCTTAAAGTCGTGCTGAGATGAAGCTATCCACCACTTCAAACTTTAACTGTATTTGGAGTGGTCAGGATGTGTCTTGAAACTGGTAGGTTTGTATATTTATCTCTGGAATGAAGAGTATGACTCTCGCTATGTCCATAATTCAGACTTACCTGTGCAGTCTTCCACTTGCACCATGGGACAGAAGCAGACCAGGCACGTGTAGGAAGGAAGGAAGGAAGGTGCTCAAGGCATTAACCTTTTAACTTCTCCCAGAGCTGCAAGACTGAAGCTGAAAACATGTGTGGGGACTTGGCACTTCTGATTGAAGTGGTAATTAATTAGGGACACACCCTCCCTCCCCACCCTGCTCCCATTTGCTTACCCAAAGACAGAACTGGTGGTCAAGGTGGTGAAGGTGGACAAGAGGTAAGGAAAATGCTATCAGGTAGAATGACCTATTTATATGTTGCAAGACTTTGTGAGTTACCTGGGTTTTAAAACAAATTACACTTAATTGTATGTCAGAATGGGAGCTGGGCAAGGGTGTGTGTGACTGAAAACCTTTCTGTGCTGCTACTTTTAGTGTTTGTAATGATGTCCCTTTACAACGTTCCGCGAGTGAAGGAGCCCTGCTTTCCTTGTGCCATGCAGAGTGTGCAGTCATGCTTAAATGCATTAAAATGGAAGTTTTCAGGATTACGGACAAAGCTAGTTAATGGCTTGGTGTTTGCTTAGAGGACCAGACTGTTGAGAAAAAACAGTCATGCCCCAACCTGTACGTTTAGCTGGCACACATACAGATGCCTTCCATGGCTGAAATAGTAACCCGAAGCTTTACAAACAGCTCCGTCAGGCAGTATGTTGGTTAAGACACCTTGTTATGCGCTCTGTTTCCAACCTTCCCTGCCGCTGGCTGTCTCTAGCAGCATGGGTCTGAATTTTGACCACAAAAAAACCTGAAAGCAGGGAGGTTGGACACAGAGCATGTCTTGGTCTGCAGAAGGAGGTGTGTGTGTTCTCTGCTATCATACCTTCACACTAAACAATGCTGAATGGTCCGGATCAGGTCTGGCTTACTGCCAGCGCTTTGACAGACTGGAATGATAGAGAATGCTTGATAAGCCTTTGGAAATGCGTCTACCTGAAGGTAAGGGTTAGTGGAGGTGTTAACACTGATGCCGTATCTGAAATCCGCAGTACAGAGAGTCCTACTTCTTGGCACTTCTGTTTTCCCATCAAGTAACACTCATTTGTTATCATATATACACACCACAGATTTACATAGCTCGTAGGGGTGAATCATGCATAATTGTGGCTTCTTACATGACAGTTAGTATATTAACAAGTAACTTATTTGTGCTCTGTGTTGAATGAATACAGCAGGAGTGTGTGGACCTCTGGTGTTGGAACCATATTCATCATTATCTGGAGATAAAACAGCAGTTCAGTAGTTAAAAATGAAATGAGAAAATAATTGCTGGTTTGATTTGCCTGTGCCACGGGAAACATTGCTTTGATTTATGTATGTATCTCTAGGTACCTAGTGAAAATACGATAGTAACCAAGAATCAGCCGTTCTTATTCAGAACATAATGAAAAGCATTAAGAAGCAGGCTCATGACTGTTTTCTCCATGTTCTGCAGTGCCTTTTTGGAAGGCAACAGGAGACCATGGACACAAAAAGACCACATTCTCCATAAATTGGAGACTACCACATGGCATAGGCTTAAGGAAGGTCGATAGGCAGTGGTGTTACATGAGGTTGGGGCAGTCACACACCACACTGTCCTTCAGAGTAGCCAAGGATGGGGACTTTGCCTGGGTGCAAGTTTCTGGCACCTTGTGTGTCAGCATCAGCTCGTTATGGGTTATCCTACCCCAAAATGTCCCAGAGCTGTGGAGAGTTATGTTCACAGCAAGTCCTACACCAGCCTCCCCAGGCAGCGTGGGACTCATTTCACAGGTACTCCTGACATTCACGTCTCCCTGGGGACTGTAGCCTCCAGGATTCCTGTAAAAGGGCTGCAGGCTGATGGAGCTTTTCCCTCCCGGCAGCCAAGCGATGCTGCCAGCTCTGCTCCCCGCCAGCTCTGACACCTCGTGCTCCCGGCTCGAGCAGCCGCGGTGTGAGCGCAGGGGGGTGGCACAGCCTCTGATGAGGTGTGCAGAAGAGACACAGCGTGCGGCACGTTTGGCCAGAGCACTTGCAGGAAAAAGAAACAGGTTCATTGTGGAAAGAATCGGTTCCAACAGGACAAGCAAGGGGAGACGCCTCTGCTGTTCTCTGGGTAGGGCAATTCTGGCCACAGCACGCAGCATCCCGGGGAGCAGGACCCTTGGGGTGTCGAGATGAGGTTTGTTAATGGATCTCTAGGGGCTGACGGATTTAATGGGTGAAGTAAGTCTGCTTTTATTTATTTCTTTTTTTTTGGCAGCTGCTGCAAGTGGAATTTTATGCATTTTTCTGGTTGTTACTGCTTGTCTGAGTTATTTAGATGTTGAAGTACACTTGCTTCCTTCGTGGTGGACCTTTTTTCAAACCAACAGAGACACCTTCTACAATGGCGCATCGTGGCACACTTCCATTTATAAAACGTTGTGTGCAGTCTTAGAAACAAGCTCTGAAATGCTTATTAGGCACTCCAAGTGTGAGTAGCATTTGATGAGAAGCTCAGCAGTAGATTAGAGAGGCTGTAGAGATAAGCTATTGTTATATACAGTCTATTGACCTGTCAGCTGCACAACAATCCATCTGCTAAGGGCTGTAGGAAAGAACTGTGAATACCCGTCCGTGTGAGTGCTGCAGACCCCATTTTCCCCCTCAGTCTGGTATTCTCTTCTATTCTGCTGTGCCTTTCCTTGCTTTTGTTGTTACTGAGGGGTTTAGCTATGTTTCCACTACTGGGTTGACACTTGTATTAGACAGATTAGGTCTAAGTGGGATACCTTGTTCAACCTTTAGCATGAACAGTTCTCACTCAGGTCACTGAACCTTATGGTAGGAAAACAACCGTCCTCAATTTTAGGTCTTAAACAATTCCTGGTGTTTGAGATCTTAGCTGACACTTCTCTGCCACTGGCTACAGCTTTTTGTGCTTTGAAAACCAAACTGACTTCTTCCTGTTGATAATCTGTCAGAATACCATTCCAATACAAGGCAAAACATTCCCTTTGACTTCCATATAACCAGCCAAGGACCTAAATGTTCTGTGCAAAGTGAATAAGGATATTGGAAGATAAAACCTTCAGTAATACAAATCAGTGCAACTCTATACATGTAAAGCTTTGCTCTAGGCACAGGCCTGGCCTAGAGCAATATTTCATTTTGGTTATAATCTCTCCCTTTAATTCAGTCCCCCTCACCTTGCTGCTCTCAGCTGAACGCCCTCCACCTTGACACTGTCTTTCTCATCACTAGTTACCCAGAATACAGGCCAGGCTGGACACTCCAGGTCTGCTGGTCTCTATCAGTTGTGGGTTGGCCCCTTGGCCAGGTGAAGCCAGATCAGAACTGCATCCAAATGTCCTGTTTATTTTCTGCCTCATGCCTGCAAGGTCTCTGCTGAAGGAAAACAGCTCTCAACAGAATCGCCTTTTCTGCTACCTCATCATCTTGCACATTCTTATCCAGGGTGAAACATAGCTATCCATAAATCTCTTTTTCCTACCAAGATTTCTTCCTGACCTCCTTTCTAAGATCGTGAGATGGTTTATAAATACACAAATCAGTAGATAACTTTTCTACTCTTGGTAAATATCAGAATAGAGTGCATATTTATCTCCAGACTATGTAGCAGTATCAGCTAGCAATTGCTGTTTATGGTATGTAACATCTCTTCTGCTGCTTCAGTAAAGGTTTAGAAGGCAGAGTCACATCTATAAAGAGTTATATGAAAAGGTAACAGCCTTTTCTGATATTATGAATGCAGTAACACCCAAAATGAAAGCTCTACTGAAAATTTATATTTTCTCAGTCAGGGCACTTAAGAAATTGCTGTGAGATTATGACCTTGTAGTGAAATAATGGTCTGCGAGACTGTCTTCCCTGTGCTGTTATGCTCCACTGAATGCTACTGATTTTCATAGTTACTCATAAATGCTCGCCCTAAGTTAATTGATGCCCTCATTATGTCATACTCAACTGCAGCTTAGGAGAGGTTTTTATCCATTAACTTCTACACCAGTTAGCCTTATGGCATCAAGCAGCAGAAATGATGAAGAAAGCATCCCCAAACCAAATTGACCATCAGTACGACCACCACATCACCATTTAGGTTTGCAAAGGTCAGAAGAAAATGTTCCCATCAGCCTTCATATTTCTCACTCTGCACATTTCACGAATACCACGAGCTAGAATGATCTTCACAGCCACCTCTGGGTTGTAATTAGCAGCAAACCAGTGACTGCTCACCAGTGCCAATTAAAATGCTAAGGTTTGGGGTTTAGTATCTAGAAATGCCAAAGAGCTGAAGTTTTCACATAAAACTTGTGAGTCTTGGAGCTAAGAGGCATTGATGCTCTCATGATAAAACTTCAGATCCTTACTTTACAGCTCCTTTGCAGGATTCCTTGTGCTGAAACTCAAGGATAAGGTCATAATTCCCACTGCTTGGGCTGTGAGAGACAAAGGAAAAATGACGTTTCTTTACCTGGAATGACAGATGTTGGGGTTGGGAGTCAGAAGAATGGGAGAATGGGGTCATGGCAGAAAGTTACCAGTTCTTGTTTTCATAACAGACAGACTCCTGATTCTTGTTTTTTGAAACCCCTGCTTGTTCCAAACCCCATTCTAATGGCAGAAATTGAAGTATTGCTTTAAAGTTCAGTTAGATGTGCCCGTCTCTCCTGACATCAGCCAAGTGATCTCAGTTCCCAGAGCCCACCAGCCCGCCTTGCTGGGACAGCCTAATGAGCTCCCTGCTCCGGCCCACACCGACTGACCCTCTTGCTGAGTGCTTATTCTGTTCTTTCCTGTGTTATTCACATCTTAATCCTAGTTAAAAGCTATTAAAAGGTTTCATCTTTGTAAGCATTTTACCTAAGGCATGATTCCATCTCAAGCCTTAATCCCAATAATCTTGGAAACCAACCTGTCTGACTGACCTTCTAAAAGCATCCCCTATGTAACAAGATGACATGGACACCGCAGACCTGTATCCCTATGGACACCTGATGGTTACTCAGAGGAGTCAGCAGGGATCCTGGCCCAAGGCTTCCCAGCAGAAATTCCACGTGGCTACCCCAGAGATAGTTAAAATTGCGTTTTGAGGTGTTGCATCAGGGTGCAGCCTATCACTAACATTATCTTTCTGAATTCCCAGCCTTACACATCATGATGTGTCATGTCTGGTGAAAAGCAATACTTGATTTGACTGATGTGCTGTAGCTGGGGTGAACTTATTAGTCATGATGAGCCTATTAGTCATGTTGCATCTGCTTCAGTGTGGGGAGGTTCCCATGCGAGTACAAGAAGCAACTTTGGTGTATGAAGTACAGTTGAGAAAAATCTTCCTTTGACAAGAGGAATCTTCAGTTTTGAAGTAATTTATGGATATTTGAATGAATGTCCTATTTATTAAGATCTTCCAAATAAACTCCCCAGAATAAAAAACACAAAATCAAGCTATAAATCTTTTGCCAGTTAGTGGGAAATACATATATACCTAGTAACATGTGAAATTGTCATCCCTGTGGTCTAAAATACCCCTCTACAAGATGAAATGTCAGCCACAAGGGTATGGGCTGTGATTTCAGGGTATCTTTGCCCAAGAAAAAATTAGGCTGAATTTCATGGATCGAGCATTTTGTCACAAAGACCATGTGAAACAGCTGAAGGTTGAAATGCAGCCCTGGCTGGAACACCAGCTTCACTTCCGAAAACACATTTCTGTGAATCTGGGTACATCATCAGTGGATTGTTGTTTTTTGAACTGTCTTCTAGACCCTTCCCAACTCAGATACCAGCAGGTAGCCAGAGGAATGTGTATTACAAGTCTACTGATACATAAGGAGCTCAAGCTAAGATGTTCCAATGGTTAACCAGCATCAGATAAGAGTTTCATTTTTAAATCAGATTTCTCCGGATTTGATTTCCAACTGGCAATTTTTAACTGGCTGGAAGCTGCACCCTTATCGCATACCAGTGGATCATGCTTTTCAGCAGTGAATCAAGGAGAGAGGGAGAAAGCATTGTCTGGATTTTAAAAATTATTATTATTTTGGCAAAATTTCTCACAGCCTTGTCACTACCCAGTGAGGACTGGTTCCATTGTGTAGGGAAAGGGGCTGCTCAGCATCAGTGTCTCACAAGCGCTGGTGCAGCAGTGAGAAGCACCTGGTGTGTCCGAATGGCAGCTGGCTGGAAAGTGTCACTCATGTTAAGCATTATCCATCCTGTTCAACTGCCCCCAAAAGACCAAAAGTGCCAGTTTCCCATGGCCAACACTGACTCTGATGGGAGCTCAGCTTCTGTCTGTCTGCTGCGTGGCAGCCCATTAATATTAGTCCTGCCAGGAAACCCTGTGTGGTTTAGTATCAGGTTTTGCTGCCAGTTAATGGCTGGGTTTGGCCTGGCTTTGCTATTGATAAACCTTTGCAAAGAGGTATCCGTGCAAGACAAAACTTTACCTGACAGCTAATTGCTTTCAAAGTCTTTGCAGAAGACATCACTACTCATACACCTGGGAAATCCGAAAACTAGACTAATGTAAAATCATCTATCGGCAACATTGTGCTTTTATTCCTTTAAGATTTATTCTCTCCAGGTGTAGATCCATGTCTTAGTCATTTAGAGACTGATATAAAGCCCATCCCGGTGATTAGAATGGTTCTTATTATCTTCCCTGGCTTTAGATGGTGTCTTCAAAGTTTGATCTTACTGCTGTTTAAGTCATTGGAAAAACTCTGGATGATTTGAGTGATGCTGGATTAGGGCTGTCTATTGTCCCGGGGAGCACAGCACTTATATGTTGCAACGTGACCTTTTCTTTTCAAAGCCTGATCTTTAGCTCTGCCGACTTGGCAATTTCAAGTCAGCGAGACAAGCTCATCCTCTCCCTCCCTTGTGAGGCCATCTGGGAGGATGTTGCTCTCGTAAGCACTACCTCTGTAACAGCTCCATCACTTTGAGCTGAAAATTCTCATGCCAAATATAAATGTGGGGAAACATCCCCCTCCAGCTCGTGATAAGTGGTTGAACCTGGCACAGCCAACGGGAGGGAGAATCTGCCAGCAAAGCTTTAGAATGTCTAAAGAGGAGACAACTTGGATCCTTTTGATCTTGGAACAACGTCCTCCCAGAGAGATGGGATGTGGTTTTTCTCCCTGAATTGCTTGCTTATCTATTTCACATCAGTGCCTGGATGCCAGTTGTTCCTCCTGCTTAAGATGGTCTTTGTGTACATGTATTGCACCCAGCAGAGCTCAGGATTTGCTCCATAGCTCTACAGCCAATGACCCACTCTAGCTCCTTGCTTTGTTTAATGAAGAAAAATTATTCCATCTTTTGATCTAGCCCTAATTAGGACAGGTGATAAAGTCCTATTTCCTTACCCCTATCCTTACAGACTTTTTCCAGCTGGCATAGCAGTCACGCTGGTTGAGATACGTGTAGTTTAACAGCTTTATTTGTGGAGTGTTGATGACGCACTAGTTGAACTATTAGCAGGTATTTTTGCATTTCATTTTGTTCCTTATAGTAAAGTTTCCCACCTGGACTCTTGAGGCAGGATGTGTTAAGTCTGGCAGGTTACTCAGACACTGTGCACTATTTCAGATAACAGCTCCTCCGTCTGACTTCACAGATCAGAAACTATGTGCTTTTAGTGTCAGTTTTAAATCTGAAAGCTTGGACTCATTTCTGAGCCCTGCCAGTGAGATCACTAGACCCTCAAACAAAGATGCTTTGTTGGGTGACGATCAAGGTGCCACTTTTTATGCTCTGTAGAGGTCCAGTTCTTGATTTGGGTCTTCATTCCATCACCATAAATGCAATAACTTATGCTCTTAACTACTTGCATTTTCCTTCTAGGGCTATAAGATAACTGGCACCTAGACCAACCTGTCATGAGTTTTTCAGTGCTTCTTGTAGTAACATATGCATATGTAATTGGGGTGAATTTAATTTTCCTTTCTCAAGGAATCAGAGACAGACGAGCCTTGTTAGAGCTTTTTTGGTAATTTGAGCAGTTCTTTATCCTTTCATAATGCTAGATCTTGAGACTCTAATGGACTTTTTGGAATGCAGTTTTTTGTAAGAGACCCAAGACTGGAACAGGTTGAAGATTGATGGCAGAAAAACGTGGACTGTTTCACAAAAGATTGGGTTATGGTTTGATTTGTATTCCAGCCAGGTTTTAAATTCATGAGGAACTGAAACTGGCATCGCTGGTTGTTCTGAATATGTAAAGAGCATTGAATTTATGTATTCTATCCATTAGTGAAGGAAACAGACAACCGGGATGTTGAGATGCTACGCACCGGTGGCACTCATGGAGGATCCTGAAATCGTCACGGGACATTCTGAGGATGAAAAGTTATAATAAATAACAGGGCGAGTTCTCCAGTTTGGAAAAATACAAATGAAGCACAAACAAACTAAAAAATCCCTCTTCCTTCCTCCCTTCCAAAAACAAAGCCAAAATTCACCAGTTCAGTAAATTTCACATTTGACGGGATTATTGCATGAATGACAAACTGACAAGTTCTGTCCCTCTTTACTTGTTCCAGCCTCGCATTTGCTTGCTAATTAATGCAAAGTTTTTCTAAGTGCTCCATCCTGGAGGATGTTGGCTCTTCTGCGAAAAGCAGTTTCTCAACCACCCCATTTCCTCCCTCAGACTCAGTGATCCGGCAAAAAGAGTGAAGCGCTGCTTGCTTCAGCTCAAGCCAGGGGCTCAGGAAAGCTAAAAGCACAACCTCCCCAGCTGGTGTGAACGCTGGTTTCCTGGTGGCACTCCAGTGTCCCGCTCTTCCTCTGTCACCTCCTTTTATTTCATGTGATTGCACAAGATCTGTTCCTGCCATCAAGTACAAGGGAACTAAGCAACTAAATGTGCTTAATTTAGGAGCTAATAACAAGTTATTTGCAGGGGAGCACTGGTCTGTGATGCTTCCCATTGCAGACATTTTTCCCTGCAGCTCTCCAAGGGGCCGTAGGTCACGTTACATTCCCTGCCGTGTACTGAAGGTTCTGCATCCTCTCAGCGCGGTTGGCCCTACCTGTACGGCCCATCAGCACATTCCTGGGTTGACTTGAGGAGAACCACTTGAAAATGGCTGGAGATAGTCAGTGCCCTTCAGGAATGTGCTAAACAAGCGCTCTCTGCTCTCCGCAGCTGCCTGTCTGGAGATCCTGGGCTCCAGCCAGGGCTGTGGGGGACTGTGGTTCCCTTGACCTGATTTAGATCCCGCCTAACTGCCCAAACTTACAGATGCGAACCAAGCAAAACATTGATGTGTCCTCATCCCAAAGGCAGAGGCTGACAATCAAAATCAGGCCACCACAGACGTGTGAACCGGTGTCTAATGGCTCACCCCTGCTGTGGGCAATCAGAAACCTTGGTATCTCTTTTTTAGAGATACCATATCTCTTCTGTCTTATCTTTCTTTCTTTCTTTTTTTTTCCTTTTTTCCCAAGAAAATACACATCTGAGATACAGTCCTGATACCTGCCTGCTTAAGAAAGGTGGATTAGTCATTGTATTCTCTATGTGCTGATCAACTCCTTTCTTCACACATTCACTTCTCAAGCTTGTGGGCTTTTCTTCTAGCACTCACCAGTGACCTCCCTCCATCCTGAGTTAGCTGATTGTTCTCGAGCTTTGGCCGTGCTGGTTAGGGATACTTTCTCACTCAAGTCAGAGGCTCCTCTGCTCAAGCACTGGGACTGTTAATACATATGAATACACTTTAGACCAGTCAGCACATGGAAAAGGAAGAGAGAGACCAATGCTGTGGTGTGCAGATGCAGTTATCACGCTTTCAGTAATTTGTTGGTGACTGGATGCACATAAAAATTTGAGTTGAGGACTTTCTTGCTGGATACTTCCAAGAATCTTTTCTGTACGGGTCACTCTTAACCACTCTTAATCTTTTTTTCTTGGATCTCACTGTTTCCTTAAAGCACATCCCTCCTCTCCTGTGCTTTTAACGGAGCTGCGTTCCATTGTATTATCCTACTGCGTTTGATTTTGGTTTGGGGTTTTGGTGGTTGTTTTTTTCGATACTCAGGCCCTTCAGTCTGGGGCCAATCTGCCAATACAGAGCCCCTGTTCTGCAGTTAATGAGTAATACTTGCTTGAGAACGAAAGCCAGACTGAAGTGCTCTTGACAAAACCCTGGATTAAAGGAGTTTTTCAGCAGCTTGTTAAGCAGCAGCATTTAGCGTGCAGATTCTCAACATGGTTTCTTCACACTCTCTACATCCTCCAGATCAAATCCCCTATCATTTGGATGCATCACTTGCCTTTTGCAAGACCCCGAAGTGATCTTTCACTACCAAATCTAATATTTTCTGCTCCCTTAGAGAAGGGATCGCACAGAAACAATTTGGTAAGATTCTTCCATGTTAAAAATCAGGTTTGCATTTCCACCTTTCCGTTTGTACTTCTAGTGAAATATCCAGCTTTGGCCA
This sequence comes from Columba livia, assembly GCF_036013475.1. Lineage (NCBI taxonomy): Eukaryota > Metazoa > Chordata > Aves > Columbiformes > Columbidae > Columba > Columba livia. The sequence continues at coordinate 16,515,650 of NC_088616.1, forward strand.
ATAGAAATTCCAGATTCCAGTATGTAAATGGTAATATTTATTTAGTTATCAATGTCAGCCTTTGTTTTTATAACCTTGTCTTGATCATTAACTTCCCATAGTTAATGGAGTTGCTCAAAACAGCTTCTAGTATCAGACAAGCATAGGAACATAACAGCTTGATCAATACCTTTCAGTGATAATTTTACTCCCAACCTGTGTTTTGAACATGAACCTTAAAAATATTTTATTGGCCAAGACAAACAGTGTCTGTGCACAGTTATGTTTTTACAGTATTTTAATTCCAGTGAATCAGTACAGTAAATATTGATACACTGTTTTGCCTTCAGTATTTTTGGACTTCTGTCAAATTAATTAAATAGTAAATAGCAGAGTGGAGATCTCAACACACTGTCCTGTTAAATGCGAAGCAAGATTAGAATGTCTGATAAAAAGGTCTTTATGCTTCTGCAAATAACGGAAGGACACGGTGTTATACCAGCCTTTGTTGGCATTTCCCATGCGGTTTTCTGAAGCGAACATTTACTTTGTGTTCTTTAACAGATGAGGAATCTTCACTGCTGTGAATGTGTGCAACATACTTTTACAATTATCTTTCCATCCCTGGTGTTTATTTTCTCCCTTTTCACTGCGATTCCTCCATTTTACAGGTTTGTTGTTTTGTTTGCTTGCAGAACTGAAAGAGACACCCGTAGGTTGCAAACCTCCATCTGTGGTGGTGTCTGCAGAGTTTGCAGCTGCTATTTATCTGCCTGCACATGGACCACTTTGCCTTTCTCTGGGATAACATTCAACCACACGCAGAGGGAGCTGTCCTATTATCCTCATTATTGTCCTTGCCCTATTAAAACCTCTTATGTCAACATGCACAGAACATAAAGCAGAGATGGTTTCTCTAGATACTGGCTATCTACCTCCTGGTCCTCTCCTGCTGGCCAAGCCACAGGTATGAGTTTGCTTCAGGGCCATGTTAGGAAACGTGTGCGCTTCCTCTGGGGCGCGAGCAGACGCTGCGGAGCTCTGACACCAGGGAAAGCGGCTGTGCCACAGCAAAACATGGCATCAACGCAGCAAAACATGTTTTCCGCAGCATTTTGCTTGCTCAGCATCGGCGCTGGCGGGGCAGCAAACCCCGCAGGCTGTTACAGGAGAAGTTCACACTTTCCAACCTGTTTATTGACTGCATTCCTGCCCCTGCGGGCATCTGCTTTGACGAAGGCATGTGACCAAGGAAGCAATTGAAATCCATCCTGTTGCATATTGGGTTTTCAAAGCCGATGCCCGGGATATCTCCATTTCTCTTTCACATTTCTCTGTGTATGTATTCTGTGCTTATCTCTTGTATTGATTGGCTTGAGAGATGGCAGAACTCCAGCTTTGGCTTTGCTGCTCTGACTTCACAAACTCGGAAGATTTAAGCACTTTGGTGCCAGGTTTCTGCAAACTTGCTTTTTTCCTGAAAGATTCAGTATGATTCAGCTTTTAGTGCAACTTGTGAGCAAAGCTGAATCCATATTGGTAATGAAGAATGAATTGGCTTTTATTGACAGATACTTAAGCTCACATTCATCACATCACAACGCTCCCAAGTCCAATTTGTTCATACAAACAGATTGAAAACTTGACCCAGATAGACTTCACCAGAAAGTTTGTTGTCACCAGGAACTGAAAACAAATCTCATGGAATATGAAACAGAGTTTTAAATAGATGAGAGACTGTTGGGTGTCTGGATCAGTAGAGGTTTGGTAATTGCATCTCAGTGTCCTGGATTATCCAGTTTCTGTGGAGGTTAGGATATTTGGAAAGCAATCTGCTTTGCAGAAAGTTTACAATAACTTCCATACAGGTATGCAGCAGGATACATACTCTGGTGGATCCAGGTCTCACATAGTAGTTCTCATTCAGACATACAGTTTGTTTATAAGCAGTAGGTATGTTCCCCTACAAAATCCTGCAGGTTTTAACCCACCCACCCCCAGTTCCTCCTGATTTGGAAGAGAAGCCTGTGATCCAAATTCAAGGGATATTTCCCCTTTCTCCCCTTGCACACAAGAGCTTCTTCCCCATTGTTCGGAGTGAGCAAGGCAAATACTTTTGCAGAGCCTGTTTGAACATGCATGTTTTTTCAGAAGGGAGCATAAAGCAATTTGACATGGTCTTGTTATTTTCTCTTGGAACGCTGGGTCTGTCTATACCTTTTTCTTTTGTCTTTTCTTCTCTTTCTTTTTCCACATGAACTAATTCAGGAGCGAGCGAGTCCTCCAGGAGAAGGAGGCACAGTGTGTGCTGGAGTGACCTTGGGGACCTTGCCTTTGTCACTGCCCTCGCCAGCTCTTGATAAACAGCAAGTGAAATGGATTTACAAGCTTGCAGAAGTAATTCCATTTTCTCTCATTTTATCAGCAGAGATGGAAAGCAGGTCTGTATCCCATCTCAGTCCAGGATCATCTGGAGCTGGACTGATAGTGTATAAAGACAGCAAAAGCAGCAGACTTATAAATTTACTGAGCTGTAACTTCTGCTGTGCGAGCTAGTAAGAGAGTTTATACTCAAAGAAGATAGAGATACAAAGACGTTTATTTTGACATTCCATTTCTTTAAAATACTCCCTGGTCCTGTACCAGATGCTGCATTTGGTGACATTTCTAGTTTAATGCTCGCTTTAAAAATCTCTCCTGGAAATACGACCTAGCAGGGCTAAATCCCAGGGCCCTTCCTGGGTCGAGGGAGGTGGGTGTGAGTGTGTCAACATCTCACTACCGACCCCGTGCAATGACATTCACCCAGATGGTCCTGAAATTTATTCCGCAGGTGATTTTTAACTTTTTCCCTCCTCCACTTATTTTTTTTTCCGTCTCGTCTGTATCTTCCTTCTGCAGCATTTGAGAAATTAAAGAAGGTCAGTGAACCCAACTTAGTGCTTTGCAGGCAGCCAACTGCACTTCTAAAACTCCGCCCAGGTATGTGCTTGACCACATTTGGCAGCGCTCGCTGCAAAAAAGGAGCTATTAAGCCTGGCTGAGGACCGGGACTGAATTGCCCTCTTAGCTCAGACTGTGGTTCCTGTGACTCAGGGTTAAGTGGAGGGGATGTCGAGCATTCCCGTTGAAAGTAAATTGTTAAGTTAGACATTTTGTCTTTGAACAGGACATGCTGCAGAGCTTTCCATTGAAAATATGAAGGTGAAGGGGACACTTAGTGCGATGTGTGGCTTCTACATGTGTTCATTCATGCACAGAAATTCAATTAGTACAATCCCTCCACAATGTAACCAAAGTCTCCCAACAGCAATGGCTTGTCTGACACATTACTGTGCAGATGAAGAATTGAGGATCACGTACAGTAAAGAGAAACATGTGTAAAGCAGCAAGAAAGGTCATTATTTCTAGGGAAAAAGAAAGCCTTGCTGGATTAACTAGCAAACTGTTGAAGCGCTAACAAATCAGTGTTACATCTACACCAGTCAGTTTTGCATTCATTGCTAAATGATTGGATTGAAAATTAATGAAAAAACATACCTATGAGTTTTATAGTGAGTTATTAATGTGGGGGCTTTGGGAAAACATTCCAACCTTTGCCTTCTAGACACATGGATTTAAATCTAGGGTTACTGTGCAATGGAAATTAATACTGTAACTTGTCCACTTGCTGCCTGAAAACACCAATTAAAAAACAAAAGACAAAACACAAACAATTAGTGCAATTTATGGTCTTTGTATGGCCGGGATGCTATTAATCCAAATTCGGGTAAGATGCAAAAGTAAAAAATGAGCAGCTATGTACCCAGCCAGGAAAAAACATGGACAGTATTGCATGGGAGGAAAATCTCCAGTTCTCTGCCCACTGCAGACTTGTGCATTCATGAGGTCCAGCGGGTGTTACAACACCAGGCGCAATGTCTCATCCGGTAGCAAGACAAAGGTGTTGTGGAGATTTGGAGTCCTTTCTTGGCTCTACAGAAGTCTTGGATGCCTTTGAAACAGAACAGCTGAGCTGGAGAGCAGAGGCCCTCAGGATCCTCCATCTCTTCCAAGTCATTGGACTGCAGGAGCTCTAGTGCTGGTGCAATTCAAATAATAGCAGTACATTAACTTGCAAGCAGAGATTTCTGATGCTGAGGTTAAGCTGACTTCCTTTCAGAAGCTTTAAAGCTTCACCACATCTTAAAAGGAAAACATATCACACAAGGGCTTGAGAGTTTTTGGTTAAAAGTTGCACCGTTTCTCTTCTTTTTTAACTTGGTTGTATTTAGAAGAGATACTTCTTAAGGAAGATAAGCTAACAAGTGTCAGGAGGTTCCAAGCTAGAAAAATACAAGTTGAAGAAGTGTGTATGGACCCTCATACGAGCCAGTTTGTACTTTCTGTAATAGCTAACGTCCTCGTGGTTTGGTGTATAAGTTCGTTTTTCTGTATAAATATGTACAATACTCTTTTGTTTGTTTGTTTTTCCTTCTGCAAAGAGCTCCAATTGCTATAACAGCTCTTCAAGGCTATAGTGAGTGTTAGTGTTCCTGTAAGGAAGCATCTCCTTACACAACTCCAAATTGGATTTCTGTTCCCTACTCTTGCTCCTTCCTGGCTTTCTAGCAGCAGGTAGGAGCCAAATATGCAGCAGATCTCTCCATCTGATGCTCAGTGGGATGTTACAGGGGGAGGAAATATTGACAATGGGATATGATACAGCTGGGGCCAGTGGTATGATGTTAAATGAATGTTTCCAGAGGCGTCAGAAGGTTGTATGTTAGGCCCGATTTTACCTGAATTCACAATGTTGTAGAATAGCCTCATTTTATTGTAGCAGAACTAGAGACCCTTCAGGCTAATGGCTTGCAGATGGCAATGGCCCCGGGGCTGTTGGCTGGGTATGTGCACATCATGGCCTTCAATGCACAAGTACGTGCCACCGCTTCGGTCAACGGTGGTGTTCTGGTCTTTCAGGTTGAACCATCCCCATGGAGCTGTTGTGTTGCTGCGGAGTTGGCAGAAACCAGATCCAGCATGAAACCAGCCCAGGAACCAGAGAATCAGAGCTGGCAGACTGAGTGTTTTCCCTCTGTTTCTGCCTTCCCGTTGCAAGCAATGGGTTGTGAGGGGGGGTGCAAAAATCCTTGGTTGTGGGCTTTATCGTAGAGGTAAATAAAAAGGCACTGTAGTGAAAGGTGAAGTCTGGTGCTGTGCTTTTGCTCCACTTTGAGCCTTTATTCTCATTTGTCTTATTGCTGCTGGATCCTGCATCAATCTGCCCCTCATCAGACAGATATTAAATGTAAATCTGGAGCAATCCTGGTCCCCAAGGAGCCCAGTGGGAATTTGCTTCTCTTCTAGCTGCTTCTCACCCCTAATGCGAAATTTGGGGAGTATTCATTTTCATGCTTCCCCTTTCAGTAACCACCTTTTTTTCACTGCCTGTCAGCAGAATCACACAGCACTCCTTTCTGATCCAAATTTCAGACATCTTGCCTTAAGACCCCAGGATTACATCAGCAATTAGAGCTTTAGAGACCTTTTGTCTTAAGTGATTATTACTGCAGAGTTTATTCTAAAACTTTATCTAGCCTTACCCAGCCCATATACATCTGGACTGCATTCCAGGAATGCCATTCCTGCTCCATTGTTTCTCTTGTGTTTGTATGTAACTATTCCAATCCAGAGATGCACTCACTTTTACATTGTAGACATGGTTTCAACTGGCACAGCAAACATTTTCCTACACTTATCTTTAAAAAAAAATATATGTAAGAGATAATCTAATCTTAAATTTAAAGTTTAACACAAATACAGGGAGAGATGACAACTTGTGAAACTATTTCTCTCTAAGACATGCTAACACGGGTGATAGGACAGAGTACACATTAGTTCTCAAATGGGGAAAAATGAATATTTAAGACCTACTTAAAGCTTTGCATTGCTGTTGACAGCAGTATTGTGTCTGAGGATGATCAAATAGAGCTCATTGAATAATTCATCAAGTGCATTTTGCAAAACTGTTCAAAATGTTTGTTTAAATTATTTATCCAGTTCTATGTGGTAAAACTCCGAGGAATGAGCCCTCCCTAAAACGCTGCAAATGTTTTACCCTATTTCCAAAACAGAATAAACTCCTTATAACAACTATAATAGCTTGATGCTATTTAACTTGCCTTTCGTACAACACCAGGTACTGAAAGGGAACGTGATCTATCACCACCGTTTATCATGCATGTCTCTGAAATGGACGCTTGGCCCAACTCAGGGGTGTAAGTGGGTAGGGGAAAGGTCTGGGTTAGCACATCTCAGGGTACGAATGAGTGAAGGAGCATCAGAGAACAGTTGCATTATCTCCGTAGTGCTCTCTGTGGGGCAGTGACTGATGAGCACGGCCAGCACAGAGGTCTGTTGTTCACCTCCAACTTTGCCCGTGACCTTGGCCAGTCACCTAGACCTACGGTCTCAGAAACACTGAGCAATCTGAGCCTGCTGGGTGCTCTCCAGAGACCTGGTTTCCAGGAGATGTAAAAAACCAAAACCACCGTGGACTGGCAGGTACCCAGGTGCATAACAAATGAGGTTCAGAGTTGGGAGGTCCCGTCCTCAGCCCCTGGTTGCACTTCTCTAATTTTCTGCTGATGCCCGGTGCATATTCAGAGAACTAACACCCTGAACTAACACCTGCAAGTAGCCTTCAATAGAAGAATGGGGAAGAACAGCATTAAAACATGACTGCAGGTCCACAGCTAGAAAAGCATAATGCACCTAAAACATTTCACCACCTCCCTCCTCAGGCCCCTTGTATCTGTATAACCTGAATTTAAAGTTTATTAAAATACAGGTGAGTGCAGTTGGCTTCCCAACACGATGCTTTGTTTAGCCCATCCTTACAGATCCCGTCTTAGTCTGGCAGAAGCCTTCATTTGCCATCACAGGGAAAAAACAACTCCCAGAAAGCTGAGTCAAACTGATCACAAAGTGCATATTAACTGGAACACACTGCTTATTTAAATCCTTTTAAAACACCACTGGATGTTCTTGCGAGTGAAAGAGAGGGCTATAAATATTTGCTGCAGAAAGAAACCAAAATAAGAATTAAATGTCTGAAATACAGCAAGCTCGTCAATTACATAATGAGCATCATCTTTGCAGTGAGTAATTCCAAAGGGTGACTTTTTTCCCTCTATTTCCCTTCTTTTCAGTTTCAGAATATACCTGCAATTGTACTATATTCTCTTCCCTTACACCTTGTGCCATACTTTCCCCTATGGCTACCAGAATGTGTGTCTCATTAAATCAAGAAAGCTCTGTAAATTACAGAGTTTGCATTAATAAGAGCTTTCCAGAGGTATTTAGTCCAATAGGAGTGGGGAGAATGTTACATACACTGATGAGGCAAGGTGCTTAGCTTTTTATTTTGAGTTGATACTTTAATATTCATCTTCATGACAATTTAATTAACATGAGCTCCCTTCCGAAAGGGTTGCAAGGCTATCCTTCCCATAGGACAAGCTGAACAGCAGATTGTGCAGTTCAAAAATAGTCATGTTTTATTCAATTTTTATGCAGCTAGATAGCTTACCAGAGAAATGTAGAAAAAGTTACATCTTCAGAACTTAACTACTCATGGTCAGCTTGTAAACCTCTCAATTTTCTGTTTCTGACCAGATTTCCTGCTGGTTCCACCTGTAAATGTCTCCCAGTTAACTTCTTTTGAAGTACTCGAGTACTCAATCCTACCTCAAATACTGGTGGTACGTACACCAAGAGGTGGTAGGAGATATTCTTTCAAGTAAAGATTTGCAGCTTATTCTCTGCCCTGGCATTAGACCAGACTTTGTGCAGCTCCCCTGGCAGGGCTGCAAGCTGGCCCAGGGCTTTCCCTGTCTCGCAGGCTCAGCTAAGCCGTGCCTGGCGAGCGGGTCTTAACACACCACATTGTACCGCGTCCCATCAGAAAGGGAAACGAACTGCACTGGGGATGATTTCACCTCTCTGCCAAGATCTGCTGTGCTTGGGGCTCGTACCCAGGTGTCCCCCCTGTAAACACATGGGACAGTTTTGCTCCTTGGGATTAAATGGTAAATAATTAAATTCTTTCCTTTATACTAAAACTCCCAGGCTTCACCCACACCACAGAGCAGCTCTGTATTTTTGCTGTCCTCCCACTCACGTCAGCCCCGTAGTGGAATAATTTATAAGTACTACACTGTCACAAAAACCCAAAAAGTTTGTATCACCCTTAGAAAAGCAATAGTACCATTGTTGCTTAAAGTGCCTTAAAGATCCATTAATTTCTGATTTGCCCTTCAAAGCTGTGTGAACTGGATCTATAGTATTTTGCTACAGGATATTTTTCCCATGTTCATTTGGCTCTTGTCTTACATAGAGGCACAGGAAACAGGCTGGAAGGGACCTCAAGAAGTCGTCTAGTTCATCCCTCTGCGCTGGGGGAGGATCACTCATTCTCTGTGCTCTGCTAGCAGTTTAAAAACCTCCAATAAATGGGAACTTCTCCGCTTCCCTGGGCAACCTCTTCCAGTGCTGGTTATCCTTACCCTGGACAGTTTTCCTGATGCCTGAGCAGAATGTCCCTTGCTCATTAATGTTTCTTCTTGTCCCATCCATAATGGAAAAGGACAAGAATTTTTGTCTTCCCTCCCTACAGCTCTCACATACTTGAAGACTTTATGTCTCCTTCTCTAGACTAAACAGTCCTTGAACTTCAGTGGTCCTTGTTTTCAAGACCTTTGGTCACCCCTGCTGTCCTCTGGCCTCACGCCAATGGCCCACTTCTTAAACCCTAGTGCCAAAAGGGAATGAAATCTCCCAGCTGAGGCCTTCCCAGCACGATGTGGATGGAAATGAATCTGTGTGTGTTAGAGACAAGACTCTGGGGTATTACATCTCACGAGTGCATTTGCGCATTTGTTGTAGCAGCATGGACGTTTCTGACCCGTGTCTAACTTGTTATCCACTATAAACCTCAGGTCCTTGTATGCAGAACTGTTATGTCAATTGTCAGTCACAGCCTGTGTTTGTGCAATCAATTACTTATACCTAATTGCAGAAAATGCTATTTGTTCTTATTGACTTTCATCCTTTCTTGGCCATTTCCCCAATCTGTAAGCTCTTTATGAATTTCCACTGCATTGCAAACCTTCTAGCTTGATGCCATCTCCATATTTGATAAGCGTGGTAGCCAGTCAACTGTATGAGTTACTATTTAAAACACCAGACCAGTAACAGGCTTGTAGAACCTCCTAACCCTTACACTTCCCTTCTAAGAGTGATCTGTAGATAGGTCTTCCTGAGACCAGTTTTTCACACTTTGCATTCCCGTCTTGCATAAGTTTGTTTTCAATCTGTTTCCTAAACTCGCTGATCAGAATACCGCAAGACAGTGTTCAAATTTCACTAAGGTCAAGGTATATCAAACAGCCTGAAAGATTTAAATATCTTATTTTTATTATTTCTGTAGGATACATGATGATTTTTGGCCCTAAAATTACTCTTCTGCGCCCAGACCAAAAGCCTGGTCCCCAGGGTGACGAGTTTGCCAAGCTGCATAAAGATGAACTTTAATATAATTCTGCTGCAATCTTAACATTTTAAATCCACACATTTAATAGAAGTATCGCCAATCTGTCCTTCCTGAAGATAAACAGTTTTCCTCATTAAGGGTATCATTGACATACTGAAACGAACCCTCCCTTCCCTCCTTGCTCAACACAGACACATATAAGGGGTCAGTTCACAGTTGTCCATGAGCGCTGGAAACTCTCCCTGGCATGGGCTCCTACATATTGCAGGGTCCAGAGGGACATGGACACGTGAGTTTAGGGAGAAGCTCTGCTGATCCATAGCAACTGAAAAATATAAAGGTGAAAGCCATCTCACAGCCAGCTTCCCAGCTGAAGAGATTAATTGCACTCAGTGAGGCTTATTTGATTGCTTGGTCCCATGAGTAATGATGGTTTTCCTGAAGACTAAAGAGAGTAATACAGAAAAGCCAGAAAGAAATATGGAGAGATATTAAAACGTAACTATGAAAGAGAGAAAAATGTATATGAAACCACAAGGCATGTAATTAACTTCGCATGGGACTAGATTTGTTTGCTTAATTATTCCATGCAGCTTCATAAAGCTCTGAAGGAAGTTCATAAGTGGCTTTTTAAAAAAACAGAATTCACTAACAAAAAAAGTGATTAAATTTGTGAATGAAAATCTTGGTCTTCTTAAGGTCAATGACTCCTCTTGGTTCATTCATACTGGGATCTCTCTTCATGCTTAGTGTGGAGTCCTTGATGCTTTGGGAATGATTCACAGGGCTTAATTTAAGACTTCAAGCCTAGCTACCTTAGGTACCTGAATTGCTCTCTGGAGGTTGCATTGACACTATAGGGAGCTTAGCCTTGAGTTAGACCTAAAGTTAGACTGTGTCAATGCTCTCTTCTGTGTGTACAAATCTTAAAAGAAAAAATACTCTGCAACAGACAAATGCCTCTGTGAGATTTTGCATTCCTCAGAGAGGTGACACTGTAAACAGGAAAACAGGGAGGCAACTCACGTTTCCATAGATATGGTCAATGTCAAATGCCTTCTAGAAGGTGTTATATATAGTTTTGTTACCTCTTGGGAAAATAAAAATCATGAAAAAGAAGCTTAATTTGACAAGCCAAGTAGTCTCAATAGATGTCACACATTTTATACAACTCTGCCAACTGTGGTTTGCATGTGGGAGTCTTTGACTTTCTCTGCAGTCTTTATGTCCTTTAGCAGCAGGACACCTTACACACGGGTGATGCTGTGAGCACCTGGAAGTGGTAATGGTTGGGGAGCACCCAGTGAAACGAGCCTGCCTGGGAAATCTGCCACTAAATATTAGAACGCTGCCCTGGAAATTAAGCAAAATTAGTGACGTTGCTTAGGATGAAGGCAGAAAGGAGCATGGTCTTAGGAGCTATCTTACAGAGTAGAGAAGACCTTAAGCAAAGAGAAATGAGGCTGAGGGAGGGCTGATTTGATGGGAAAGCCCTGTGCAGGTGGAGAGACAGCAAACACCCTTGAGGACTCTGACCAAGGAATGCTAAGGAGCGATTAAGAAACTCGGGGCTTGCAGCTGCACTGGGGAGTTTGGATGTTTTGTTAGATCTGCATATTTCTTTCAGTGTCTGGCTTGCAGCAGAATTGTGTTACAGAGTCCAGGTGTTATGTGCTTCAGCTGTTACCTGCATCTGGACAGGTGAGCTGTGAGCCAGGGAGTCCGCAGCACCCCAGACCTGCCAAAGGACGGTGACTGGCACATGGGTGTGTGGAAGGAGGGGCTGTCACTGGGCTCGGTGTGGCACCTTTGTTGTAACTTCTCCCAAGGGCAATGGAGCCTGTTGCAGAGGTAACGCTAGAGAGATCCAGTGAGCATATCTCTACAGTCACTGCATTGCTGGTCTCAATGTTGAAACCATCAGACAGTGGTCCAGCCTGCTATTAGAAAGGGAGACTGGCCCTGAAATAATGCACAGGTTTAGAGCAACGAGCAGTGGATCCCATCCCCACTAATCTCTGTGCAAACGGGGCACTAACAAACCCCCTCTTATTCATAGTAAAAAAAGAAAAAGTCATCTCTCCTACTCAAAGGCCGGACGTGCTCGTAGGCACACAAGGAGAAGGGAAGGTCCAAAGGACGCAACACCAGCGCCGCCCAAATGAGCATCAGCACAGCAAGAGATCCATCGTGCTGCCGGCCGCCCTGAAACCCGCTGTCAGGGACTGCTCATCCAGAATAACGTCTTGGCAGCAGGCTGTCTGAGTTGTCAACGCTTCTCCTTGCTGGGGCCGAGGTTACTCAAATCTGCCCTTGCCCCATTTTTCATACCAAGATCAACTTCTCTCTCCCTTCCCCTTTCCCTCCTGCCTGCGCGCGGGGTGAACGCGGTCAGGATCTCTTGCTGGAAAGCCCCAGCTGGGTCACTGGTAGCTGACCAGAGTGGCATCCTGGTGATGGCCAGGAACATGAGATGGGCAGGAGGAAGGCTTCACTTCTAACTTCCCACTGAAGCTGTGGTGAATTTTGTCCCCTGACTAGGAGCGCAGGATCAAGTCCTGCGAGAGACAAGGAGGTTGTGTGATGTAGTTTAAGGTTAAGAAATAAAAAAAAAAGAATGACAAGCCTAATTCATGCTCTTCCAAAATTATTATTATTTTTCAGCTGGGGTAGGAGGAGACAGGATGTGGTAGAAAAACATTTACAGGAGTTTGGCATGTAAAAACCTGAATGATGGATTAACAGCTTATGCCAGATTTTACCTGCCTTTAAGCAGGTAACATTTCTTAAAGCTCAACAAGCTCCTGCTTGCCTAGAGCTATACTTTTCCTCCCCAGACTAGTGAAGCTAAAGAACCTTGTGCAGCTTTCATTAGCTCCAACTTTCAAATGTTTTCTTCTGTATGTTTAATTTCACTTGGGGAAGCGGTGGCGCTTGGAAAAGATATATCTAAATGAGGAGCCTTTTTCCTGCGGGTTTGGCTCTGGGCGCTATTAGTGGGAGGACCTGAGCAGCCTGGGACGCGCAGCCGGCAGAGTCGCATGCACACAATCACAAGGCTAAGGGCAGGAGCTGGAATGCAGGGGATAAAGCAGAATGTAAATCCATTCAGGGCAGTAATTTAAGGTGTGGGAGGTCTCCTCTTATGCATAGAAAGGTCCTGTCAGTAAACGAAGCAGGAATCTTTAGCCTGTAAAACAGAGCTGCCTTTGGAATCTCTGGTTTCCCTCTGCATTGTACGCCTGAAAAAGAAATATAAAGCAGCTCTTCTTCCCCTCCCCACTTTTGCAGATTGTCTACAAAACAGATCAGGATTGCAAATGGCTACTGTATGTGTTGGTAACAGCACAGCCTTTCCCACTGCTTTGGAAGTAAATAGTTCCTTTTCAGCCTTTTTTTGGCATGTCTCGTGGTATCTCTCATAGGAATGGAAGTTTATCCTCCATGTCTTGCCTAATTTTCCCCTACATGATTTTAGTTTTCCCACGGTAAGATTAAGCTATTCTATATACCATCAGCCCCATAATAGTCAGTGAACTTTAAGTGAACTCTAACATCTAGACTCAAGTCATTGCATTATCCTAATAAGTTCATTGGATAGCTGAGTATTTTAATAATAATCTCCCTGCTAAATGCCTATATACACTGCACAGACTTTCATACAAACGGCTCTCTCCTTGGAGCACGGGGCGCCTGAAAAGGCCAACTCGTTCTGAATGTGGCACAAAGTGATTTAGTAATATAACCCGGGAGTAAAGTGGAATTTGTCATCTGAATGAAAAATCCAAATGTGAGTAACTCCAGCCTTTAAGGGCCTGGAAAACTGGACCTGGATAAGCAAGAGCAGGGTCTGGGCTCCGGTGGGGTGAGGGAGTGCAAGCAGCAATTCTTACATCATGGGTTCAAGGACGTTTCCCTTCCCTCCCATTCTGCAAGCCATCTATTTGGCATCCTTTCCTTCTCATTCTATAAGTAGATGTTGGTGCCCTCTATTTCTGAGCAACATTTAAAATCCTGATTAAGTAAAAAACTAAAATAAAGAAGTATCTTCCGGTTTTTGACAGCTTAGGCGCTTTCTTCTGGGGGTGTGATAGCTACTGAGACTCTGCACTGACACAGTTCTGCAAACAAGGCTCCTTTATGAGTTGGCTTATGCAAGAAGTGAAGAGTTTATCTCAGTGTTTCCGTGTGGTAAACAGGACAGTTTCCCACCACCACCACCACTTGCGCCTTCCATTCCTCTAGTCCAGATGGAGTAAGACAACGGGTGGAAACACAGAGGACCCAGGCCTGGTTCTCAGTATGCTCTTTGTGCTCTCGTTGCAGAAAAGATGGTTTGAGACATGACCTTCTATACTATCTTGGCCCAAGCTAAATACTTTCACAAGAGGCAAACGAGCAGGTCTGGAGAGTTGGCAGTGCCGTTTGACCCGAGCTGCCCATGCAATGTGGGGAGCTCCAGCAGCAACCGATCCTCCTCCAAGATGGGTGGGCACACACCAAACCCCACCTCTTAATAAGCAAGTTTGAAGATAAGGTCCTTTGTTTTGCCTTTAGAAACTTCCAATATGGCCTCCAGTATGGCATCCAGCTACATAAAGAACACAATCTCTGCAAACGTGGAAGGTTGCATTTCAGCCAGCCAAGCAGTGGTATTATTTTATAAATATTTTGGAAAAGCCCAAAACTTAGATAAAGGTCCAGAAAGCTATTTGGGCTTGATCCAAGACCTATTTAAGCCAATGGGATTTTTTTTTGTACTGGTTTGAAGGGGCTTTGGATCTGGTCATCTGCGACAGCTACTACAAACCGGCTTGTGAATGAAAGTTGGATGAAGAATTTCCTGCTGCCCCATTTTGTTGAAGCAGCAAAGGAGGGAACACTGCGTTTAAAGAGATAACTATATTAAAACCCACTTGGCTTCAGATGAAAGACGGCACAAGCCTATCATTTTAATTATGTGCAGGACTTAGCAATCGCACTGAAACATTGGCAGAAGCTGAACTTGCACAAAATAACAAGAATATCTTTACCACTAAAATGCAATTTAAACAGATACTGTGCAAGGAGGTAAAAAAGGTTAGGCAGCACAATTACAGAAAACATGGGAGTTCTTCCTGAAATTAAACAATACATCTATAGAAATTTAGTTGAAGACCACCATTCATGCTCATTCTTGGGTGGAATAAAGAAGTCTGCCTCCTTCAGTTCTCACAGGATATGGGCTCGTGTTGGTTTGTGATGATGAGCAACAATATCTGGCATTTAGTTTATATGTATTTCTTGCCCCATGATTCCTCATGTGAAGTTCTTGATTTGCCTTCATAGTTACTGGTTTTATGTAGTCTAGAAGGAAGAAACAGTCCATGGAAGGATCTATGTTTTCCACTGGAGGCAACAGGAGAATTGGTCAAGACACAGTAGATGTTCTCCATTATTTACCTGAAGAAAGGCCTCATTCCCCCAGTTCCTTGCAGCTCCATGTCACCAGTCCACACATATCCATCCCCTAAAAACTCCTGCTGAGTTTGGATCTCAGTACAGCTGGGTCTGGGCTTGGTGGAAGTTCAAATCTTTTGAGTGAACATGGATCCAGTTTGGAGAAAAACTCCTGCTTGTTAGTAGGCTCACAACCCAAAATCCCTTTGCAGCATAGATTGGACCTTATCATGCACAGAGCTTAGGCCATTTTATTCTAATGGAAGCTTTAGGTTTTTGGCAGTTTATTTCAATCTGTCTCCTTTGATTACTGGCTTGAGCCATTCAGAACTGCAGAGATCTGGTTTATGCCCACAGGGGGCCACGGCATGGGAGTATTTCTCTAGAGAAGAATCTCTCTGCACAACCGTGTAAATAAACATCAACAGAAGTAGGACAGATGACAGTTTAAAAACATGCCACATCCTTGCAGTTCCAGCTCGTGGACAATACAGAAGTGCAACCACAGCTTCTCTTGTGCTGGATCAAGAAGATAAAAGGTTGCTTATGGGTTAATCTTAGAAAGTCTGAATGACGTTATCTTGAACACCCTTTCAGATGTGGCTTCTCCACCATTGCTGCTGCTCCATCTCCGGGCAGCTGTGCTTGGGCGAGTGTCCCCATGCCATGTGTCACTGCTGCCCTGTGTCACCTACCAGGCAAGGCTTGAGTTGCACGAGGGTGCATTGTTCCTCCTTTCCTGTAATGGGGTCCAGGAGGAAAGGGAGGAAGTGACTAACATGGCTTGGTGCACTCCAGCTAAAAGTTTCAGAGCTTAGGAAGCCAAGAATTGCCATTTTGGGTAGTTCCAGCTCTCACAGACCATATAGAGCCATATCGTGTTCCTGAGAGCGGGTGGATGCTCAAGAGGGACTAGAAGCAGTGTATCTTTAGGGAGATGTGTCCCTGTGTATATTCTCCTGTGTGCAAGAGCAACTGTGGTTTCCTGAGCTGGAGGGCGCTGAGGTTCAGGTCTCTGTGAGTGTAGGGCCAGCAAACCCCGTGAGGAATCCTGGACGGGTGCATTGTTCTAAGCAGTCTGGAACAGGAAAGCCAACAACTTTCCTGGAATTAAAATGTAAATGAACACATTGGTTATAAAAGATACTTCCCGAGATAAGTCACTTGTAAAGGATAGAGAAGTTTATGACATATAAGGCAATCTGTACTGAGGCAGCTGTGAGAAATGCAATTAGCTAATTGGCGATGTTTCTCCTAATTGCTACTTTAGTAGACGAGCTATACCAGTTAGAAAGGACATGGTGCTTGGCTGAGAACAAACTGGATCATCCCCAAGAGAGTTATTTAGGGTAGGAAGTAGGAGTTCCCCCGTCTCCAGTGTCATTATATGTTTAGAGCTGAGCCTGTTATGAACCATAGCGGGGCAAAGCTGATCCTCCGCTCGTTCTTTGCCCCCTGGGGAAGGCACCAGTGTCTGGGCACAGGGGTAAAGCACGTTGTCATCCTCCAAAGGGAACAAGTCAGGAGAAGACAAGGAGAAAACATCCAGAATTTGGAAGCAAAGGTTGCTTTTAATCCATATTTAACCTGGATTTCCTCCTATCAGGGAATATTCTTGTCTTCAATGAGTGTGCTTTTCCCAGTGCCTGTCTATCCCCTAGACTGCAGCTCAGACTACATACCTAAGCTGAGAAGTGGTATTAAAGTGTTCCTTGCAATAATTCACCAGGGAGGTTTCTGTGCGGTAGGCATCAAAAGGGAACATTCAAAGGCACCAACAGGAAGATAGCTGATCTCTAGGCTATTTTATTGCTTGTAAAACTTTATTGGAAGTAGAAAGAGGAGGGATAGATAATGTTTTCACTGTGAAATCACAGAACATTATCTTAGTGTCAAAACAAAAATGAGTTCACTTCTCCAAAGATTAACACTTGGTACCAGCTGGAGCAGTATCTGGCACCTCAGGAGGATATTAGTACTTTGATTTTTCAGTTGAAGAATTCCCTTTTAAATAGTGTCTTCTGGAATTTGCAGACCACCTATGTCTGGAATGCTTGCACACAAGTTATAAATAAAATTATTTGCTAAAAATATTTCCTAGTACAAACAGACTGGGTTTACCAATATAAATATACTATATGTATTCACACATATTTTAAACTGGTGACTGTGGTTCTTTTAACATTTGCTTGCAAGAAAACATGGCGTGAGCACATTATGTATTTCTAAGTTTTTCTTAGTGTGCAGTGACAGTTAAACACTGGGACACTAACGAAATAATGAGTTTTAATCCCCCTTTAGTTTATCTATTCACATACTTATGGTGCTATCTAAGGCAAAGATGCTTTATCAGAGGAGCCCACATCTAATGAGATATGACCCACGTGCTTTTTCAAAGTATTGAACTGAAAATGGAGAGCAAAGGAAAAGCAGAGTGGTGCATATGGATTTTTCTTTCACAAAAGAATGCCACACATTATTTCCTTAATTTGCTGAAACAGGTTACATTGCATATCAAATTAATTCTCATGGTTTTGTGAGAAACCATTCCTTCTTTTCAGATAGGAAAAAAATTCCAATGTGTAGCTGCTTTTCTTCTTGAAACTTGTTAAAATGAAGTTGTTGGAGAGATAATAGCACATGTACAAAGTCGTGGGTTTTTTCTTTTCCATTAATTTTCTCCTTTGTCCTGTCTTGCTTGAGCCTGTATCTCCAGCCTTGCAGGGACTCTAAGGAGCACCATTGACTTTACTCAGGGGAAGCTCCGCTGACTATAGATGGGTCCCTGTGTAGCCACGAGTAATTATAAAAGAAAAGCTTAAAAATGATCAGTACTCTGTGGTAATGCTCTCAAGCTTTGCGAGAACCTGTGGTCCAAAAGGTGTATGGTCAGGGTTTCCATCCCATATCCCCGCATTTCTAACTCAACCACTACACTCTGCATCTGCAGAACGGACTCGATGGGACGCCTGCCCTGGAGCACGTTTCTTCCCTAAATGGGAATCCTTTCAGCCAGCGTTTTGTGCCTTTCCCCCACTTCACTAAGCAATGATCTTTTAAAAAATACCCCTAATTTTATTTGCCTTGTGCACACAATAAAACAGTCAAAGATTCATTTATTTCTGATTAAAGCGGTGGATACTGGAGGCAACACAGCTCTCCTGGTTTCCACTGGCTGAGAATCTGGCTTGACACAATCACATTGCACATGCCAATAGAACTGAAAGGTGATCAGATGTTTTATTCCAACCACTGTGCATTTTCTTTTCCTGGAGGAATTTTGCAATGTGTGATTTTTTAAAATGACTCTTGTATGTAATTAGTATAGCAATGAATATTTTCTGAACTGTAGGTCTTCCTCTCATTTTGATTTTCTGGTCAAGTCATAGCAAACAACACAGCATCAGAAGGAAGTTATTGCAACAAAACCAGAATCAATGTCCATAAAATAATACCAATATCATTCACTAGGAGCACAGTTGCATAGGAATTTCCTCCTAAATCTTGAAAAGAAATGTATTTGTAAGAAAACAGAGGACTCAAAATTGAATTTAAACATTTTTATAGAGGACTTTTAGAGTAATAATAAAAACACTATTAGTTTAAGAAATCTGAGTCAGCTCCTTATATGATTAAAATTCATTCAACATACACAGCGTGCCTTACTGCAAAGGAAAATGATCCTTACTACATTACATGTTAGTTTTCACTTGGAAAGAGACAAAAGAAGTTGATGGCAAAGCATATATATTGTAGCAATGCACACACACAGCCCCACTGTACATAGTTCAAAGGGCAACAGTTGCTCTGATTTATGCGGCAAGTTCACTGGTCTGGTCTCTGTAGGGAGAAGAAAACAAACAAAATGTGCCATGTTTCAGAAATAACGTAGATCTCATAGACCGTGATAGAAAAGCAGCTACTAACTCCATGTAGCAAAAAGTGTGTGGGACGCATGAGCCTGGTGGGACAGCCCTGTCACCCTTGGGTGGCCGTGACCCACGTGGTGGGTCAGACCAAAAGGACCATCTTGCCCACCGTTGTGTCCTGCAAGGGGAGAGCAGAGCATTGTCCTTGCCCAGTCCTCCTGCAGGTTTTGGCTGGGCTTTGGTTTGGGATGGCAGGACTGCAGACAGCACGTGAACCTTTGTGTTTACAGCCACCAGTGGACAGATTCTCTCTGAGCTTACTGAATTATTTTCAGAGTCTACAGCTTGGTGTGGCACTAGAGACTTGTTTCTTTATTTGATTATTAGTGCAGAGAAACTATGTGTATACCAAATTTTTGGCTGATCCAAGGGAAACAGCTCCTGAGCTGTAATTTGTCTCTTCATGATTTAAACAGGACACAAGTAGCTCTGAAACTAAACACTGCAAAGATTTCCCTGGACGGCATTTTCAAGATACCTCCAGCTGTGAACATCCAGTGACTTATGTATGAAGAGAATAAAATGTATGTGCCCGTAAGAGATGAGATAAACCCTGATGTTGCTTTGGATAGGCTCTTGGGCAGGGTGGTCAAATTGCTGAGCTTTGTGTTGAGAAGCCAGGAGGTGACAGGCAGCTCCATGAAGCCAAAGCAGGAGTCCACACCTCAGCTTGGACACTTCTGTAGCTTCAACGGTCTCAACCCCGATGGGATCTATGCTAGGTTCTCATAACCAAGCTCCATTTGATCTCGGCTTTCATTGATGTCTGGCAAACAAAATGGTTCCTTTTCCATTAGCTAAATCTGGGAAAAAAACAACAAGAAAACAACCAACCAACCAGAAAAACCAATTTTGAGTTATAGGCAAAGATAGATACAGAGAAAATACATAAAGAAAGTTTGTTTTCCAGAATGTTATATACTATTTGGGCATGCAGAGAGCTTCATTTTCCCTTCTGAGCCATTAAAATCCATTAGGTCAAGATCTCAGGGTCTAAAAGCTGTAAGTAACGAGGCATTGACCGAAACAAACCATTTTGCTGCTGTGTCTATTGTGTCAGCAACATTCACGTTAATGCAGAGGGACCCACCAGAAAAGCTGATACGGTCAATAAGTCATGAACTAAAATACTTTCTTCTTCCATAATTGCTCCTTTATGTTAGGAATTTGCATTTTAATAACTCCCTAATTATTTATTTACTCAGTATGGTCCATGGTATGCAATTTAAGGTGTTTTAACTGCATGTTTAATTGACTGTGCATAATAACTATTGGTGAAATATATGTAATTAAGAAGACTATAAAATGCCTATTATATGTAAGTAATACTTACTCTTCTATTTCAGGGCTCTTTTTAAGGAAGATTGCAAAAGTAATTAAAAGCCTAATCTAAGTTAATCACAAGAATTTATACATTTTTTAGGATCTTCATTTGCAAAACAGAGGTAAAACAAGACCTTCAAGAACTAAATCACTTTGATCTCTGTTCACGTCATGGTGCCTCTTTTCCACGAGCCATTCTGACGGGCTTGGGTCGTCAGTCTGGACTTTATCCTTAACTGACTGTCCTTGTTATCGTAGTCTTAATCCAAGCTTTTAATACTACCTGAAATGCACTTACTTGTGGTTGAATTAATAACAACTGTGAACTCCTTGGTATTAGATGTATTCTACCTTAGCGCTTCTTTAGTGTCTGGAAATTTCAGTTCCTGGCGTCAAGGGCTCTAGGAACTTCCACAGCTCCTAGAAATAGCTGTGACCTGCTTTCCATCTTTTCAGGCTAACCCAAGCTCCTAGGAACAGAACGCTATTGAAGCACGAGCCGTTTTAGTGCTTACTGCTTGGTAACTTCATTTTTCCCGTTTAATTACAGGCTTCATGTTTAGAGTAGGAAGAATGACATCTTGTAAAGGCACCTTTTCATGTGTGGACAGACCATAAAAATGTAGGTAGGGGCTTCTTGTCCCCAGTGGGTGCCCCTGTGGCATTCGGGGTTGTCTCGCTGCTCTGTTATCAAGCGGATCTGTTTGGAAAAAAAAGAAAGAAAAACAAAACTAAAGTACAACCAACTCCTACTTGGCCACCTCAGACCAGACACTATTTGGTTGTGTGGGACCAAATGTCAAGCAAGACAAAGGCGGCAAGTATACAGTGAGTTAGACTATTGTGGAGAAAGAGCAGGATTAAAACCAGTGTGGACAATAGTGACATTTCTGTCGGTCCAGTGGGTGCAACACACCCACTTGCTTATTCTGAAAACCTTGTGGGGTGCAAGCTCTGGTAGTTAGCACGCCTGCTATTAAAATGCACTACTGAGCCATTAGCTTGCTTATTCTTAATAACTGCAATTTTGTGAGTCAATCTAGATGAAAATAGTTTAATTAAAAGTTGCCCTAATTAGTACAATTATTGCACCAAATAAAGAGGATAACATGCTGATGTTCCTCTGAAGCACACTTCTTTTTCACCTCTCCCCTTCTATTGAAAGATTTAGCATCTGGCTGACTCAGTAAACTACTGATTCATTAGTTTATGCTTGGGGGATGAGAAAGTTACTTTCAGTAGAATTAAACCTACAACCTACTGATGTAAGAGACTCCTTGTGAGGTTCCTCATACTGTAAATCAATCAATTTCTCCCAGTTCAAGGCTTTGGAGGACCAGCTAAACTTGTCTTTGTACCATGAGGGCTCAAGAATTGTTTCTTTTTCTTCCAGATAGTGTAGATGGTTCTTGTTGTAAGACAGCTGAGGTGAGGAGCTGTGGTAGAATGGATGTACAGGATATGAAAGCTAATAAAAACTCTTTTTTTACACAGGACCATGAACTACCTGGTAATACAAGATCAACTGTGCAGACAGACGGGGAGATTCCTGCTCCAATCACATTGATTCTTTTAAAAAATATTTATTTCTGTATTTATATCATGGTATCAGCATCTTCTTATTTAGCTTTACACTATAAAGGTATTCATTATACTAATCCCATTAGGTAGATAATATCAGTGCCAGCTTTTCTGGGAGAGCTAATCACCACTTCTATTGTTCCCTTCCTTTTGATTGCTTAGGAGACAAGAAGTAGACAGCTCTTCCAGCCAGTTGACTCAGCCACTGAAATTTAAGACCTAATTAGATCCTCACACCTCTGGTCCAAAGCAACTTGGAAGTATTAAACCACTAAGGCACTTAAGCTGATGCCTAACTTGAAGTGTGCTCTTGCTTTGCAACGAGAGTTCACCTACAACAACACAAATACAACACAAGCAAGGGATCTGCTTGTAACAGAGCTGTTACTTGACGAGGTAAGAGTTCAAGCCTGTAGAGTGGTTGGGATCTGTCTAGTTTGGATTTCCTCTCCTGTGCACAAAAATACTGCTTCCATTTCTGCTTGTTTCTTTTGCCCTGACCATTTATGTGAGTCACTTAGGCTCATCAAGAAAACACCTACTCAATTAAAGTTGAATGCCTGTGGTTCATAACGAAATATATAAATTTTACAGAAGATATTTCAAAAATTGCAATCAAGTTCCAACTTTCCCCGAAGTTCAGTTTCCCAGTAAGGTCATAGCAATTGTTTAGTCTGGGATTAAGATTTGTAAAGGCTCCTAAAAGTGCTGGCCTAAGGCCGAAAATGGCCAGGTGCTGCTGGAGACCTTGGGCAAGTGCTTCGGAAACCATTTTGATGCAGAGACTTTTAGCAGGAGGATTGCGGGAGATGGAGTGGGTGGCTTTGGCTCAGTCTTTCTCTGAAATGGCCCGACAGAGCTGTATTCACAGTGTATCTATTACACCTTTGTTACCTACTGATGAGAGATAAAACTAAAGTTTTGACCACTGCCTCAATACCCCCGTTCTCCTCGGAGCCTCATGTCTGATGTACCTCGAAGGAGGAATCTCTTTGAAGATCCATCAGTGAAGAAAGCTGTGGCACTTCTTATCATGGCTGGGCTCCGTTTCCAAGGCAAGAGAAATTCCAGTGAAACCTCAAGATCCATCAAGGTGGTTTAGCTCTTATTCATCACCCTCTTGGCATCCAGGCTTGGAATTCTTAGCACCATTAGTGCTGGAGAAACAATTTCCATCCTCCTCAGCTTCACTCACAGCCCATAGTAGAGGGTATGTCTTGATGATCGAGAAAGGAGGGTTCGCTAAAAGCTCCCCTATTTATAGCTGTGGTGAAATATCCTCAGCTTGTGATTTCATGGAACATGAATGTCTGTTTGCTGCATGGCAGAGCCAGAACAATTAATACAGAGATCCACAATAAAAAACTGAATAGAGAGAACACACAACTTGAACTACTGTGGCAGAAGTAATGTCTCACGCGCTAGTGATGTGCCGTCAGTCAGGGGGAATGCCTTTTAACATTTTAACATTGAAATCCTAAGTAATTCCATTTTTCTGTAAATTCGCTGCCTTCTGGTATGTTATTAAGTGATTCAGTAGAGATCTGTTAAATGCACAACCTCCCTGCACAAAGCATACATTCTTTCACCAGATTTCTGCCTTTAACCCGTGCTTCCCTTCGACACTTGCATGATCCACAGTTGACAACCACGATTTCACAGACTTGGTTGAAACACTTCAGTGGGACAAATCACGCTATTTACTCCCTGCCATCCTCACAACACAGGTTTACCACGAGAGCCTCCATTGCTTTCAGTCTGAAATGTGCCTTTGCTTTCCTGCAGATCCTGATGAACTTGGACTCATTTCATAAGATGCACCTAGAGATTTCACTCCAAAAGAACAAACTGCTGACAAAAGGTAAGGATTGAGATTTGCTCACCCATGGTAGGTGACAACAATGGTAGAAAAAGATAAAGATTAGGCAGATGACAGGACTGAGCTGCATTTCATTCCCACTGGGGTATGGTGGAGTCAGCATTCAGAAAAAATGCAAGATAATTGTCATGAGGAAAACTGACATTAGCTCAGTTTATTCAGTTTTGCTTACAAAATACTGTAGCAGATGCTAGAGGTGTCACTTCAGCTCAGATTTAAGTGGGTCACAAGGGTTTACAGACACCTGGGTTCAGGAATATTGCTGTAGCCTATCTGAACACAATAATATAGCGTAGAGCAGAGCACAGCCTTACCTAAACCTGAGGGTTTGGGTTGAGCTGTGCTGAAAGTAAATGCCAGACTCACTATATTGATCTAGGATTAGCTTTGCCACAAAGATAAAAAGGTCTTGGATCCGGGATGGGTCAATTAACATCAACTCAAGTATCTGCCAGCTAAACCCATGGTCGGAGTCGTAGACATTGTGTCTAAAGCCACGTGACAGCTTTGGACCTGAAGTTTGATCCAGGGCTAACGTGGGGGTATAACATCCTTGTCACTGTGCTGAAAAGTGAGCGAGTCCTTCTGCCCGGCTCCCTATGGTCCCTTCTCTCCACATTGGTGCTTTTTTCACCCAAATAGCCTGAAGACACCCCTGCTGTCCTGTGGGCTGCAGCTCTGCCCCTTCCTCTCCCTGCTGCTGCAACACCTGGTTATCCCCGCTTTGTACCAGCTGTAGTATCTAAATTAGGGACCGTCACAATTAAATTAGCAACAGACAAAACCCAACTGCATTGAAAAGAAGCACTTTCTCTGACAAACAAGTAAGCAGTATACTTTGGGACGGGTAGGTCTCCCTTGTCTTCCCCTCTCCCTGCTACCTCCTGCTTTGCTTCAGGGTGCAGGAAGATTGGTAAGAACCTCAGAACAGATGTAGCAGTTCCTCACATGGACATTGGCACAAGGAGAGGTCTTCCCAAGCATGAGAAAAGGCAACTACAAGAGCCTGGCTGATGTAAATAACTGAATCAGCACAGTAAGTAGTTGAGAGTTTGTGGCCTCCTCAGATTTTGTCTCTTCTTGCTTGCACAAGTCTTGCAACAGAGGAACAATTTGGATTGTTTTCAAAATATCAGTAACTCCCAAAGACTCTTGCACAGGACTGTGCAAAAAAGCTGTAAATCTCAGTAATACCTGAAATGGTGCCAGTGGCAGCTGGTGTCAAAGCAGAAGTTGCCTGAGTGAGCATGGAAGATACAATAAAAAAGGGATTTTGCCTGAGACAGAGTAGGCAGGATGTTAACATCCAGGCCTTGTCCTCTTCCTCACAGGATGTAAAGCTGATCTAATTATCATGTATTCGTTATGAAAAGGGGGAATGTTATAACTATACAGTTACAGTGACCCAAGAAGTGGAACTGTCCCTGAATAATGCAGTCATATAGAATCTATCTTCATACAAACGCTGCTGGTTCGGCTGTAGAAGAAAGGAATTTAAGAACATTAACATAAAACTTAAGGAAAATAAAGAAAAGAAGCTGCCTTTTGCAGCCCCATACTCCTACTCCTTACAGTTCCTACAGCAGCCAACGCTCGTGGTCTTTATAAGAGTTGTCTGCACAAGTATTAAATGAATCAGAAGAAAGTCACAAAGTTAAACATGTACCGGCTAATGGTGAATGTCTGAATGTATCTGCAATTGATGTGGGGAGGAAGCTGTTCAATTTACTCAAACCATGGAGTGATTGGAAACAGCTTGCTCAGTGCTTTTGAGGGCTCTTCCAGCAGCATGGCATGTTTCCTTAATAAGAATCTGTATCATCCCATAATACGTCGTCAGGATCTTCATTCTGCCATACTCCAGGGTTTTAACACTGCCATTGCATTTCTCAGAAGACCTTGATATAAGGCTATGGAAGTTAAAGTGACTCTTTTTACTCACTTCCCTGAGTGAGGCCCCAGATATCTTCATCTCTCTGATATTTGCTTTCATAGAATATTTGATTTTTCGTTACTTCTTTACGTGTTCCAGACCCAGCTAACGTGGAAGTCTCTTTTTCCCCAGTCAGAGAGACCCACCTTCTGGGACTTTATCTTAACTAGAAATGATTGTCTGGGTTATTCAGAAGCTTCTCTGTAAATACACTCCTAATGGATGTCTGCATAAGTAGAGTCCTTCGTGTATGTGATATCTTGTGGCTTAGGATATTGTAAAATCCAACTGGACTGGAGTTTATGTACAATGAGCTTGTATTTATTTTTCACTCCTTGCATCATATTTAGATAAATTCAACACAACCTCGTTAATCAATGTTTCTTTCTATTGAGATTTTACTCTTCAAAATTCATAGCACTAGTACTAAGAAGTACCCGGATGTCTTTGACTTGTACCCTCTACTGCAGGGCATACATAAATTGCTCATTTAATAATGATTTTAAAATGTTTAAAATCTAAACAAAACAACAAGTTCCTACTCTTGTATTCAGGTGTGATTTATCCCTTTTTCATGATGAGACAGGCGTAATAATTATATAAGCCCTTGGGCTAGTATACATGAGCATTAAAGTGAATTATGACATGATCAGACTGCTAAGGAAAGCCACAGTTATTTTGCAGAAACAGGGCCAAATTCTGCTCCCCTGTAACTAATTGCAATGCTACAGAAGTCAGCAGTTACTTTCCTGCAAAATTTGTTCCATGCAACCTAATGTAAACTTGAGATTTTAGTGTTGTCATACTCGTGCACTCTGCCATCAAGATAATAACACCGAAACAAGATGATAATTGTTCTGTTTTACATTGTAAGTGCACCCCTAACACTTTGTGAAACAATGGGAACAAAACAAGTGATGACTCAAATACACAGATTTAAAATATGTGTGGTTTCTGACGCAAAGCATGAAGGGGGAACATGAAAGAATTCTATAGCTACAATAGTTTGACCGAAGATCGGAGAAGTTAATGGGAGTCTTTCCATTTTTCTTTCAATAAGATTTAGATCAGATCCCTTTGGGGAGTCATAATGAAGTTTATTTGCATTATAAATATACAGTTGATATGTCAAATTATACTACTATCATGAGAAAAAGATTACATACAGAGTCACAGCCCAGCTGAATTTCACATGAAAGAAAATTACATTAAGTTACTATTGCCAAATTCTAAAGGGAATGACATTTGACAAAGAAAACATTCATACTTCTGAGTTACAATCACTACATTTTATTCTTGCTGTGGCGATACATATATTGCATTCACTAATGAGCAATCTGTCCCTTTTAAAGATGGATCCTTGCTGACCTTTCTCCATATCTTCCTCCTGATCTTAGCATACGTCTTAATGGGAAAAAACCCATATGTTTTTACTTCAAAGCAGTCGACTGCTATTGGAGATTGGGTAGGTGGACTAGTGGCGACTGACTTATTTTGAGGTAGAAATTGTTGTCTCCATGGACTTCTTAATTCAATGACTAGATTGATTTATAAATTAGCTTTTCTTTTTTTTTATTCTCTAGTGAAGGCAAAGCATTAGTGCAAAGGTGATCTCTTATTTACAGTCACAAACTAGGCTGTCTGATTAATGGCTTTCATTCTCTGAGTATTATATATGTGTAAACCACATCGTGCTTTTGAGGAACCACAAGTTTTGTGAAGACCTCTGCATTTAAAAAACGAACAAACTCAACCAACATGTTATTATTTACACAGAAAATGGAGATGGAGAAGAGCCTTTGACAAAATTTACATCAGAACGTGTTCTTTCACTTTAGAAAATTGAAGTGATTAACACGCTTTCATCAAGCACTCAAAATTCAGAATTTTCAACCATTTGTACTCATTATAAACATAATTTGGTAGGTGGAATTCTCATTGGGCTCTGACCTGCTTGATGTGTTTTGGTAAGTGAAAAACGAAGTCAAAATCTCAGCAATGTGGAAACAAGCACGTTTATTTTCCCAAATCACCGTACTGAAATTCTCTTCCTAAATTAAAAACATTCTAATATATAATGATAA
The DNA here is from genome assembly GCF_036013475.1 of Columba livia. Lineage (NCBI taxonomy): Eukaryota > Metazoa > Chordata > Aves > Columbiformes > Columbidae > Columba > Columba livia. The sequence goes on from NC_088616.1 coordinate 16,543,332, forward strand.
GTTTCACGTGTCTCTAATTTTGAGGGATATCATTCATTTTGTTTCTAAATTACTAAGCTCTCCCTGTATTACATATTCTCTCATTACTGTATGTAGTGACAGGTTGGAAAGAGGACGAAACAGAATTAAGTCTAAGAGAAGATTGCAGCAAAGGGATGGAGGGGTTTATCTGTCTGTTTCCTGGAGTCTTCAGATGGTGACTAGATGCCTACAGATAAGACATGTTTTAATCAAGGAGTTAGAGAACTCTGTAGTTGAAATGACATTGAGTGAGTCACATAGTAGATCAGACCAGATCATCCAACAAAATCTTTGGTCATTGGAATATACATCCCTCCGCATACAGTTAATAGCATTTTCAAAGAGTCAAAGACCAGATCTTACTAATTCAGTCATTTCAGTGAGAAAAGGAGCTTCAGGGGACATATACATCATTTCTAAAAGACCTAAATGTTAGAGCTGACCTAGGATAATGTGACAAAAGGCGCTGAATTAAATTCTGGCTCCACTGAGCCCAGGAGGGAGTTTGAATTCGGTGGAGCCATGTTACCACCCAGTGTGTCAATGGGAAAATTGCCAGTTTAAAGGAAGATAAAATGATATAAGATGTTTAACTCCTGGAAGCCAAATAGAAAATATATTCCAGTCCCCAGTACCCCACCTCCCATCACCCACCCCTCCCAAACTGGGCCGAATGGAGAGTGACATCAGATTTATTGGTCTGTCTCAACACAAGATATGTGTGAGGCAGGTCTCAGCAGAAGACATGAGGCAGGAAGATATTTTTTCTTCTGATACATAAAATAGGAAACTAAGGGAGTGAGAAATTGCATATATTGGACAAAAAAACGTTAATCGGTGGATTCACAGCGTCACAGAGTGGTTGAGGATGGAGGTCATCATGTCCAATCCCCCTGCTCAAGCGGGGTCACCTAAAGCACGGTTCTGTTTCACGAAACATCTAAGGACATATTCCAGTCTTCACCATCAAAATTCAGTGGTGATGCCATCAGACCTTTCCTCCACGTGCAAACTCTTCTCCATCTCTCTCAGTGCTGCTGTTTCTCACTCACCCACAGGTCTTCCAGCAGGAACTCTTTGACATGCTGGTAGCTGGTAAACCCACAGTCATTATGAGGGTCAGAGGAGAGCATAACTCTAATTACAGGAAACGGGAGGAAGAAGGGGGGTACTTTCAGCGTGTTTTATTGTGATTTAAGTAGGCTTCTAAGATATGAGAAGCGGGCAATCATGTCAGAGGTTACAAGGAGTTTCTGTGCAATTGCAAGTCCATATTTCTCAGTCCTAACACACAACCTGGCAGAAGGGCAGTCAGAGGTAAGTAGCAGAACCAGGAGGAGGAAGAGAGCTGTTAGCCAGCTCTGGTTTGTCTCTCCATCTTATCAGATTGTAAGTTCACAGGCAAACTCCCCATAGCCCTTCCAGATTAACTCTCCAGCCAGACTCCCCAGCAACGGGCAATTTCAGACACAGGAGAGCAGGTAGGGAGGCACAGGAGCAGATCTTCTGCCTGCGATGAGCTGCGTGGGATCCCTCCACGACACAGCTCTGTTTCCTTTGCGTGCAAAGCTCACAGGTTCCCCAATGGGCTGGACTAGGTTAATTGGTTATTTGTTATTAGGAAAATTCTGACAAAGATCAACACCATGCTGTGAATGCTCGATGGGCACCTCTCTGTGTTTTTTGGCTAAGATTTCCTCTGCTAGGTCCATGTTTCAAACTCAACTATTTCATGTTGGTAGACATCCCAAAGAATGTCATTGAAAGAACTGAAGTAATTTGGGATACAACTTGGCATAACAGAACACAATTGCTCTGCTGAGATTATTCCAGTTTTACATCCACTTACGAAATTATAACAGAAATTTGTCCACTGGTAAGATTTTAAGATTTGAATTATTATTTTAATTTCTTTTTTTTTTTTTTTTTTCCTTGTCAACCAGCTTTTCCAACACTGTAGATGATATTTCCTATTTTAATCCATCTGGGGTACAATTGATTTTTTTCTCTTGCAGTTCCCATGGCGGAAAGAAGAAAATGGGCATCGGTTTAGATTGTCTCTGCCAGGAAATACATAATAATGCTGTCATTCTTAAGAGAACTCTGCAGCAGCAGGCTCAGACAGCTACAAAGTAGAGCACATGTATGGATTTGTCATCCTGCCCTACTCTTAAACAACATTGGCTTCTTTGTCAATTGTGAGGAAACGAGGGGGAAAGCCCCTTGGAGGTGAGCCACACGTTTATTTGTTCCTGAGCTCTGATAGCAATGTTGGCTGCAGCACAATCCTTTTTTTAGAAAGGAGAGGTGAGCATCTGTGCAACTTGCTCAGAAAAGTCAACAGATACGTTTGACAAACGCATTTTCTTGACACGCGTTGACTTGCGACATCCAAGGACAGGATGTGTGTGACCATGTAAATCTGGAGTTCATGACAGATCAGGAGTGCTGCTACCTGTGCCCTCCAGCTCCACGTCTGGTACGAAGCAGCTGGCGGGTGTGGGAGTGCCCCACCACGCTGCTGACACCGAGTGAATCACACCTTGGTGACTGGGTAGGCAGAAACACCCTTTTTGCTCTTCTGTAACACATCCACTGTTTTATTTCTATTTAAACCAGTGATTTAGCAGGACTGGATCTTTCATCAGTTTTAGCTGATTGTGGCAGGTCCTGCTGAGAGGGGACGTATCTGACTTTACCTCCTTCTTTTTTACTATACTCAGTGTATGAAGAGATTCAGCTCTATCTTCTTCTTGCAGCCCAGCAGACACTAGATCCATGGAGCTAAAGTCCTACCAGTTCCCACAATGCCTATGACCATTTTATATCGCCTTTAGTTAATCATAGACTGCCTTGTAATTGCTGTTTAAGTCGATGTAGCTGCAGCTCATGGAGTATGACAATGAGCACTGGTAATACCGCTGCTATAGTCCTGAGAGCAAAACACATTTCCCTTGAAAAATGAAGGTCACAAGTGATGGATGAAACCTAGTTGAGTGATGCACTTCCATATGCGTTAGCACATACTTTGCCCAGAACAGACTGACATCATTTTAAAGAAAATCTCTGCAAGGGAAGGGAAGGAAATACCCTCCTTCCTTTTTGGTGCTTTAAGAAGGCTTGAGATTTCCCCACTCTGCGCTTGTTTCTAGACATTCAGCTCCTGTTAAAGTCACAGGCAGCACTGAATGTCCATTTCCAGACCTCCTGTATAAAGGGAGATTTCTGTGCAGTGCCCCAGTGGTTCCCAACAACAAGAGAAAACTAACAAAATTAATGCATTTAATAGCACACATAGCTCAGAGAACATTTGATGAAGCAGGCTGGCTCTTTCGCTATTGCTCATTCACCACAGATATCCCCAGCAAGAGGGCCCAGAGCTACCAGATAACACTGTAAAGCAGCTGAGGCCGGTTGCCAATATTTAGGCATAGTTCAGGTTATCTCATACTAAAAAAGATGCAGGAGAAGCTGCATCAAGTGCTACCTGTCCCCTCCTGGAGCCCCACAACATCGTGCCACTGGAACACACTCTGTATCACCTCTCCAGGAGATGCTGTGCTGCTCCAGAGCTCCCTCCCATCAGCTCAACAGCTAGTCTTAGCCTCAAGTTAATAAACAAAAATAAATAATCATGATAGACTGGCAAAACCATCACAGAGCTAAGAAGCTTTCCATAGATTAAGTCTGAAAAAAAGTTGACAGATGAACAATGTTTAGCTTCTAATCCTTCTCTATCCCTTGCTCAGTCTCAGGGAGAGAAAGAGACCTTTATGTCTTTCTTCTCTTTTACATTTTGTAGTTTTCGTCATTAATCTTGTGTTTTTCCTCAGGTGAGTCCGGCTCTGTTTCCATTCAGCCTGAAGGCTGGGACCCTGGAAAATATCTTCCGAATGTTCAAAATCTATTTTTCTCCCTCATCACAGTTCTTATTCCTCTCTTCCCTTAGGAAACATAATTCATTAAAGATCAAGAAGAGTTTAATTCAAATTTAGCTTTTATTTTTAGCATTACCCCCTGCTCTCCTTCCCCAGCCCCACTGCAGTTTTTTGCATATTTTGTTTTCATGAGCTGGACTGTGCTCCCAAAACCAACTTTCCATCAATGTTAACGGAGTTATTCTGCATTTGTACGGGGAGTGAAGATCTCCGTTTTATACCTCTTCATCATTGAACCCGTCAGAGCTGCAGTGCACAGGCTCTGCAATCTTTCAAGGTTTCCTTAATAAGGAGTACTTACGCTTGCCACAAAAATGTAACCTAAGGATTATACAAGAATAAAACTTCCTTTTGTCTTTTCTTCCAGGTGTCCGTATGTCTGCAACAGGGAATCCGGCCAGCTCGCAGAAGCTGCCTCTCCTCCAGGAACCGCATTCTGAGGCAAATTCCCAGCTTATTAAAAAATAGTTCTCTTATTTTGCCATCTTGTTTGTTCTACGATTCCACCATATTCTTCCCCTGGCTCGTTTATTTTGCCTCTGGCTTTTTTTGGGGGAAAAAAAATAATAAAATGAACAACAAACACCAAGAAATTATTAAACAGATATTGGTTTTGGGCTTTGTGTCACTTCCAAAGTTGTGTAGGAATTGATAGGAAGGTCCAACATTCAGATGCTCTTTGTCCTGTGAAGAGCTGTTTGCATGAAGAAGCTCATGGGAACTTCCAAAAAAACCCTAGAAACCTTAAAGTATACTATAAACTTTCTCTTCAGCTTCTGACAGAAGTGCCTTAAATCCACTGTTGTTTAACTCTTAAATCAAAGCTGGGATGCTAAGACTTGACTAACGCTGCCCCAGAGTTTAATGTGGTACGAACACTCAATTTCTAAACTGAAGTTAGGTGTTTTAATTTTCCTGAGCGATTCCTGAGACAATTTCTTAATTCAATGGTGGAGTTTGTCTGTTTGTTTGCCTCATAACTTCCACAATGCTTTTCTAGATTTTGAATGTAAAACCCAATTAGGTTGAGATCCAGAAAACTGATCCATCAAAATAAAGGAAAACATTATGGTCTGCGGGTTAGTTCATGAAGACACTGAGTTGACCACGGCAACCTATGACATATTTTTGTTTATCTTCCATCTTTCACTACTTTTTGAAGGAAAGGATTAACATAAAGGTAGCAGAATACTTTCTTCTTTGAATGCTATAAAACAATTATTTTTTCCTAATATACACTTGTGAAAAATGGAAAAGACAGTGTAATATTTCACTGTGAATCATGGAAAAGGCACCCAGACTCCCTGCTCTGGGACAACAGACAATTGCACAGCTATTTGTAACTTCACTTAATTGAATTTTGCAATGCGGTTTCACAACGCCACTTTCTACCACTTCGTTTTTAAGGATACGGCCACTCGCTACTCAAAACATCCCAATTAGGCTCCTGAGAGAAGACTTGCAGCTCCGCCTGCTCCTGGCTTTTCATCGTCTTTCACCGGGCTGTATCTGGTGCCCGCCCCGGGCTACGCAATCTGCACAGCTCATCCAGGGCTGTTGTTTGATTACAGGAGCTACACCTCCCCATCATAACGCATTCTTGTCCTTTTACATCACGCAGTGAACCGACAGCCTGGTTCAGTCATTGACAGCCTTTGGTGTCTCTGTTGCACAATGGTTGTGGTTTTCGTACGACTTCTTGCTTTTTTCCTGCTCTACCATAGTGGAACCACAAAACCTCCTGTACTCCAGTGGCAAAACGTGTTGTTTTGGTAAACTTTTCAACCCTCCTGACATGCTGTAGGGCTGAAGGGTGGAAAGAGCTCATTATGCCTTAATGGCCTGAGTGGATTCAGCATAGGGCTGAGGGTACAAGTGTTTATGGAAGGAAGAAAAGTGAAAACAAGGGGTTTACAGAGGGGTATGATGTCACCCAGATCACAGCCTATTTCTGGAACTAAGCTGTGATACCCGTGATACATTCTGACACATAAATGTTGCCAAGTAAAACTGATAATATAATTGTTAATATGGCAACAGCCAACTGTTTTTCAGATAAAGAGTTAAACTCTTCTATGCAATATAGTATTTGTGGAACCTAGTACCTAGTCAGTTCCATGCTTTCATTGGCTCTGGGATTACTTACTATCATATTTAAATAAAAAGACTAGATTATTGGGTACCATAAGAACAATGGATCGCTTAATGGTCTCGCGGCATTTATCTTAAGTCAACACAAAAGTTTTGAGTTCCTAAGCCTATGTCAAGGGCACTGAAACAAGGGCCACATTCAGTGAGCTAGTCATTTGTTTATTTTTTAATGCACAATTAAGTATCTTATTTTGGGGACTCAGATATACTTAGATGATTCGGTTAAATGTGGATTAATTTTCAAAAAAATCGTGTCTGTCTGAGGAACAAAATCTGATAGAAAAATATTAAAGGTTATTATGTGCAATTTGTTCTAGACAAGAGTAATGACCAAACAACCTCCTCGTCTCTTTGCCACAGTGCAAATTCCCTACTGATAGAGGTCCACTTTGTATAGCATCCTTCACATCAGCTTTGTTCCTAAAAGCTTGACAGGGCTCCACAATATAATTAGAGTCATTAGGAGTAAGTAATACCAGACAAGAAGAGATACTCTAGAAATGTAGATATAGAAGGGAAGGGATGGGTTCAGATATGAAACAGAGAGATATTGTAGCCCAGAGACATGAAAACTGCTCAAGGGGTCTCAGGACACAAGGTGTGCAGGGAACAAATGGGGGACTGAAGGGTGAACTGCACTTGAAAAGCAAGTGGAGCATCTCCAGCACCTGCAGAAAACGTAGGCAGGCCAGAATTGAAAAGATTTTTAGGTGACTACTTAAGAGTTTCAGGGAATCAGAAGTTTCCCTGGGTCTCAGACTCCCCTGTGCTCTCCAAAGGCTCAGACAGTGTTTAATTTTATAAGTCAATGATTTCTGCCTCTTAAATTCTGAAATTTCTGATTACAATGAAATAAAATCAAGTTTTTGTTCTGGTCTGAATTGGGTCACTGCAGTTCACTTGCAGCGATGGCAAATTTACTCCACTATAGAAAGAAAAATAAGTCTCTGGTTGAGTGTTTCCTTCAAATACAGAATAATATCGGAACAGATTTGCTGTGTGATTGAATGATTCCCATTGGCAGCGGTGTCACAAACAGAAAACAGGTGGGCATTTCTGCCATTCCCCAGCCCATGGCAGCCTGCTCTCTTCAGTGCTTCTTGAGAGTTCCACTTCTCTCTGAGACACTTGCAAAATTCACAAAAAACTGCAAGAATTAATGTTGGTCACATTTTTCTCACAAGCACAACCAGTAATCGATGTTGGGGGAAATAAATTATTATGAAGGAAATTGTAAAAGAAAAGTTGTGCCTCTTCGCTTGCTCCCCTGCCTCCTGAGGTGCCCATGGCGGTTGGCACAAGGGACTCAGGATTCCCCACCACCGGAAAGGTGGGAAAGGGTGGGATTTGTCTTGGATGGAGAAAGTGTCTGTCTTGGCAGTGGCTGATCTGCGTGACATGGTTCTCCTTCACCCCCATGTCTGCATCCTGCTCCTGTGCCAAAAGCCAATTCCACCACTTGTGTGCCCTGTGCCAAAAGCCAATTCCATCACTTGTGTGCCCATAGCCTAAAACAGCTGGTGGAGACCACATCAGGGAGAAGATAGGAGGATCGGTAGGATTAGTGGAAAATCTCTTCCTCCACTTGTCAGGACAGGCTCTAGAGCTTCATTTCAAAGGCAACGTCAGCCGAGCACAGGTTTCTGTTCCTCAGGAATATGTTGATCCTACCGCTTTCTTGTGGCTGAAGGAGAAAATAATTTGATAAATCTGCAGAATGTTTTTATTGTCATGTCAACAAAATATTTTCTGCCTGCACAGACTGTGGAAGTACTTAGCGTGCAGCATCCGTCCGGTTTTGGAAAACGCTTGAAAACCACCAACAGAATCTCACTATTCCTTTTTTTAGCTACATAATGAAAAAGCAAACAAGAAATATGCTGATTCCCAACACGAACTGATTTTTTTTTTTTCTGAAGCAATTTAATTTCTAGCTTTGATCTGATACCAGAACCCAAAGGACTTACTATTTCTAAATAATGAGTCTAATGTTTATGCTCTGAGCCTGAACTTTTCTGGTTTTGGAAAAAATGTGACTTTACATAAAAGTCCTTTGATTAAGAGATCTGCAGTCAGAGAAGTTTTCGATACAATAATGAAAAGGCCTTTCAGATCGCTAACTTGAACACTGCTCAGCATGATATTACTCAAGAAGGGGAGAAGCCGACAGAACAATCACACTATTAGTCTTTGCTTTGCCAAGTGTTGTGTTAGTCATATTCCTGGTCAAATCTCCCAGAAGCCTTACATCGCATAGAGTGATGCACGCCTGATAAACGCACCCTGACCTGGGTGGTCTGTTGCGCTGCCTCTCTCTTTTTATTGTTTTTTAATCCTGTTTCATTGAGGCTTTAGGAGGTGATCACTATAAAGAGGGAGAGAAGAGAAGAGAAGAGAGAGAAGAGAAAGAGAGAGAAGAGAAGAGAAGAGAAGAGAAGAGAAGAGAAGAGAAGAGAAGAGAAGAGAAGAGAAGAGAAGAGAAGAGAAGAGAAGAGAGAGAAGAGAAGAGAAGAGAAGAGAAGAGAAGAGAAGAGAAGAGAGAAGAGAAGAGAAGAAGAGAAGAGAAGAGAAGAAGAGAAGAGAAGAGAAGAGAAGAGAAGAGAAGAGAAGAGAAGAGAAGAGAAGAGAAGAGAAGAGAAGAGAAGAGAAGAGAAGAGAAGAGAAGAGAAGAGAAGAGAAGAGAAAGAAAAGAGAAGAGAAGAGAAGAGAAGATAAGAGAAGAGGAGAAAGAAGAGAAGAGAAGAGAAGAGAAGAGAAGAGAAGAGAGAGAGAGAAGAATGAGAAGAGAAGAGAAGAGAAAGAGAAGAGAAGAGAAGAGAAGAGAAGAGAAAGAGAAAGAGAGAGAAGAGAGAGAGAGAGAAGAGAAGAGAGAAGAGAAGAGAGAAGAGAAGAGAAGAGAGAAGAGAGAAGAGAGAAGAGAGAAGAAGAGAAGAGAAGAGAAGAGAAGAGAAGAGAAGAGAAGAGAAGAGAAGAGAAGAGAAGAGAAGAGAAGAGAAGAGAAGAAAAGAGAAGAGAAAGAGAAGAGAAGAGAAGAGAAGAGAAGAGAAGAGAGAGAAACAGAGGCTATTTTCTCTTGCTATGGTCCATATTCCCCTGCACCAGGAATGGTACCAAGTCAGGTACAGAAGGCTTTCCTTCCGAGCAAGACCGTGGCACAAAATACACCCATTCTCTGCCCCATCAGAGCATGCAAGCACCTGGAGAAGGGCTGCGGTACCCCCATCTCCCCCTGGGTGCTGGCAGCATCCCGCCTCTGGCTCACCCCAGCTCCCGCTGCTGCGAAGGTCGCCCCGCTGCCCTGGTCCCGGCTTTGCTAAACGTGAGATGGACGGAGTGACTTCCGCCCCTGCTAAGTAGGTTGAAGTTTCGAAGTCGAATGCCTGTGTTATTTATGCAGAACTGACACGTCTCTTTGTCCTGAGCCATGTGGCCCAGATTCCAGCCCTTGTATCTACAAAACATTACTCATGGTGCGCGCTCCTCTTTCAAGTCTTGATTCCAATGGGATTACTCACATGTGCAGGCATACCGCGACGCTGCGCCTGATCGCGGCTCTGCAAAGCGGGCTAAATCCTGCTGCTTTCAGCTAATTTACACCAGTGCGCTGGAGATAAACATCTGAAACTGGAGCAGCTCACTGGGAAGAGAAAGATCAACCTAATACCCGTTCTCCTCCTTATTTCCCGTCCACGTTTCCCATCTCCGCTGTCATCAGGGCAGCTGCGGTAAGGTCTGCTCTTCTCTGCCATCAGGGCACTGCTGCATACTGGGGGTTAAAAAGAGAAGGCACTTTGGTTTTGGAGATTTATTGCTTTTCCTCCTGCTATATTTGTAGAGCTCATCGTTACACTCTGTCATCCCCAACCCTGCAGCTGTCTGCACATTTTTTCTCTGGTTCTAGAGTTGTACTTTACTGAGGAAATTATAATTATTAAAACACACAAGGTCACGCTCTAGATGAACTTGAAACAGTTCAAATATGTTTCAGGTTTTTAAACTATTTAGCAGCTATGGCCAAGTGGTGAGTTCATAACAAAAGAATGGTTAATTTCACACTTCAGATAACATTTCCCCTGGAAAGCAGTAAAGCATGTTGGTACAGAAATTATTGAAGGTTGAAAAGACTGGAGACACATAATCAGTCATTAGTGCTGATAATTAGATATTAAAGGCAGGCTCGGGGAGCGGGCAGAGTGGTTGTCTCTGAGCCCTTACATTTAAATCACTCTTTTAAACTTCTTCATGCTCAGAAAGGCACTGTGACTTTGCAGTCTCCTAATGTGGGACATCTCAAGAGCTACCCCACAAGTGGCTCTTCTCCCCTGTTGCAGATGACACAGCTCTTGTTGTGTGTCACTGGACAACATCATCACTGCAACTAAAATTTGCAAACCAGGCACTGAAATAGCAGCAAATAAATCACCAATATGCCTCTCCCCGGGTTACCTTCCCCGTGTGTGGGGACGGTGGAAGGCAGGCAGCGGCAGGTGTTTGTGGCTTCCCCATCAATCTGCATCAACAATAATCACTGTTTTTCCCTCGCATGCTGTGAAAGGGATTTTGACAAAGCAGGTTTGAAAGATCAAACCCCTTTGTTCAGACAGCAGCCTGAAATGGTTCTCTGTAAGCCTGTGTGAAATCTGTGGCTAAAGCAGGTTGATCTTTATTGGTTTTCTTCCAAAACTCAGGCTCTTGCATGCAAACCTCCCCTCCTCCATTAACCTGGATTTCAGTGTTGAGGTTTATCAGCAGCTCTTCAAAAAAAATCACTTAAAAGAATGTTTTTCTTAAACAAAACAAAACAAATCCCCCAACTATCTGTGCCTTCCTGGGCACTGATACCCAAAAATGAATGCTAGATATGACAAATCCTCCCACAGCAGCTTTCCCCTAGGAAGAGCAATGGCCCAGCCAGGGTCACCCAGTCAGCCTCAGCCCCAGGTCCCCAACCCATCCTGCACCAGGGGAAACACACAGCACAGTTGACTTCTGCAGCTGGAGTTGAGAAAACCAGGAGGTGACCAACTTTCTGAGCACATCCCTGAGGCATGTGCTGCTGCCACCCACATGTCCTGCTGGCGTGACTGGGGGGTGACACTGGAATCCAGCCTGTGGCTTTGGGGAAACCAGTGACAGCCGTGGCTGCTGGGGTTGGTGTGAAAGGTGATGCTTGGTCTGGGTTATTGCCCTAGCTGAGGATGTTTTATTTTCTCAGCTGTGCACAGCTATGGACATGCCCACGGACTGTCTCTGAATCACGTCCTGGTGCTGGCTATTCAGCTGCACAGCAAGGAGGCCACGAGGCCCAGCTCATTCAGCACTAGTTTCCTTTTTCATCACCATTATCAAGGTTTGGATTTTAACTTTGGAATGTCTTTATCTAAAATGAAATCAAATAAGCACTTTGTGGCAGGGTGTCCTACACTCCCTGCTCACCTAAGGGAGCTTGTGCAATGTGCAGCACTTGCCCCACTGCTGTGTGCTTGAATCAGTTCGCCTGAGTTAACGCACATACACGTCTACCTGCATGCAGTACCACACACACATATGGCTGGTAACACATATTATCCATGCTCCAAGTTTCACACCAGAGCAGGCTTCCCAGCCTCTGGGTGTGGATAAGGATGGCTGTGAGTGCAGTTAAGCTCATAGAGAGATATCCAAACAACGTGAAATACATTTAAAACCCAAAGTATGTTTTAAACGAGCCTAGTGTGGCACAGGGCAGGACACAAGCAGGTCTCCATCCTCATGATTCACGAAAAAAGCAAGTTCTGCAGAACAGCAAGGCCACCTCTCACAACTCTAGACATAGTGCAGGGACCTGGGAAAGGTTTTTCTTTATTCGGCCTCATGACCCGTGTTCTTCTACAGCATGTTACCAACTCTAGCTGCTGTCAAAAGCTGAACACATGAAGAAAATGGCACAAGGACCTGCAGATGGACCAAACCCACCACATGACCAGACCACCCAGATGGGCTCCATGTTTGTGTGCCCACAACATGGACAACTGGCAAGTTGGAGCTGGAGAGTGGCCTTGGGCCTGGCCTTACTCGCAGGAGTGGACGCGAACACCTAGTTTTCTCCCAAAGCCTTTCATATTGTGAAAGCTTGCAAACAAAAGCAAGCTGATTCCTGCCGCTGCTTCTACCACAGGAGGGATGGACAGAATGAGAGCAAGCGTTATGTCATCTGTTTTCCATGGGGTGGGGAGAGCTCAGCTGTGTCCCACACTCAGATTTGGGAGGGCTGGAAGCCCTCTGGTTTCTCAGCAGCCTCCAGGCTTCCTTTTCATCCTGAACCTAATGGGTGAATGGCAGCAGAGCTCATGAGGATTTCCAAATGAGCTCAGAAGAGTTTGTTCATGAGAACTTGAATCCTTGGCAAATAGCCCACAATAGCTGATATTTTTCCAGTTTATGGGGGAGAGTGTTTTTCAGCTATACGTATTTTTTAGCTCCCATAATCAACACATTATTTTAATGCTAATTCCCCCTGCGTCCCTTTTGGAACCATGTACACTCTTTGGAAGGACACATTCCCCCGTCTGCAAGATTCACGGGCTTTTCACATGAGTGTCTTCTCACCCACTCCCATGTATGAAGTTTGGTTCCTGGGTAACCTCAATGGGTTGTGTGGAAAGTGGATCTGCCACAGGCTGACAAAATGAAACACTTAAACCTCTAGGAGGTGGGTGAATGGCACATTGAAGTTAATAGATGAGGGACCTGACATACTAAATAAATAAAAATAACAAAGAAGCGAGAAGAGCAAGAGGAAGCAGAAGACAGGTCCCTATCAGCCACTTGCTGACGTTGCCCTCCTGCCCAGTCGGCTGTAGACTGGAGCGAACCTATTGCCCATCCGCACCCACACCTCAGCATCACCCAGGCTGCATGGAGCTGTCTGAGTAAGTCTCGCTGCTTTTGTCTTTTAGAAACATTGGGACTATTATCTGCAATATTCCACCCGCATGTCATTGAAGAAGAATGTTCTGAAAATGAACCGCTGAAGACTATGGGGTTTATAAATACCAAGAGCCAAGAGTAAGCTCTTGTGTAAATCCATTGCCTTGGATAGAGTTACTACAAGGGTGATGCCCCCCACCCCCCCATCTTAATCAGTACCATTTCACTCTAATTTCTGCAATAGTTTGGAAGTAGCACTGGGAAAACCTCTAGCTGCCTTTTTTTTTGTTGTTTTGGCAAAGCTGTGGATTCAGCAACACGAAAAGGTTTTGTGAATTTGCCTCGTTTCTGCTGAATTGTTCCTGCCGAGGCAAACAAACAAACATTCCGAAAAAGTACCCGTTAAAACAGAATGGTTTGATTTTTCCCTCAGAACAAATATATTAACAGTTGCCACCATAGTTAATGACAAGTTAAAAACATTGAAATTGTAATGAAATTTCTCCAACTTGAAGGGAAATGTATCATCTTGTCCCAGACAAGCTATTCTGTTGGTCTCAGAGCGAGCTGTAAAATTTATTTGCTTTTACAGCTTGCTAAAATATGTAAACCTTTGTTTTCTGAGTTGATCCATTAATTTCAGCATTGGTTTACCAAATCGTCAGGGGCACAAACCAAGAAATACTAACAAGCAAACAAACAGTGATCTCATCTGGCTCTACATGGACGGCTGGAAAGAGTGAACTGAGCTCAGATGTTGACTTGCACCACTACAAGTTCAGTGTGCAAGCGAGATGGGAAGATGAGACCATCTGCTCCAAAGACCATCAGCAATATGTTGCCTTCACAATGCCACTCCAGCTTCCAGAATTACCCAGTTGTGACTGGGATCGGAATTCACCGGTGCCATTTCAATATGTTGATTTTACAATTTCTCCGTTTGTGAAGTTTGCACCTAATCTGCTGTGTTGTTTCTTTACAGCATGAGCAATAGCAGAATTGGTCAGTAGAGTGTTTCAGCAAGCCATGGTCTCATCCCACTTTTACTGTCCCGAATCGTAACGTGACTGCTATAATCAGTGTAGCTATATAAAATAACCCTGGGGCAGTCAGCTCTCTTTCTTCCAAAATCAGGGCTGGAAATTCAGCAGCAATCCCCTGATTTGGAAAAGGTTGATTTTTCTTGGATTTCCTTGCATACCAGGAACAACCTTGAAAGCCAAGACCTCACCCTCACACACACGAGTTAATGTGCTAAACAATATCAAAGTTTCACTCCATTGCTTTTTCTTCCAGAAGCAATGAACCAACTACTTAAAGATGAAAAGCTGTACAAACTTGTACAAACACCATTTACAGCACAATTTGCAATGCTCTTGTTCAAAACCAAGGACTTCTCCTCTGACTTGCACCAAGGCTACTTCAGTATCTCTCTTCTGCACCATATCCTTGTCAATTCCCACCAATAAACCTCAATGGTGAGGAACTGTCAAGATTTTCAACTGGTGAATCACTAAACTTTTCTTTTCATACCTGCGTATCTTTTGGCATCTCACGTTCACAAGCTGCTCTGCTGGAAACATGAACCTGTGTTTCGTGGTCATCTTTGGTGAATTCTTTTGGGAGCCTGCAAAGAAGAAAAGAGGAAAAACGGATGGATCTGGAGAGAACCAGCGTGTGGATGTGAAGGGGGATGCTGGCTCGTGCCAGACATCGAAACTGCTATCCCTGCAGCCCTTATAGAGCAGTTCCCTCTGCAAGGAAAACCCCAACCTCTTTGCAGCCTGAATTAACAAGTTTACCTTGAACTGCAAAAATACATGATGTGGACACAAATCTGATCTTGTTTACACTGCTGAGACCTTCTCTTCGTAGAAATTAAACCATTATAAACATAGTATAAATGAAAGGGCACTCTAGCCCTGTCTAGTTTGGTAAGGGCTAAAAGTACTGTTAGTCTGTAAAACGATAGGCTACCACCGGATTTTAGATTACCTGGGTTTCCAGTCAGGCAGGTAAAATATTGGTCAGGTTGCAAGGACAATACCCTCCCATAGCAGCTTCTTTCATGCTTTCCCAGTTCCACATTCACCAGCAGAGCACACTGGAGACAGGCACAGCAATGAGAAAGTGTCTTCAGAGCCCAGAGTCCAATGTAAATTAACATGGCTTCATCATTTCTCTATGGTCAATTTTGCACCAGAACAAAATGAGTCAATTTAACTCATTGAAGAGGTTCTGTGTTACATGTGGGACTGATTCAGAAACCAAGAGAGGGAGCTACTTGCTTGCTGTGAGAAAATAAATCTCCATTCAAGTTAATGGAGTTACACTAATTCACTTCCATGGGGATTTTCTTCTGTTCCCTGAAGTATCGGCTCACAGTAGTTAATGGGCGCTTTGGCACGGATTTAGGAAAGCATGAATATTGTCCCGGTTAGTAGGTGGTGATATTAAAAATAAAACAAGGATAAAATTGAACAGGTAGACTGGGATTTTAGTATTATTCAATACATGTAACTTGCAACATAATTAATTCATTAAAAATACACTAGAACTGGATATTCCAGGTACAGTCTGCGTTGTGTCAGCCTAATGACATCTAAGTGGGTTATGCACTTCATGACTTGTCAATCCATAGTCATTCTGCTTTTACAAAGCTCTAAAATTGATCCAGTTAACTTTATCATTATCTAAAGAACGAACATGAGCGACTGAGCAAAGTGCTCTGAACTCCACGGCTCCATCCATCATCTTGCCCTAAGGACCTTGCTGTCTCGCTCTCTTGGAACTGTTCAGAAAGAGATTAAGCAGCAAGTCTTCGAGAGCAAGATTAAAAGCAAAACTGCGGGGTGTGCTTGTCTTTGTTCAGCAACTTCTACCTCTGTTCTTCGGAGCCAGAAGAGATGGCTGGAGAAGCCGGGCGCTGCAGCTGAGCAAGACGGGAGGCAGAAAAAATCACAGCGTCGGAGAGAATAGTGTGCGCTGGCAGGCACTCCGTTACAACCGTGTTAACAAGCAGACGTTGTTCAGGGGAAACGTGGTAATCAGGTTTATCTGCACACTGTCCCTGTTCAGGTTTCACAGTCATGTCCCTTGTCCCTGCAGGACCTGGCTGAAGCACCCACTACTAACAATGGGAATAACCGGGCACCGTGCGCTCCTGTGTCAGCCTGACCCTCCTTTGCTCTTTTATCGCTATGTTAGCTGAACATATTGACTGTAAGGAAGTTTTAATACATCTAAACATTTCCTGCTGCCTGAAATACTTTCTGTCCGACACAGCAAAGACGAGAGCAAAACTAAGAGAAATACCCAAAGAAACCAAGAATTTCTAATACCCCGTGTAGTGGCCAATCTGATAAGGTGTCCATTAAGGCCCTGCATGCTGGGAAGGGATGTAACACACAAGACTGGATGTTGCTTTAGAATGTTTGATATACGCAAAGGGAAATCTTCTGGAAAGCATCATTTCTGCCTACTGGAAGACCAGCAGTAACATTTATAAAGCAAACTAACAACACAGCTAATGACATACCTACACCAATAAATCATATGATGGGCCTAATTTAAATGACACTCAACTGCATGATGCTGCTTAGGACAGGCCAGGTGCGAGCAGCGTGAGGCTGTGTGACCCCATGGCCTTTCTGTCAGGATGCACAACCTGGGTGTACATTGGGGGCTCCAGCGCTGGTGGGTGCTGGATGGGCTGTGAGGCAAAAATTCCAGGCATAGAAAGGCACCGTTGCTCAGTTCAAGATATAATACACTTCAATGCATTTTAACAACAACAACAAAGTAAGTGCGGCAGCCTAACCCTCCCTTCCCCCTTGCTATCCAGTTTTGGGAGCTGAATTTTATCTGTCCTTCCCTGGGAAAGGGTGAGGCAGCTCTTACTATATGTGCCTGGAAAGCTACTCTGTATGCGGTTTAGGTCGCAATTGATGACCATTTTTCTCCTTGTTAATATGGGCTCCCACAGTAATGATTAAGGTGTCTAAGGAGGAAATGGGGATAAGGTCTATGTCCTCCTTGGACGTGTTGTTCGGTTAGCTAAATGATAAATAAATCATCAGATGTCTGTTAAAGTGTGACATAAGGAAATAGCCCACTAAACTGCCTTCCTGATTTCTTCTGCCGTTTGAACACCTTCCAGGTAAACTCTCCAGGATATTCACAGCCCTTGGAGAAAGAACGGATTCAGTTAAAAGCACAAATACTAGAGCAAGGGCACACAGAACAGATGTACCGGAGGGATCTGCTCTGTCCTGAGCAAGGTCGAGAGACTCAGGAGCTCCAGAGCAAAGGATGTCTCCAGGGGTGTCCAGATCCAGTAGGATCTTGCCTCTTCTTATTTAAATGCAGACATAAAATTCGGAAAGCATACCACAGGGTTTCAGCTCACACATACTATTTGCATGTGTGATAATAGTTAACCTGGTTATATGAGGCAGTTTCAGTAAGAGATATCAGCACTATTTCTTTCTGGTCCTTCCTGAACGATTTATGTTAATTGTTCAGGAAAACCAATATAAAAATACTGGTCCTTTGAGACTACAGGCTTTGTGGCCGTCTCAAGCAGAGTACAAATAACTCCTTGTATATGGTTTAGCAGTGGGCATGCACTCTTCTGCAATTCGAGCGGCCAGGAGCAGAGTATTTTACTTTTTCAGTTTAGGGCATCTGTCCAGGAATTACATGTTAAAGAATTGAGAAACGAAATCCACTGGAGTAACTGATGTGCTGTTGTTGTTGGACTCGCAGGGAAATATTTCAGCCAAGATTCCTCCTCAGACATAGAGATCAATTTAACTGATGGCTCCTTGGTCGGAATCATATTGCATCGGACATTTGAACCGCAAACAGCTTTGTCTCTGAAACAGAGCTGCTGGATGGCCCGAGCAGCGCGCAGCTACTGCGAGGGAAGCTTTGCATCCTGCACGGTGCAGGGTGCCTGGACTCAGTGCTCAGCCATGCCAACGGGCACAGTCCTGCTTGTTTCTGTGGTGCTACTGCAGTTTACAGCGGCTGTTTGACTCCTGCAGGGCTGCCTGCGGAAGGAAGGGCAGCGCATGAGGTTTGGGAGAGAAGCGGTGGATGGTCACAGTGGAGTGATGTGCGGGGAGCTGCTCGAGACGATGCAGTCTGGGCTCCTGGTTCACATGTTTGCCTCCAAGAACAGGCAACAGTAGGTGTTAGCACTGATGGACAGTCCTGCACCATCTGATAATTGCTCCTGGTTTTCATTCAATCGGTTTCAAAAGCCTGACTCAGGTGACATCTCGCTTCACCCAGACACCTTGGTTACCCCCGAAGGTGACGGCAGTAAGAGGTGTGACAGCAGGTACACGGCCACCACCAAAACCATGGCAAAACAGTCTGGGCAGCTACCAAGGGGGCCTGAGTGATGTGACAGAGTGTGCTACCCTCCCTGGTCATGTGAAAGGATGACAGCAGGGTTAACGCACTTCACTGAGGGCTTTCCTGCTAAATCTGCACCTGTCTACTTGCGCATATCTACACAGTAATGGAGTGCCTGGGACACATAAATAAACCGCTTCCTGGCAGGTCATTCAAGATGCTGTAGGACGGTATGTTTTTATATCATTCCTTCCAGTCCTGGAGATATGAGATGATCTAACCATCAAAGATAAGCAATGTCAGGTCTGGTCAGTATGGAGATGAGAGACCTCCAAGAAAAACACAGGTGCTCCAGGAAACGCCGCTGCTGATCCAGCGGCAGCAAATCCCCCGGGAGAGCCATAAATCGCTGGCACTTCTCAGAGGAACAGGGTGTAAACTCGTGTGTGAGTCCTGTTGTGATTCCTGCAGGAGAGAGCGCTCCGGCTCTGTGCTGCTCTCCTGCAATGTCTCGTGCACCTGTGCGGCTGCAATGGGCGCTCCTGGAGCCCTTCACCATGGCTGTAGGGTGGTTCAAGAGGCACAAGTCTCTCAGATGAACCACCATATGCACAATTATTCGGCTACCTAAAATATGACCTGCACCCTGTTGTTCCCTGTGGCTTGTTTCCCTTCCTGCAAAAGCCGCACACTGTGGCTGGTGCAGAGCGGCTCCCCGCTCCACCCCAGAGGTGGGTGAATGCCAGTGCTGAATCTGTATTCCTGCAGATGACAGGAGTTTATTATTACCTCTAGAAATGATGTTGCAATATTGGTCAGTCACCACTAGCAACCGGCTCCGGATTTATTCTCCTTTCTTGTTTTGGGAGGAATGGATGTCGAAGCAGTACTTTAGAGATTAAATCATAATTCATCTCTACAGTGCTGCTTTTTCATACTGTTTGGTGGTTGGGTTTGTTTTGCCATTATTTTTTTTTCAATTCTGCTGGCAATTAAACTAGTAGACAAATATCTGACCTTCCTGGAAGATACAGACAACCCTTGTGTTTTGAAGTCTCCCTCAATTGCTAAAGAAAACTTGAATGTTGCAATTTTCCCAATTCTGAGAACACAACCTTCTGTGAATTAACATTTCACAGAAGCTGCAATTATGTGTTTTGGAGGAGGAAAAGGTGGGAGGGAAAATAAGAAGTGAAGAAGATATTCAAAGAAATCTCAGAACTGCCTGTAATCCTCACCAGATGCATCAGGACGAGAAGTGGACCCTGTTTTCTAATAGACAAGGTGTGACAGCTGCTTTCATCACACAGAAAAATAGAGCTATATTGTGCCACAAGTTAGACTGAACAGCAACCCAGTTTATAGTTAAATGGCTTGGGAGCTTCCAGAAAAATCTTTTATGCCAAACCTTTACTACTATTGCCACCATGTGGTGAGATCTGATGAAAGGCTCCTCTAGCTGCCACAAAATGTATTTATTCTCTATGAATCGTCTCATATCAACCACATTCAGAGAGATTTAGAGATCACTATATTTGTAATGATGACAGGAATGGCAATCTTCGTTCTGCCTTCTTGGAGAAATCCTTGCATGGGATGCAGCAAGCTCCTCCGAGTTTTAACTCTCAGCCTCTGTAGTAAAGTTACCCCAAAGGAGTTGGCACTTTCAGCTGGACCCGAGCTCTGGGCATGAGGGACCCTCCAACTTTCCTGCTACGTTCCAAGGCTCTTCCTAAGTGCCTCAGGCTGTTGGTAAAGCCCCTCTAACCAGCCATCTCATGGGTACTGCAAGAAAATAATGCATTTCCATCCAGGAGAACTCCCCTAACCTACTTTTCCCGAGCACACAGCCGGACACGGCAAGCAGCCGTTCCCTCCTAACCCCCCGGCACCACCGTGGGGACTCGAACCAGAGCAGAGAGTTCCAGCTGGTGCAATAACCCCCATCACATGCAAGGTCGTGTTGTGCTGTGGGGGTGAAAAGACACTGGATGATATGTAACCTGATGGGACTGAAACCACAGGGCAATTCTGCTAATTGTCCATAGAGCTCTGCTTTGCTTCCCCTGAAAATACATCTCATTGAGATTTTCCAAGAGAAGAGCAGACAGATGTCTCACTACTAATGCAAACTGCAAGGATTTTCAGAATAAAACGTTTCATAGAAGAAACATTGAAATAATCTACTTCATCAAAACTATTCCCTTGCCTTTTTTTTTGGCTGTAAAGTTTTCAGGACAGTTTT